>NC_091982.1:253663588-253963588 GCF_044704955.1 Pristiophorus japonicus
GGCAGTGTGTGTGTGCGGGGGGGCAGTGTGTGTGTGCGGGGGGGCAGTGTGTGTGTGCGGGGGGGCAGTGTGTGTGTGGGGGGGGCAGTGTGTGTGTGGGGGGGGCAGTGTGTGTGTGGGGGGGGCAGTGTGTGTGTGGGGGGGGCAGTGTGTGTGGGGGGGGCAGTGTGTGTGTGGGGGGGGCAGTGTGTGTGTGGGGGGGGCAGTGTGTGTGGGGGGGGCAATGTGTGTGAGGGGGGGCAGTGTGTGTGTGTGGGGGGGTCAGAGTGTGTGTGGGGGGGTCAGAGTGTGTGTGAGGGGGGGCAGTGTGTGTGTGTGTGGGGGGGCAGTGTGTGTGTGGGGGGGGCAGTTTGTGTGTGTGGGTGGGGCAATGTGAGTGTGTGTGTGGGGGTCAGTGTGTGTGTGTGGGGGTCAGTGTGTGTGTGTGGGGGTCAGTGTGTGTGTGTGGGGGCAGTGTGTGTGTGTGGGGGTCAGTGTGTGTGTGTGGGGGGCAGTGTGTGTGTGTGGGGGGCAGTGTGTGTGTGTGGGGGGCAGTGTGTGTGTGTGGGGGGCAGTGTGTGTGTGGGGGGGCAGTGTGTGTGGTGGGGGAAGTGTGTGTGTGGGGAGGGGCAGTGTGTGTGTGGGGGACAGTGTGTGTGTGGGGAGGGGCACTGTGTGTGTGGGGGGGCACTGTGTGTGTGGGGGGGCAGTGTGTGTGGGGGGGGCAGTGTGTGTGGGGGGGGCAGTGTGTGTGGGGGGGCAGTGTGTGTGTGTGGGGGGGCAATGTGTGTGTGGGGGGGGCAATATGTGTGTGTGTGTGGGAGGGCAGTGTGTGTGTGTGGGGGGGACTGTGTGTGTGGGGGGGGGACAGTGTGTGTGTGTGGGGGGGGGCAGTTTGTGTGTGGGGGGGGGGCAGTGTGTGTGTGTGTGGGGGACAGTGTGTGTGTGTGGGGGGCAGTGTGTGTGTGTGTGTGGGGGGCAATGTGTGTGTGTGAGGGTTGCAGTGTGTGTGGGGGGGGCAGTGTGTGTGTGGGGGGGGCAGTGTGTGTGTGTGGGGGCAGTGTGTGTGTGGGGGGGCAGTGTGTGTGTGGGAGGGGGGGCAGTGTGTGTGTGGTGGGGACAGTGTATGTGTGTGAGGGGGGCAGTGTGTGTGTGGGGGGGCAGTGTGTGTGTGGGGGGCAGTGTGTGTGTGGGTGAGGGCAGTGTGTGTGGGGGGGGCAGTGTGTGTGTGGGTGTGGGGGGCAGTGTGTGTGTGGGTGTGGGGGGCAGTGTGTGTGTGTGGGGGGCAGTGTGTGTGTGTGGGGGGCAGTGTGTGTGTGGGTGGGGGCAGTGTGTGTGTGGGGGGGCAGTGTGTGTGTGGGGGGCAGTGTGTGTGTGTGTGGGGGGCAGTGTGTGTGTGGGTGGGGGCAGTGTGTGTGGGTGGGGGGCAGTGTGTGTGTGTGGGGGACAGTGTGTGTGTGGGTGGGGGGGGCAGTGTGTGTGTGTGGGGGGGGGGGCAGTGTGTGTGTGGGTGTGGGGGGCAGTGTGTGTGTGTGTGTGGGGGGCAGTGTGTGTGTGGGGGGCAGTGTGTGTATGGGGGGCAGTGTGTGTGTGGGGGGGGGCAATGTGTGTGTGTGGGGGGGGCAGTGTGTGTGTGTGTGTGTGGGGGGGGCAATGTGTGTGTGTGGGGGGGGCAGTGTGTGTGTGTGTGTGTGTGTGTGTGGGGGGGGCAGTGTGTGTGTGTGTGGGGGGGGGGCAGTGTGTGTGTGTGTGTGGGGGGCAGTGTGTGTGGGGGGCGCAGTGTGTGTGTGTGGGGGGCGCAGTGTGTGTGTGTGGGGGGCGCAGTGTGTGTGTGTGGGGGCGCAGTGTGTGTGTGTGGGGGGCGCAGTGTGTGTGTGTGGGGGGCGCAGTGTGTGTGTGTGGGGGGCGCAGTGTGTGTGTGTGGGGGGCGCAGTGTGTGTGTGTGGGGGGCGCAGTGTGTGTGTGGGGGGGGCAGTGTGTGTGTGTGTGTGTGTGTGGGGGGGGCAGTGTGTGTGTGTGTGTGTGGGGGGGGCAGTGTGTGTGTGTGTGTGTGGGGGGGGCAGTGTGTGTGTGAGTGGGGGGGGCAATGTGTGTGTGTGTGTGTGTGGCGGGGGGCGCAGTGTGTGTGTGTGTGGGGGGGGCAGTGTGTGTGTGTGTGGGGGGGGGGCAGTGTGTGTGTGTGTGGGGGGGTCAGTGTGTGTGTGTGGGGGGGGCAGTGTGTGTGTGGGGGGAGCAATGTATGTGTGGGGGGAGCAGTGTGTGGGGGGGGCAGTTTGTGTGTGTGGGTGGGGACAGTGTGTGTATGGGGACGGCAGTTGGTGGGGGTGGGGACAGTGTGTGTGTGGGTGGGGGCAGTGTGTGTGCGTGTGGGGGGGGCAGTGTGTGTGCGTGTGGGGGGGGGCAATGTGTGTGTTGGGGTGGGCAGTGTGTGTGGGGAGATGGGCAGTGTGTTGGGGGGGCAGTTTGTGTGTGGGGGTGGGGACAGTGTGTGTATGGGGGCGGCAGTGTATGTGTGTGGGGGGGCAGTGTGTGTGGGGGGCACAGTGGGTGGGGGTGGTGGGGCGCAGTGTGTGTGTGTGTGTTGGGGTGGGCAGTGTGTGTGGGGAGGTGGGCTGTGTGTTGGGGTGGGCAGTGTGTGTTTTGGGTGTGGAAGGGGCGGTGTGTGTGTATATGTGACTGGGCCTTTGCCCTTTGCTGTGTTTTAACAGAGATTGAGCAGTCCGGGGGGGCTCATGTCTCGTTACCTGGATGTGTGTTCGGAGTTGAAACAAGTTCCCAACCCATACATTAAGTGCGTGGCTGAACAGACCGACTTCCTCCCGTCAGGGTCAGTGTTCACACTATTTACTTCTGTAAAGTCCTGTCCCCTCAGTACAGATTCACACGAGGCATGTAGTGAAGTCAAGATCACTCTGAACCTGCACCTTTATTTCACAGCTCTGGAATGCTGCCCTTGCCTGAGACCTGTCCTTATATACCTGTCTCTTGCAAGTGCATCCCTGGTGGTAAGGTATGCTGGTGGTTACAGGTCATATCTTATTACAGTCATGTATAGCATGTTAGGATACAGTTATATATAATAATGTCAGATACATGACAAATTCCATCGGCAACCGCAAACCGGCCAGTAATATAAAGGCCAATGGTAAAAGCTGCTGTAAATATATTGAGGGTAGGAGTGTGACTGAGGGAGAGATAGGCCCGGGGATACTGCAATACATAATGTAACGGACAATCTATGAATGGAATACTTTGTATCTGTTCACAGGACAGGAGGAGGATAAAATATCACTCATAGAATAAAATATCGCTCATTGAATAAAATATTGCTCATAGGATAAAATATCACTCACAACATCCTCGGAACTTGCAGCACAGAAAGAGGTCATTCAGCCCGTTGTGCCTGTGCTGGCTCTTTGAATGAGCAGTCGAACTTTGTACCACATCGCGCTTTTTGTCCTTAAACCCTGTAAGTGCATCGTCATCCAGTACCTGTCTCACACCCTGTTAAAATTATTTCATTTAACCGCTTCCCCCACCTTCTCAGCTAGATCATTCCAGATCCTGACACTGACTGAAAAAATTCTCTTCATCTCCCATCTAGATTTTTTTTTAAATGATTTTGAATCTATGATCTATGGTTGGAACATAAGAAATAGGAGCAGGAGTTGGCCATTCGGCTCCTCGAGCCTGCTCCACCAATCAATGAGATCATGGCTGATCTTCTACCTCAACTCCACTTGCCTGCACTATCCCCATATCCCTTCATTGCCAAAAGTCTATCGATCTCTATCTTGAATATACTCAACGACTCAGCCACCACAGCCCTCTCGGGTAGAGAATTCCAAAGATTCACCACCCTCTGAGTGAAGAAATTCCTCCTCATGACAGTCTTATACTGACTTAGTGCCCCCCTAGTTCTAGACTCTCCACCAGGGGAATCAATCGCAACATTTAAAAAAAATTCATTCCTGGGATGTGGGCGTTGCTGGCAAAGCCGGCATTTATTGCCCATCCCTAATTGCCCTTGAGAAGGTGGTGGTGAGCTGCAATCAGTGTGGTGAAGGTACTCCCACAGTGCTGTTAGGGAGGGAGTTCCAGGATTTTGATCCAGTGATGATGAAAGAACGGCCGATATATTTCCAAGTCAGGATGGTGTGTGACTTGGACGGGAACGTGGAGGTGATGGTGTTCCCATGCGCCTGCTGCCTTTGTCCTTCTAGGTGGTAGAGGTCGCGGGTGTCATGTATGTATGCTTGGGGTTACTAGCCACCGGGAGAGCCACTGTCGGAGGTCATTGGGCTATATGCACGTGTGTGCGGGCCAGGTATATAAAGCAAACCACCATGTAATGTCAGCACTTTGGGACCGAATAAAGTTGAGCCAGGTTTGTACCTGTGTTAGTTTACAGTATTCAGTCTATCGAGTTATTACATACATAACACTTGGCGACGAGGTAACTCAACAACCTTCGCATGTAAAATGAGCACCATTGGAATTCTGGAGAGATTCATGGAGGGAGAGGACTGATCAGATTTTATCGATCGCCTGGTCCAGTACTTCGTGGCCAACAAAATGGAGGAAGCTACTGTTTGCGGTCTGAAAATCTAGGGCCTCATAAAGAATCTCCTCTCGCCTGCACGTCCAACGGACAAGGACTATGAGGAATTGTGTGCTCTGGTACGTGACCATCTCAAACCAAAAGAAGGCATCATCATCTCATGCTATCGATTCTACACGCATGTTCGTTCTGAGGGCCAGGATGTGTTGGAATTTGTCGCCGACCTAAGACATCTTGCTGGGACAGGCAAATTTGAAGACGCGTTGGAAGATATGCTGTGAGATTTCTTCGTATTGGAATCAACCACAAAGTGATACTCTGGAAGTTATTGGCTGCGAAGACGCTGGATTTGAGCAAGGCCATCGTGCCCAGGCACGCACAATGAAGGATGATAATTTAAGGCAGATATCATCGCAGAGTCGGAGCTCCACGGCAAGTACTGCAAACAAGATTGTGTCGTCGTATGGCAGAGCTGCTTATGGCAGGGCCCTCTCGACTGCTTATGCAAAACCTGTACCCGCTCAAAGTCCGTCAACGGGTACGAATCCGATTTCACCCTGTTGGCGTTGTGGGGGCAATCATCGGCATCATCCGTGTCATTTTAAATAATACATCTGTAAAAACTGTTCAAAAGTGGGGCATCTTCAGCTTCCACAACTGAGCAAGCATGCTGCGACTCACCACGTGGATGATGACGACCAGTCCAGCGCGGACCTGGATATGCAACCCGGAGTATCCGAGGAGGAAGTGTATGGACTGTATTTGTTCCTGACAAAGAGCCAACCAATAATGGTTAATGTGAAACTAAATGGTGTGCCGGTATCAATGGAATTGGACACGAGTGCGAGTCAGTAGATAATGTGCCAAAGGACATTCGACAAGCTGTGGGACACTAAGGCTGTGAGACCTAAGCTGAGTCCAGTCAATGCCAAGTTGCATACTTACACCAAAGAACTCACACTAGTGATTGGCAGTGCAGTAGTCAAGGTGTCATATGATGGTGTGGTTCATGATCTACCGTTATGGATCGTTCCAGGAAATGGTCCAACGCTGTTCGGCAGGAAAAAATCAAATGGAATTGGAATGATATCAAAGCGTTGTCATCGGTGGATGACACTTTGTGTGCTCAAGTGCTGAGCAAGTTTCCCTCGCTGTTTGAACTGGGCATCGGCAATTTCACGGGAGCCAAGGTGCAGATTCACCTAGACTCGGGTGCAAGACCCGTCTATCACAAAGCTCAGGTGTTCCATACATGATGAGGGAGAAGGTCAAAATTGAGCTGGACAGTCTCCAACATGAAGAAGTCATATCACCGGTCGAATTTAACGAATGGGCCAGTCCCATTGTTCCTCTGTTGAAGAGTGATGGCACTGTCAAGATTTGTGGATACTACAAGGTTACGATCAATTGATTTTCGAAACAGAATCAGTACCCGTTACCGAACACTGATGACTTGTTTGCAACACTAGCTGATGGGAAGTCGTTCACTAAACTGGATCTGACGTCAGCCTATACGACACAGGAGCTCGTCGACACGTCAAAGAAACTTGCGTGCATCCAACACTCAAAGGACTGTTTATCTACAATCGGTGTCCTTTTGGAATTCGCTCGGCTGCAGCCATATTTCAGAGGAACATGGAGAGTCTACTGAAGTCCGTCCCTAGAACCGTCGTGTTTCAAGATGACATTCTGGTCACAGGTCGTGACACTGCCGAACACCTGAACAACCTTGAAGAGGTTCTACATTGGACAAAGTGGAACTCGGGCTGAAATATTCGAAGTGCGTCTTCATGGCACCGGAAGTCGAATTTCTGGGGATAGACTCGAAAACCAAGACTATTAAAAATGCACCCAGGCCTCAGAATGTGCCAGAGCTACTTTCGTTCCTTGGTCTACTCAACTACTTTGGTAATTTCTTACCTAGATTGAGCCCTTTATTAGAGCCACTGCACATGCTGATCAGAAAAGGCAACAACTGGGTTTGGGGTTTGTCTCAAGATAGAGCTTTCGAGAAAGCTACAAATCTGCTTTGCTCTAACAAGCTGCTGGTACATTATGATCCGTGTAAGCGTCTGGTATTGGCCTGATTTGCTTCATCATATGGGGTTGGCTGCGTGCTCCAACAAGCTAATGAGTCGGGTAAACTACAACCTGTTGCATATGCTTCAAAAAGTTTGTCAAAAGTGGAAAGAGCCTACAGCATGGTAGAAAAAGAAGCTTCAGTTTGCGTGTAAGGGGTTAAAAAGATGCATCAGTACATGTTTGGTCTTCGTTTTCAACTCGAAACGGATCACAAGCCACTCATTTCATTGTTTTCGGAAGACAAAGGTATCAATACCAAGCATCGTCCCGCATCCAGAGGTGGGCGCTGACATTATCTGCCTATGATTATGTCATTCGCCATAGACCTGGCACCGAGAATTGTGCCGATGCACTGAGCCGTCTGCCTTTGCCCACACCGGAGGTGGAAACGCCACAACCTGCAGACCTACTGTTAGTTATGGATGCTTTTGAGAGTGAAGGGACCCCTATCACTGCTCAACAAGTTAGGACCTGGACCAGACAGGACCCGATTTTATCGGTTGTAAAATGTTGTGTCCTTAGTGATGATTGGTCTGCTATACCTATGGAAATGTGTGATGAGACCAGACCTTACAACCATCACAAAGACGAACTATCCATTCAATCAGATTGTTTACTGTGGGCAATCGTGTTGTTATGCCTAAGAAAGGCAGAGAGAAGATTGTACGTAATCTACACAGTACTCATCCCGATATTGTCATGATGAAAGCCATCGCCAGGTCTCACGTATGGTGGCCTGGAATTGACTCTGATCTGGAAACATGCGTGCATCAGTGCAGCACTTGCATGCAGCTAAGCAAAGTACCAGCGGAATCTCTGCTGAGTCTGTGGTCGTGGCCATCTAAACCATGGTCCAGGATCCACATCGACTTTGTGGGTCCTTTCCTGGATAAGATGCTTTTTGTTGTGGTGAATGCATATTCCAAGTGGATAGAGTGTATAATCATGTCATCCAGTACATCCACAGCTACAATTGAGAGCTTTCGTGTCATGTTTGGTACTCATGGTCTGCCTGACATCGTTGTGAGCGACAACGGATCTATCTTCACAAATCTGGAGTTTCAAGAGTTCATGAAACTCAGTGGTATTAAACATATGAGGTCAGCACCATTCAAACCTGCTTCTTATGATCAAGCAGAGCGTGCTGTCCAAACAATCAAGCAGAGTATGAAACGTGTAACTCAGGGTTCACTGCAGACTCGCTTGTCATGCATATTGCTTAGTTTCAGGACAAGACCCCACATGCTTACCGGGGTCTCCCCTGCTGAACTATTGATGAAGAGAGGTCTCGAGACCAAGCTCTCTCTCGTCCATCCTGACTTGAACGATCATGTTGAAAACCGATGTCAAAATCAGCAGTGGTATCATGAGCGTGCTGCTGTGTCACACGATATCTCTTAACGATCCTTTGTATGTACTAAATTATGGTCAAGGTCCCAAGTGGGTTGCCGGTACTGTTACGGCCAAGGAGGGTAACAGAGTGTTTATTGTCATGCTCAAGAATGGGCAAACACGCAGGAAACATGTCGATCAGATAAAGCTGCGGCACACGGAGGAACTGGAACAAGTTGAGGAAGATACGATCAGTGACCAACCAACTATATTCAATCATCAGAGGACTCCTCCGTCATCAATGAATCTGGACTTTCAATCTCTGACATGGTAATTGCCACTCCCATCAGATCGGCCACCCAGCCTCCAGTCATAACTGACTCAGAACGCTCGCCCAGAACTGGACTTGAACTGAGACGATCAATTTGTGAATGGAAAGCCCCGGGCCGTCTTAACATGTAAAAAGACTGATACTAAGATCTTGAAGGGGGATGTTGTCATGTATGTATGCTTGGGGTTACTAGCTACCAGGGGGTGCCACTGTCGGAGGTCATTGGGCTGTACGCACGTGTGTGCAGGCCAGGTATATAAAGCAAGCCACATGTAATGTCGGCACTTTGGGACCAAATAAAGTTGAGGCAGGTTTACACCTGAGTGAGTTTAGAGTATTCAGTCTATCAAGTTATTACATACATAACAGCGGGTTTGTGAGGTGCTGCTGAAGAAGCCTTGGCGAGTTGCTGCAGTGCATCTTGTAGATGGTACACACTGCAGCCACGGTGCGCCGATGGTGGAGGGAGTGAGTGTTGACGGTGGTGGGGGGGATTATCCTGTCAATCCCCCTCAGAACCTTATGGGGTGGAAAGTCGGCCGTGCCTGTGTTGCGGAGTTAATCCAGGCCGAGCGGAAATTTTAGTGCCTTGAGAAAGTTTGTGCCTCCCGCCTAGAGATGTGTTGGAATTGGGCCAAGAGCTGACGGGGGCTAAATCAGCACTTACACACGGTACATGGGAGGAGGGAGGACCGCTAACGAAAATCCTCGAGCTAAATTCTGCAATCCGTTGCGTGTGCTCCGAAGTCCGACTTGAAATCCCGGGAAAAGCCGAGTGTGAAAGGTGTGGCACAGTAATGCACCCATTAATTTTTCAAAATCACTTGTTTTCCGCCTGTACTGTTATGTGTGTCTGCCGCTGCAAACTGGGAGGCTCACGCGCCGAGCTCTGTGTAAACGTTGCACTGACTGTGACCTCCGAGGGAAGCGTTTCCTCAGCCCTTTATGTAGCCGCCAGTTAACGATTGTGGAATGCTGCAGCGACTGTTGTTTCAGACACGATTATTTATTTATTTTTTTTAAATTTTTCGTAGCCAATCTTTCCAATTCTTTGTCAGATCACAAACGCCAGGGGTCACCTTCAGACTATTGGCGGGCGCTCAGTGAGGCAGCTGGGCCTAATTTAGTGAGCGAGGCGCAAGTGTGGGCATCGAACCCGACTGACATCAGGATCGGACAGATAGTCAGCAGCCTGGCACTAATGCGATAGTCAGCAGCCTGGTACTAGTGCGATAGTCAGCAGCCTGGCACTAATGCGATAGTCAGCAGCCTGGTACTAGTGCGATAGTCAGCAGCCTGGCACTAGTGCGATAGTCAGCAGCCTGGTACTAGTGCGATAGTCAGCAGCCGGGCACCAGTGCGATAGTCAGCAGCCGGTCAGTAGGGGGATAGTCAGCAGCCGGGCACTAGTGCGATAGTCAGCAGCCGGGCACTAGTGCGATAGTCAGCAGCCTGGCACTAGTGCGATAGTCAGCAGCCGGTCAGTAGGGGGATAGTCAGCAGCCTGGCACCAGTGCGATAGTCAGCAGCCGGTCAGTAGTGCGATAGTCAGCAGCCGGGCACTAGTGCGATAGTCAGCAGCCGGGCACTAGTGCGATAGTCAGCAGCCTGTAGTGCGATAGTCAGCAGCCGGGCACTAGTGCGATAGTCAGCAGCCGGGCACTAGTGCGATAGTCAGCAGCCGGGCACCAGTGCGATAGTCAGCAGCCGGGCACCAGTGCGATAGTCAGCAGCCGGGCACCAGTGCGATAGTCAGCAGCCGGGCACCAGTGCGATAGTCAGCAGCCGGGCACTAGTGTGATAGTCAGCAGCCGGTCAGTAGAGGGATAGTCACAGCCGGTCAGTAGAGGGATAGTCAGCAGCCGGTCAGTAGGGGGATAGTCAGCAGCCGGTCAGTAGGGGGATAGTCAGCAGCCGGGCACTAGTGCAATAGTCAGCAGCCTGGCACTAGTGCGATAGTCAGCAGTTGGGCACTAGTGTGATAGTCAGCAGCCGGTCAGTAGAGGGATAGTCAGCAGCCGGGCACTAGTGCAATAGTCAGCAGCCGGTCAGTAGAGGGATAGTCAGCAGCCGGGCACTAGTGCGATAGTCAGCAGCCGGTCAGTAGAGGGATAGTCAGCAGCCGGGCACTAGTGCAATAGTCAGCAGCCGGGCACCAGTGCAATAGTCAGCAGCCTGGCACTAGTGTGATAGTCAGCAGCCTGGCACTAGTGCGATAGTCAGCAGCCGGTCACTAGTGCGATAGTCAGCAGCCGGTCACTAGTGCGATAGTCAGCAGCTGGGCACTAGTGCGATAGTCAGCAGCCGGGCACCAGTGCGATAGTCAGCAGCTGGGCACTAGTGCGATAGTCAGCAGCCGGTCAGTAGAGGGATAGTCAGCAGCCGGGCACTAGTGCGATAGTCAGCAGCCGGGCACTAGTGCGATAGTCAGCAGCCTGGCAACAGTGCAATAGTCAGCAGCCGGGCACTAGTGCGATAGTCAGCAGCCGGTCAGTAGGGGGATAGTCAGCAGCCGGGCACTAGTGCGATAGTCAGCAGCCGGTCAGTAGGGGGATAGTCAGCAGCCGGGCACTAGTGCGATAGTCAGCAGCCGGGCACTAGTGCGATAGTCAGCAGCCGGGCACTAGTGCAATAGTCAGCAGCTGGGCACTAGTGCGATAGTCAGCTGCCGGTCAGTAGAGGGATAGTCAGCAGCCGGTCAGTAGGGGGATAGTCAGCAGCCTGGCACTAGTGCAATAGTCAGCAGCCTGGCACTAGTGTGATAGTCAGCAGCTGGGCACTAGTGTGATAGTCAGCAGCCGGTCAGTAGTGCGATAGTCAGCAGCCTGGCACTAGTGCAATAGTCAGCAGCCTGGCACTAGTGCGATAGTCAGCAGCTGGGCACTAGTGCGATAGTCAGCAACCGGGCACTAGTGCGATAGTCAGCAGCCTGGCACTAGTGCAATATTCAGCAGCCTGGCACTAGTGCGATAGTCAGCAGCTGGGCACTAGTGCGATAGTCAGCAGCCGGTCAGTAGTGCGATAGTCAGCAGCCTGGCACTAGTGCAATAGTCAGCAGCCTGGCACTAGTGCGATAGTCAGCAGCTGGGCACTAGTGCGAAAGTCAGCAGCCGGTCAGTAGGGGGATAGTCAGCAGCCTGGCACTAGTGCGATAGTCAGCAGCCTGGCACTAGTGCGATAGTCAGCAGCCGGGCACTAGTGCGATAGTCAGCAGCCGGGCACTAGTACGATAGTCAGCAGCCTGGCACTAGTGCGATAGTCAGCAGCCTGGCACTAGTGCGATAGTCAGCAGCCGGGCACTAGTGCGATAGTCAGCAGCCGGTCAGTAGTGCGATAGTCAGCAGCCGGGCACTAGTGTGATAGTCAGCAGCCTGTAGTGCGATAGTCAGCAGCCGGGCACTAGTGCGATAGTCAGCAGCCGGGCACTAGTGCGATAGTCAGCAGCCGGGCACTAGTGCGATAATCAGCAGCCGGGCACTAGTGCGATAGTCAGCAGCCGGGCACTAGTGTGATAGTCAGCAGCCGGTCAGTAGTGCGATAGTCAGCAGCCGGGCACTAGTGCGATAGTCAGCAGCCGGTCACTAGTGCGATAGTCAGCAGCCGGGCACTAGTGCGATAGTCAGCAGCCGGTCAGTAGTGCGATAGTCAGCAGCCGGTCAGTAGTGCGATAGTCAGCAGCCGGGCACTAGTGCGATAGTCAGCAGCCGGTCAGTAGTGCGATAGTCAGCAGCCGGGCACTAATGCGATAGTCAGCAGCTGGGCACTAGTGCGATAGTCAGCAGCCGGGCACCAGTGCGATAGTCAGCAGCCTGGCACTAGTGCGATAGTCAGCAGCCGGTCAGTAGTGCGATAGTCAGCAGCCGGGCACTAGAGCGATAATCAGCAGCCGGGCACTAGTGCGATAGTCAGCAGCCAGGCACTAGTGCGATAGTCAGCAGCCTGTAGTGTGATAGTCAACAGCCGGGCACTAGTGCGATAGTCAACAGCCGGGCACTAGTGCGATAGTCAACAGCCGGGCACTAGAGCGATAGTCAGCAGCCGGGCACTACTGCTTTGTGCCTCCACTAAATCTTTAATTAATTTTCCGTCTGGTCGCCACAAGCTGCACGCCCGGTCGGTAAGCTCTTACGCTCCCATTAACGCCCCTCTGGCCGCTAACTGAGGCGTTAGACAACCGGAAATCCAGCCCTTAATGTTTCAATGTGATCCGCCTTCATTCTTCTAAACTCCAGAGAGTATCAGCCCATTGTACTCAATATTACTGACCCACTCCCCAGAGCCAAGAGTTTTTCTCAATTTACTCTATCAAATCCTCTCAGTATCCTGAAAACCTCAATTAGGTCACCTCTTCACCTTCTCTGTTCCAAGGAGAATAGTCTAAACTTTTCCAAGCTCACCTCATAACTGAAGTCCCTCATCCCTAGCAACATCCCGGTAAACCCCCTCTGTACCCTTTCTAAGGCTGTGACATCTTTCCTGAAGTCTGGTGCCCAGAATTACCCACAATGTTCCAGCTGAGGCCTAACCAGTGAGTTATAATGTCCCAGCATGATCTCTCTGCTTTTATATTCTATTCCTCTATTTATAAACACAAGTAACCCATAAGCTGCTTTAAGCACCTTATCAACTTGCCCGGCCACCTTTAAGGATTTGTGTACATGGACACCAAGGTCTCTCTGCTCATCTACACTTTTCACAATTGTGCCATTTCCAGTATCCTGACTTTCCATATTAATCCTCCCAAAGTTCATACTTCACACTTCACATTAAACTGCATCTGCCGCGTTTCTGCCCATTTCATCGTCCTGTCCATCATCCTGAAGCCTGTAACTATCCTCATCACTATATATTATAGTGTGCGGACTCGATGGCCCAATGGCAGCCTCCTGTGCTGTACTATTCTACTATTCGACTACATTGGCAAGTTTTGTATCATCTGCAAACTTTATATTGCTGCTCCCTACACCCGAGTCTAGGTCCTTTATAAACACTGAAAAGAGTGATGGACCCAAAACACCACTGCTAACCATTTCCCAGTGTGAAAAACATCCAAGCAGCACCCTGTGCTTCCTGCCATGGAGCCCATTCCGTATCCATACCGCCACTTTTCCCCCAAATTCCTTGGGCTTCCATCCTCTTAATAAGCCCCCTGCGTGGCACTTTGTCAAATGCCTTCCGAAAGTCCATATACACGGCATCCACCGCACTACCTTGATCAACCCTCTCTGTTATTTCATCAAACAATTCAATCCAGTTAGTGTGAAACACAATTTGCCTTTAACAAATCCATGCTGACTTTCATTTTATTAACCCACATTTTTCCAAATGCCAATTGATTTTGTCCCGGATTATTATCGCGAAAGGTTTCCCCAGCTCCGATGTTAGTCTGTAGTTCCCGGGTGTATCCCTCTCCCCTTTTGTTACTTTTCTCGGTAACCCAGGATTCATCCCAGCCGGACCGGGTGGCTTTTCCACTTTGAGTGCTGGCAATCGTTTAAGTACCTCCTCTTTATCTGTTTTTATCCTATCCAATATCTTTACTGCCTCCTCCTTTACTGTGACATTGGCAGCATCCTCTTCTCCAGTGAAGACCGGGGCAAAGTGTTCATTTCATACCTCGGCCAAGCCCTCTGCCTCCACAAGAAAATTTCCGTTTGTAAAAAATCTTCTGTTTCTGTACGTTTCCTTGAGGCCGTTTAGCTGCTGGTTTGCGTGTCGGCCCTGCATGTTCCTAGCCCAGTGCAAACCTCCTCCAAATGGAAAACTGAGGCCAGACTGAGGATCTACCTGGCGATTACAGGCAGGGTGGGGCCCTTCATGCTCGTTTGGCCAAGCCTGCAGTAGTGGGGGGAGAGAAATCGGCCTCTAACAATGAATGCTTTTAGTTGCTGATTGTATTCCAAATACTTTGTGCATTTGTCGCAGAGAATCTTCATCCTGCTTCAATGAAGCAGAGAAAAGGAAGGTGAGCTCACAATAAAGCCTCTGGGACATCTGACGTCTGAGTTCACCTTGCTCATTATTTGGGGGGAGGGGGCAGGGTTCCTGACGTCTAAACCTCTGACAGGTGAGAAGGAGTATGGCCAAATACCTGATGCTCAGAACATATCCCGGCAGTGCACATGAAGACCCGAGGGATGGACATTCGTCTGACCTCCTTCTGACCCCCTGGCTTTAAGCTGTGTGGATGAGTTTCATGAATCACAGGATGAAGTCAAGCTATGAGTGAGTGACCGATGTCCGAGTGAGTGACCGACCGATGTCCGAGTGACTGCCTGACTGATGTCTGAGTGAGTGACCGATGCCCGACTGAACATAAGAACATAAGAAATAGGAACAGGAGTAGGCCATACGGCCCCTCGAGCCTGCTCCGCCATTCAATACGATCATGGCTGATCTGACTATGGACACAGCTCCACTTCCCTGCCCGCTCCCCATAACCCTTTATCCCCTTATCGTTTAAGAAATTGTCTATTTCGGTCTTAAATTTATTCAATGTCCCAGCTTCCACAGCTCTCTGAGGCAGCGAATTCCACAAATTTACAACCCTCTGAGAGAAGAAATTTCTCCTCATCTCAGTTTTAAATGGGCGGCCCCTTATTCTAAGATCATGCCCTCTAGTTCTAGTCTCCCCCATCAGTGGAAACATCCTCTCTGCATCCACTTTATCAAGCCCCCTCATATGTATCGATAAGATCACCTCTCATTCTTCTGAATTCCAATGAGTAGAGGCCCAACCTACTCAACCTTTCCTCGTGTCAACGCCCTCATCTCCGGAATCAACCCAAGGAACCTTCTCTGAACTGCCTCCAAAGCAAGTATATCCTTTCATAAATATGAAAACCAAAACTGCACGCAGTATTCCAGGTGTGGCCTCACCAATACCCTGTATAGCTGTAGCAAGACTTCCCTGCTTTTATACTCCAGCCCCTTTGCAATAAAGGCCAAGATTCCATTGGCCTTCCTGATCACTTGCTATACCTGCATACGAGAGAGTGAGTGAGCGACCGATGCCTGATTGTTTATTAATCAATCTCATAGTAAAGGATCCTCTACGAATGAGTGACCATCACATGGTTGAATTCGAAATTCAGTTGGAGGGTGAGAAAGCTGGATCTCAAACCAGTGTCCTAAGCTTAAACAAAGGAGTCTACAAAGGTATGAGGGCAGAGTTACCTAAAATGGACTGGGTAAATAGATTAAAGTGTGGGATGGTTGATGAGCAGTGGCAGATATATAAGGAGATATTTCATAACTCTCAACAAAAATATATTCCACTGAGAAGGAAAGACTGTAAGAGAGGTGATAACCATCCGTGGCTAACTAAGCAAATAAGAGAGGGTATCAAATTGAAAACAAGGGCATACAAAATGGCCAAGACTAGCGGGAGGCCAGAGGATTGGGAAACTTTTAAAAGCCAGCAAAGAACAACTAAAAAAAAATGATAGAGAGGGAAGATAGATTATGAGAGTAAACTAGCACGAAATATAAAAACAGTAAGAGTTTCTACAGGTACATAAAAAGGATAAGAGTGGCTAAAATAAATGTTGGTCCTCTAGAGGATGAGACTGGGGAATTAATAATGCGGAACAGGGAAACGGCAGTGACTTTGAACAAATATTTTGTATCGGTCTTCGTGGTAGAAGACACTAAAAACATCCCAATAATGGATAATCAAGGGGCTATAGGGAGGGAGGAACTTAATACAATCGCTATCACTAAAGAAAAAGTAATTGGTAAAATAATGGGACTAAAGGTGAACAAGTCTCCTGGACCTGATGGCCTGCATCCTAGGGTCCTAAAAGAAGTGGCTGCAGAGATAGTGGATGCATTGGTTGTAATCTACCAAAATTCCCTGGATTCTAAGGAGGTCCCAGCGGATTGGAAAATCGCAAATGTAACGCCCCAATTTAAAAATGGAGGCAGACAGAAAGCGGAAAATGATAGACCAGTTAGCCTAACATCTGTCATTGGGAAAATGCTGGAGTCAAGGAAGCAGAAGCAGGACATTTGGAAAAGCATGATTCAATCAAGCGGAGACAGCATGATTTTATGAAAGGGGAATCATGTTTGACAAATTTGCTTGCATTCTGTGAGGATGTAACGAGCAGGGTGAATAAGGGGGAACCAGTGGCTGTGGTGTATTTGGATTTCCAGATGTCACTCGATAAGGTGCCACATAAAAGGTTACTTCACAAGGTAAAAGTTCACAGGGTTGAGGGTTATATATTAGCATGGATAGAGGATTGGCTAACTAACAGAAAACAGAGAGTCGGGATAATTGGGTCATTTTCCGGTTGGCAAATAGTAACTAGTGAGGTGCCACAGGGATCGGTGCTGGGGCCTCAACTATTTGCAATCTATATTAATGACTTGGATGAAGGGACCGAGTGTAATGTAGCCAAGTTTGCTGATGATACAAAGATGGGAGGGAAATCAAATTGTGAGGAGGATACACAAAATCTGCAAAGGGATATAGATAGGCTAAGTGAGTGGGCAAAAAATCTGGCAGATGGAGTATAATGTGGGAAAATGTGAGGTTATCCACTTTGGCAGCAAAAATAGAAAAGCAAATTATAATTTAAATGGAGAACAATTGCAAAGTGCTGCAGTACAGAGGGACCTGGGGGTCCTTGTGCATGAAACACAAAAAGTTAGTATGCAGGTACAGCAAGTAATCAGGAAGGCAAATGGAATGTTGGCCTTTATTGCAAAGAGGGATGGAGTATAAAAGCAGAGAAGTCCTGCTACAACTGTACAGGGTATTGGTGAGACCACACCGAGAGTTCTGTGTACAGTTTTGGTCTCCGTATTTAAGGAAGGATATACTTGCATTGGAGGCAGTTCAGAGAAGGTTCACTAAGTTCATTCCGGAGATCAGGGGGTTGACGTATGAAGATAGTTTGATAGGTTGGGCTCTACTATTGGAGTTCAGAAGAATGAGAGGTGATCTTATCGAAATATATAAGATAATGAAGAGGCTCGACAAGGTGGATGCAGAGAGGATATTTCCACTCATAGGGGAAACTAAAACTAGGGGGCACAGTCTTAGAATAAGGGGTCGCCCATTTAAAACTGAGATGAGGAGGAATTTCTTCTCTCAGAGGGTTGTAAATGTGTTGAATTCTCTGCCCCAGAGAGCTGTGGAGGCTGGGTCACTGAATATATTTAAAGCAGAGTTGGACAGATTTTTGAGCGATAAGGGAGTAAAGGGTTATGGGGAGTAGACAGGGAAGTGGAGCCAAGTCCATGATTAGATCAACCATGATCTTATTAAATGGCGGAGAAGGCTCGAGGGGCCAAATGGCCTACTCCTGCTCCGATTTCTTATGTTCTTATGAGTGAGTGACCGTTGCCTGAGTGAGTGAGTGACCGATGTCCGAGTGAGTGAGCGATGTCCAAGTGAGTGAGTGACTGATGTCCGAGTGAGTGAGTGACTGATGTCTGAGTGAGTGAGTGACTGACCGATGTCCGAGTGAGTGAGTGAGCGATGTCTGAGTGAGTGACTGATGTCCGAGTGAGAGAGTGACTGATGTCCGAGTGAGTGAGTGACTGACCGAAGTACGAGTGAGTGAGTGTCTGATCGATGTCCAAGTGAGTGAGTGATGTCCGAGTGAGAGAGTGACTGATGTCCGAGTGAGTGAGTGACTGACTGATGTCCGAGTGAGTGAGTGACTGATGTCCGAGTGAGTGAGTGACCGATGTCCGAGTGAGTGAGTGACCGATGTCCGAGTGAGTGAGTGACTGACCGATGTACGAGTGAGTGACTGACTGACCGATGTCCGAGTGAGTGAGTGAGCAATGTCCGAGTAAGTGACTGATGTCCGAGTGAGAGAGTGACTGATGTCCGAGTGAGTGAGTGACTGATGTCCGAGTGAGTGAGTGACTGACCGATGTACGAGTGAGTGACTGACTGACCGATGTCCGAGTGAGTGAGTGAGCAATGTCCGAGTAAGTAACTGATGTCCGAGTGAGTGAGTGACTGATGTCCGAGTGAGTGAGTGACTGATGTCCGAGTGAGTGAGTGACTGATGTCCGAGTGAGTGAGTGACTGACTGACCGATGTCCGAGTGAGTGAGTGAGCGATGTCCGAGTGAGTGTGTGACTGATGTCCGAATGTGTGACCGATGCCAGAGTGAGTGAGATACCGATGCCAGAGTGAGTGTGTGACTGATGTCCGAGTGAGTGACCAATGTCCGAGTGAGTAACCAATGCCAGAGTGAGTGAGATACCGATGCCAGAGTGAGTGTGTGACTGATGTCCGAGTGAGTGACCAATGCCAGAGTGACCGATGCCAGAGTCAGTGAGTGACCGAGTCAGAACTCTCTTGTCTTCACACCACGCCATTAGTTGAATTGTCTGCTCTTTCCCTGCAGGAGTCTGTACTCGGGGTTCACTCTAACACTCCCCGGAAACTCGCGCCTTCTCCCAGCTCAGCGACTAACGGATGATGATGCTGCAGCTCTGCCACATCTGCTGCAACGAAACAACTACATTACAGGTCAGTCCTGCTCAGTCCCATTCTACTCACATTCAGCCTTTGTTTAATCGGAATGGGTTTATATTAGTCCATCGATTCCTTGGCCTCAAATTTGCTTGTTACCAAACTCGTGTTGCAGGCACAAAACGAGCACCTAGATTTCTAACATGGTGGCACCTAGATTTCTAACAAACACCGTACAAACTGCAGAACGGGGCAGTGGGATTAGTTTGGGATTGATACAGTGCTATGGGGAAAGCGGGGCAGTGGGATTAGTCTGGGGTTGATACAGGGCTATGGGGAGAGCGCGGGTCAGTGGGATTAGTCTGGGATTGATCCAGGGCTGTGGGGAGAGTGGGACAGTGGGATTAGTTTGGGATTGATACAGGGCTATGGGGAGAGAGTGGGGCAGTGGGATTAGTTTGGGATTGATGCAGGGCTATGTGGAAAGTGGGGCAATGGGATTAGTTTGGGATTGATACAGGGCTCTGGGAGAGGACGCGATAGTATGAAATTGTGGGATTCCTTCACTGGTTTGATGATATTGCTAGTTGCAAATTTCAAGGAGGCTGTTGAATTCCCGGAGTTGGAGACGGGAAGAGGAACAGAGACGTCACTCAGTAACCGAGCATTTTCAGATTTGTGTTTCTGTCTTTCAGGGCTTAATTTAAGTTACAACAATTTTACAAACTGTGGGGCTGAATTCATCGGGACCCTGCTTCTGGTAAGTGATAGGATTCCATTGGGATTAGTTTGGGATTGATACAAGTCTATGGGGAGAGTGGGGCCGTGGTATTAGTTTGGGGATTGATACAGGCCTATGGGGAGAGAGCGGGTCAGTGGGATTAGTTTGTGATTGACACGGCTATTGGGAGAGAACATAAGAGCGTAAGTACATAAGAAATAGGAGCAAGAGTCGGCCATTTGGCCCCTCAAGCCCGTTCCGCCATTCAATAAGATCATGGCTGATCCGATCATGGACTCAGCTCCACTTCCCTGCCCGCTCCCCATAACCCTTTACTCCCTTATCGCTCAAAAGTCTGTCTGTTATGTATGCAAACCTCACCAATGTGTAAGACTTGCCACCAGGGGGCACACCTGTGGGAGACCTAAAGGTCACCTGTGCACCCTGGGCAAGCAGGTATAAAAGGCAATCCTCCATGCTGCTTCGGCACTTTGGAGTTACATTAAAGAGTCCAAGGTCACAATGGTTTGAGCTTATAACACAGTCTTGTGGAGTTATTCTGAACATAATAATTGGCGATGAGTTACAGATCATGAACTTTTACGCGGTAATGGCTGCCCTTGGCATTCTTGAGAGATTTGTTGAGGGTGATGATTGGGAAGCCTTCATTGAGCATTTTGACCAGTACTTTGTGGCCAACGAGCTGAACACGGCTGAGATGGCGGTCAAGCTCAGGGTGATTCTCCTCACCATATGTGGGTCTTCGATATATGGCCTCCTCAAAAATCTGCTGGCACTGGTCAAACCAAAGGACAAGACTTGCACAGAGCTGTGCACGCTGGTTCGGGAACACCTCAAGCCGAAGGAGAGCATCCTAATGGCCAGGTATCACTTTTACACGCACCATCGCTCCGAGGGCCAGAACGTGACGAGCTTTGTTGCCAACCTAAGGTGCCTTGCGGGACAGTGCGAATTTGCCGGATCTTTGGGGGAAATGTTGCGGGACTTTTTCATTCTTCGCAAACTGCTGTCTGCCGAATCCCTAGATCTGAGCAAGGCCATCACGATAGTCCAAGCTTTCATATCCACGAGCGACAACACGAAACAGATATCTTCACAGCATCGAAGCTCACCGACAAGTACTGGACATAAAATAATGCTTTCAGCAGGCAGAACTGTACATGGCAGTCCTACACGACCGCAGAGGCCAGGCCTAGGGTGACTCAGAGGCTGCTGTGGGGTGTGAATGCGTATCCATTAACACCATGTCGGCACTGCAGGGGCAGTCATAGAGCCCATCAATGTCAATTCAAGCACTATGTGTGCAAGGGCTGTGGAACAATGGGGCACCTCCAGCAAATGTGCAGACGACCTCTGACTCACCACATGGCAGAGTCAGGAGAGGACAACCGATCCAGCGCGGATCACGCTGAACAAGCAGGAGAGGCAACTCAACCTGAGGATGAAGAGGAAGTGTATGGGATACACATCTTCACCACCAAAAGCCCTCCGATAATGTTAAAAGTTAAACGGCATTCCAGTCTCCATGGAATTTGACTCGCCTCCATGTCCATCAGTCATGAGCCAGAAGGTTTTTGAGAAACTGTGAGGCAACAAGGCACAGAGGCTAAAACTGAGCCCGATTCACACAACGCTGCGCACTTACACCAAAGAACTCAAACCTGTTATCGGCAGTGCGGCAGTGAAAGTATCATACGATGGAGCTGTGCATGATTTACCACTATGGATTGTACCAGGCGATAGCCCAACGCTGTTCGGCAGAAGCTGGTTAGGACAGATCTGATGGATCTGGGATGACATCAAAGCTCTCTTCGGTGGATGAGCCTCATGCGCCCAGGTGCTAAACAAATTCCCGGAGTCATTTAAGCCAGGCATTGGCAACTTCACAGGCGCCAAGGTGCAGATCCATCTAGTTCCTGGGGCACGGCCCATTCATCACAAGGCCCAAGCAGTCCCATATATGATGTGATAGAAAGTCGAGATCGAGCTGGACAGACTTCAATGAGAGGGAATCATATCGCCAATCGAGTTCAACGAATAGGCCAGTCCAATCGTGTCGGTGCTAAAGAGCGATGGGACGGTCAGAATCTGTGGGGACTACAAGGTAACGATCAACCGAGTCTTGTTACAGGACCAGTACCCACTACCTAAAGCGGAGGACCTATTCGCAACGCTAGCAGGGGGGAAAGTCGTTCACCAAGCTAGATCTAACTTCTGCTTACATGACACAGGAGCTGGCTGAACCATCAAAGAAATTGATGTGCATCAACACGCACAGAGGACTGTTCATATACCACAGATGCCCTTTTGGGATTCGCTCGGCTGCTGCCACCTTCCAGAGGAACATGGAGAGTCTGCTGAAATCGGTTCCGTGCACCGTGGTGTTCCAAGATGACATCTTGATCACTGGTCGCAACATCACTGAATACTTGCTCTACCTGGAAGAGGTTCTAAAGCGACTGGACAGAGTGGGACTCAGGCTGAAAAGCTCCAAGTGTGTTTTCCTGGCGCCAGAGTTCGAATTTCTGGGGAGAAAGATTGCGGTGGACGGCATCAGAGCCACGGACTCCAAGACGGAGGCCATCAAGAATGCACCCAGACCACAGAATGTGACGGAGCTGTGTTCGTTCCTGGGACTCCTCAACAATTTTGGTAACTTTCAACTGGGTTGAGCACTTTGCTGGAACCCTTGCATTTATTGCTATGCAAGGGTGATGACTGGGTTTGGGGTAAATCTCAAGAGACAGCCTTTAATAAGGCCAGAAGCCTGCTATGCTCTAACAAGTTACTTGTATTGTATGACCCATGTAAACGTTTAGTACTAGCTTGTGATGCGTCGTCGTACGGGGTCGGATGTGTGTTACAGCAAACCAATGTGTCAGGCAAATTGCAACCAGTTGCATATGCATCCAGAAGCTTATCCAAGGCTGACAGAGCCTACAGTATGGTTGAGAAAGAAGCGTTAGCATGTGTATACGGGGTTAAGAAAATGCACCAATACCTATTTGGTCTCCAGTTCGAGCTCAAAACCGATCACAAACCGCTTACTTCACTGCTCTCAGAAAGCAAAGGTATCAACACCAATGCTTCGTCCCGCATCCAAAGATGGGCAGTGACATTGTCTGCAAATGACTATGTAATCCTCCACACACCAAGCATTGAGAACTGCGCTGACGCCCTCAGTCGGCTACCATTGCCCACCACCGGGGTGGAAATGGCGCAACCCACAGACTTGTTTCTGGTAATGGATGCTTTTGAGAGTGAGGGGTCACCCGTCACTGCTCGCCAGATCAGGACCTGGACTAGCCAAGATCCTGTGCTATCACGAGTAAAAAGCTGCATCCTTAATAGGAACTGGTCGGCGGTTCCCGGGGAAATGCAAGATGAAATTAAGCCGTTCCACCGACATAAGGATGAATTGTCCATCCAATCGGATTGTCTCCTATGGGGGAATCGCGTGGGTTTGCCAAAAAAAGGCAGGGAAATGTTTATACGCGACCGACACAGGCATAGTCATGATGAAGACTATCGCCAGGTCGCACGTTTGGTGGCCCGGCATTTACTCTGAATTGGAGTCATGTGTACACCAATGCAACACTTGCTCACGCACCCAGGGAGGCCCCACTGAGCCTGTGGTCATGGCCCTCCAAACCGTGGTCCAGGGCCCAAGTAGATTTTGCTGGCCCTTTTCTAGGAAAGATGTTTCTAGTAGCAGTGGATGCCTACTCTAAATGGATTGAATGTATAATAATGTCATCATGTACGTCCACTGCCACCATTGAAAGCCTCCGGGCCATGTTCGGCACCCACGGTTTGCCCGACGTCCTTGTTAGTGACAATGGACCGTGCTTCACCAGCTCGGAATTCAACGAGTTCATGACCCGCAATGGCATTAAGCATGTCAGGTCTGCCCCATTTAAGCCCGCATCCAATGGTCAAGCGGACGGGCAGTCCAAACCATCAAGCAGAGCTTTAAATGTGTAACGGACGGTGTAAAGTCCTGACCCTGCAGTACAGACTTACACGAGGCACATGCTGAAGTCAAGGTCACTCTGGACCTGCACCTTTTATTTCACTGCTCTCGAGTGCCACACTTGCCTGAGACCTGCCTTTAATATACCTGTGTGGAACAGGTATGCAGTGTCTCCTGCAAGTGTACCCCTGGTGGTAAAGTATGCTTGTAGTTACAGGTCATATCTAGTTACAGTCATGTATAGCATGGTAAGATAGTTATATACAGTAATGTGAGATACATGACATCACCCTCCCCCAAGGTCTTATTGTCTTTATAGGTTCAGTCTCTCAGGTGGTCTACGCTCTCGCGTGGAGCGTCTTAGTTGTGGTTCAGTTGTTTGCCTTGGTGCCTGTTTTTCTTTCGGTGTGATTGCTGGTATCTCGCCTGGGCTGTCTGTTTCGTTCAGTATGATTGCTGGTATCTCGCCTGGGCTGTCTGTTGAGTCTGCCCTTTCCTCAGGTTGTTCCCTCTGTCTGTCCACCAGGTGTGGTGTGAGTTTCACGTTGTAGTTTGCCTCTGGTTCTGCAGGGTTGTTGGTGAATCTACTTTTTACTTGGTCTACATGCCTCCGGCAGGTTTGGCCATTGTCCATTTGTACCACCAGTAGCCTGTTTCCTTCCTTGTCTGTTACTGTCCCTGCAAGCCATTTGGGACCCCTGCCATAGTTTAGCACAAACACTTTGTCCCCTATCTCATTCCACCTCTCCCTCGAATTTCGGTCATGGTGCTCAGTTAGCTTATGGCACTTTGCCTCAACAATTTCATGCATGTCTGGGAGGATTAACGAGAGCCTAGTCTTTAAGGTCCATTTCATCAATAGTTGCGCAGGGGGAACCCCAGTCAACGAATGCGGACGAGATCTGTATGCCAGCAGCAGTCGCGACAGGCGGCTTTGCAGCGTGGGACCTTAGATTCTGAGCATGCCTTGTTTAATGATCTGCACTGCTCGCTCCGCCTGGCCATTGGAGGCCGGCTTGAACGGTGCCGTCGTAATGTGATTTATGCCGTGGTCAACTATAAAATCTTGAAATTCTGCGCCGGTGAAGCACGGACCATTATCACTGACCAATATGTCAGGAATTCCGTGCGTTGCAAACATGGTTCTAAGGCTCTCCACAGCGGTGGAGGTGGTGCTCGAGTTTAAAATGGTGCACTCGATCCACTTTGAAAATGCATCGACAACTATGAGGAAAATTTTGGCCATGAATGGGCCCACATAGTCTACATGCACCCGCGACCACGGTTTGGTGGGCCAGGGCCAGGGGCTTAGGGGGGCCTCCCTGGGGGCATTACTGAGTTGGGCACAAATGGTGCACCGTCGGATGCAGAGCTCCAATTCCGCATCAATGCCAGGCCACCAGGCGTGGGATCTGGCTATGGCCTTCATAAGGACGATCCCTGGGTGCTCGCGGTGGAGCTCCCGGACAAACGCCTCTCTGCCTCGCAAGGGCATAACTACTCGGCTGCCCACATCAGGCAGTCTGCCTGTAATGATAGTTCATGCATGCGCCTATGGAAAGGTTTGATCTCCTCGGGGCAGGCATCACGAGCCTCTGCCCAGTCACCAGTTAAAACACATCTTTTGATTAAGGATAACGTGGGGTCGCTGGTCGTCCAGGCTCTAATTTGGCGAGCCGTCATGGGCGAACCTGTGGATTCAAAGGCATTGATTGCCATGACCATCTCACAGTCCTGTTCGTTGGACCCTTCCGTGGTCGCCAGGGGTAGCCTGCTAAGCGCGTCGGCATAGTTGTCTGTGCCTGGTCTGTGCCTTATTGTGTAGTCGTAAGACGCCAGCATGAGTGCCCACCGCTGAATGCGCGCCAAGGCGTTGGCGTTTATTGCCTTGCTCTCGGATAGCAGGGACGTGAGGGGTTTGTGGTCGGTCTCTAATGCAAACTTGGCCCCGAAAAGGTGTTGGTGCATCTTTTTGACACCGTACACGCACGTGAGCGCCTCCTTCTCAACCATACCATACCCGCGGTCCGCCCGCGAAAGTGACCTGGAGGCATTAGCAATGGGTTGTAATTTACCCGCATCATTGACATTCTGTAAAATGCACCCGACCCCGTACGCTGACGCATCACATGTAAGAACTAGCTTTTTATCTGGGTCAAAAAAGGCTAAAACACTGTTGGAACATAGAAGGTTGTGTGCCTTATTGAAGGCGCGTTCTTGGGCGTCCCCCAAAAACCAATCGCACCCCTTTCTGAGTAGCACATGGAGAGGCTCCAGCAGCATACTCAAGTTCTGCATAAAGTTCCCAAAGTAATTGAGTAGCCCGAGAAAGGCGCGCAGTTCTGAGACATTTCGGGGCCTGGGTGCCAGGCGAATTGCTTCTGTTTTGGATTCTGTTGGGCGGATTCCATCAGCGGCAATCCTTCTGCCCAAAAATTCAATCTCAGGCGCGAGAAACAGACACTTGGATTTCTTAACTCTTAGGCCTACCCGATCCAATCGACTTAGTACTTCCTCCAAATTACGGAGATGGGAGTGGGAGTCGGTGTCCCTGCCCGTGATGAGTATGTCATCTTGAAACACAACCGTCCCCGGGATGGACTTGAGCAGACTCTCCATGTTGCGCTGGAATATAGCAGCTGCCGACCTGATGCCAAATGGGCATCGATTGTACATAAAAAGGCCTCGATGTGTGTTGATGGTGGGGAGTAGCTTAGACTCTGTCAGTTCTTGCGTCATATACGCAGATGTGAGATCTAGTTTCGAGAAAAGTTTTCCTCCAGCCAATGTGGCAAATAGGTCCTCCACTCTGGGCAGCGGGTATTGGTCCTGTAGGGAGACTCTGTTTATGGTAGACTTCTAATCCCCACAGATTCGTACGGATCCATCAGGCTTCATGACGGGGACAATGGGACTTGCCCAGTCGCTAAATTCCACGGGTGAGATAATGCCTTCCTGCAGAAGCCGGTCCAATTCGTGTTCAGTCTTTTCCCTCATCACATAGGACACAGCTCTAGCCTTGTGATGGACCGGTCTGGCATCCTGTGTGATGTAGATTTTAACTTTAGCCCTTTTGAAGGTGCCCATACCTGGCTGAAAGAGATGTTCAAAACGACTTTGAACTGTTGAGCAGGAGGTCCGTTCCTCTGATGACATGGCGTGAACATCATCCCATTTCCAATTTAGTTTTGCCAGCCAGCTTCTCCCCAACAGTGCTGGGAGATCTCCGGGAACAATCCACAGGGGAAGTCGGTTCACCGTCCCTTTGTGTGTGACTGGGAGCATGGCGCTGCCAAGGACTGGGACGATTTCTTTGGTATAGGTCCTTAGTTTGATGTCGATCCTTATGAGTTTTGGTCTGTTGCTTTTGTGTGGCCACAGCTGTTCAAATTGTTGGACGCTCATGAGAGATTGTCCAGTTCCATGTTGACGGGAATCCCGTTGAGTATCCCGTTGAGTAGGACCCTCATCATTATTGGAGGCGTCTTGTTGTAAGAATAGTGGACATTGATCGTGTTGACCCGCTGTACCTCGGTGTCCCGGGCACTGTCCCCACCGTCTTCTGGTCCGTTTTCGACCCTTCCGATTCGTATACCAGCCGAGCTGCTGTTTTTCTGCACATGCGAGCCTGATGCCCTGTATAGTTGCAGTTTCTGCAAACAGCATGCTGAAATCAACACCCCCTTGTTGAGTGCCTTCCCCCACATCTCCAGCACAGACCGCTTCCATTATTTCCGAAGGATGAGCTGCGTCTGGCTGGTCTCTCTTGAGCTTCTCAGTCTGTAGTTGATTGCTCGCATTGTGGGTTGATGAGGTGTGAACGGCCGTTCATGTGGCTCTTGGTGGCTTCTGGCACCACTGCCTGCTGTTGAAGGCCTGCTCTCCTGCCTTTGTTTGTGTGTGGGGGTAGTGGCTTGTTTCACGCTGTGAACCCCTTGTTCCGATGTTTCGTTAGTTGTCGTACCCGCAGTATAGATCAACCTCGTTTCTTCTTCTCCTGCCAAGAATGTCTGTGCGACCAGTGCTGCTGCCTCTAGGGTCAAGTTCTTGGTCTCTATAAGCTTTCGGAATATGCCTGCGTGGCCTATTCCTTCAATAAAAAAGTCACTCAGTACTTCTCTCCTTAGTTCATCGTGGAACTCACATAAACTAGCCAGCCTCCGAATCTGCCACAAAGTCGGGTATGCTCTGGTCCACACGGCGTCTGTAGTTGTAGAACCTGTGTCTGGCCATGTGTAAGCTGCTCGCTGGCTTCAGGTGGTCTCTCACCAGTATGCTCAACTCCTCAAACGACTTGCTTGCTGGTTTCTCGGGTGCCAGCAAGTCCTTCATTAAAGCGTATGTTTTCGAGCCACAGCTGGTCAAGAGATGGGCTCTTCTCTTGTCTGCTTTATCGTCGCCCAACCAGTCTTTGGTTACAAAACTTTGCTGGAGCCTTTCTATAAAGTCCTCCCAATTGTCTCCAGCATTGTATTTCTCATCTGAGCCGTTGGTAGCCATCCTGTGGATTCTGTGATCCCGTAACTCGTCGCCACTGTAAAGTCCTGACCCTGCAGTACAGACTTACATGAGACACATGCTGAAGTCAAGGTCACTCTGGGCCTGCACCCTTATTTCACAGCTCTCGATTGCCACACTTGCCTGAGACCTGCCTTTATATACCTGTGTGGAACAGGTATGCAGTGTCTCCTGCAAGTGCACCCCTGGTGGTAAAGTATGCTTGTAGTTACAGGTCATATCTAGTTACAGTCATGTATAGCATGGTAAGATACAGTTATATACAGTAGTGTGAGATACATGACAGACGTCTCCTTGCAGACACGGTTATCTCGGGTCCTGCTCAGCTACTGGGCGTACCCCCATTCGCTCACCGGGGTTCTCTCTGCAGAATTATTAATGAAGAGAGCATTCAAAACCAGGCTCTCCTTAGTCCACCTGGATCTCAATGATCACGTAGAAACCCGGCTGCACGTGTACCACGATCGTGCAGCTATATCGCGTGACATTGAGGTTAATGACCCTGTGTTTGTTCTCAATTACGGTCATGGTCCCAAATGGATTGCTGGCACTGTTTTAGCCAAGGAGGGGAATAGAGTGTTTGTTAAACTGTTGAATGGGCAAACGTGCAGAAAGCACTTGGATCAGTGCAAACTGCGATTCACTGACAACCAAGAACAGTTTGAAGAAGACTTTACCATCTATGATCCACCAACACACACCCAACCAGCAATCGACCTCGCTGTCAACCATGAGGATGAACCCACCATGCCCGACAGGCCGATCAGACCAGCCACATCACAGTGCAGCACTGATCCGACCAACTCACCCATGCCAGGACTTCAATTCAGGCGATCAACCCGGGAACGCAGAGCCCCGGATCGCCTCAACTTGTAAATAACTTGTACATTAGACTTTGGGAGGGGGGGGGGCGGGGAGTGATGTTATGTATGTAAACCTCACCAATGTGTAAGACTTGCCACCAGGGGGCACACTTGTGGGAGACCTAAGGGTCACCTGTGCACCCTGGGCAAGCAGGTATAAAAGGCAATACACCATGCTGCTTCGGCACTTTGGAGTTACATTAAAGAGACCAATGGTTTGAGCTTACAACACAGTCTCGTGGAGTTATTCTGAACATAATACTGTCTATCTCCGCCTTAAATATATTCAGTGACCCAGCCTTTTCAGCTCTCTGGGGCAGAGAATTCCACAGATTTACAACCCTCTGAGAGAAGAAATTCCTCCTCATCTCAGTTTTAAATGGGCGGCCCCTTATTTTGAGACTATGCCCCCTAGTTTTAGTTTCCCCTATGAGTGGAAATATCCCCTCTGCATCCACCTTGTCGAGCCCCCTCATTATCTTATATGTTTCGATACGATCACCTCTTATTCTTCTGAACATCAATGTGTATAGGCTCAACCTATCTTCATAAGTCAACCCTTCAGCTCCGGAATCAATCTAGTGAACCTTCTCTGAACAGCCTCCAATACAAGTATATCATTCCTTAAATACGGAGATCAAAACTGCACGCAGTACTCTAGGTGTGGCCTCACCAATACCCTGTACAGTTGTAGCAGGACTTCTCTGCGATAAAACTCTACCCAACTTGCAATAAAGACCAACATTCCATTTTCCTTCCTGATTACTTGCTGTATCTGCATACTAACTTTTTGTGTTTCATGCACAAGGACTCCCAGGTCCCTCTGTACTGCAGCATTTTGCAATTGTAATTTGCTTTTCTATTTTTTCTGCCAAAGTGGATAACCTCACATTATCCCACATTATACTCCATCTGCCAGATTTTTGCCCACTCATTGAGCCTGTCTTTATCGCCCTGCATATTGTGTCCTCATCACAATTGCTTTCCCACCCATCTTTGTATCATCAGCAAACTTGGCTACATTACACTTGGTCCCTTCATCCAAGTTATTAATATAGATTGTAAATAATTGAGGACCAATCGCTGAAGGCACCCCACTAGTCACTGTTTGCCAACCAGAAAATGATCCTGACTCTCTGTTTTCTGTTAGTTAGTCAATCCTCTATCCATGCTAATATATTATCCCCAACCCCGAAAAATTTTATCTTGTGCAGTAACCTTTTATGTGACAACTTATCGAATGCCTTCTGGAAATCCAAATACACCACATCCACTGGTTCCCTCTTATCCACCCTGCTCGTCACATCCTCAAGGAACTCCAGCAAATTTGTCAAACGTGATTTCCCTTTCATAAAACCATGCTGGCTCTGATTGAATTATGCTTTTCCAAATGTCCCGCTACTGCTTCTTTAATAATGGACTCTAGCATTTTCCCAACTACAGACGTTAGGCTAGCTGCTCTATAGTTTCCTGCTTTTTCCTTGCCTCCTTTTTTAAATAGTGGCGTTACATTTGCGGTTTTCGAATCCGTAGGACCGGCCCAGAGTCCAGAGAATTTTGGTAGATTACAACCAATGTATCCATTATCTCTGCAGCCACCTCTTTTAAGACCCTAGGATATAAGCCATCAAGCCCAGGGAACTTGTCCACCTGTAGTCCTGTTATTTTACCTAGTACTACTTCATTAGTGATAGTGATTGTATTAAGTTCCTCTCTCCCTATAGCCCCTTGATTATCCAGACTGATATGAAATATTTGTTCAACTTCTCTGCCATTTCCCTGTTCTCCATTTTTAATTCCCTAGTCTCATCCTAGATGGGACCAATATTTACTTTAGCCACTCTTTTCCTTTTTATGTACCTGTAGAAACTCTTACTATCTATTTTATATTTTGTGCTAGTTTACTCTCATAATCTATCTTCCCCCTCTCCATTATTTTTTAGACGTTCTTTGCTGGCTTTTAAAAGTTTCCCAATCTCCTGGCCTCCCACTAGTCTTGGCCACATTGTATGCCCTTGTTTTCAATTTGATACCTTCCTTTATTTCTTTGGTTCGCCACGGATGGTTATCACTTCTCTTAGTCTTTCCTTCTCATTGGGTTATATTTATGTTGCGAGTTATGAAATATCTCCTTTAATGTCTGCCGTCCCATACTTTAATCTATTTTCCCAGTCTACTTTAGCCAACTCTGCCCTCGTACCTTTGTAGTCTCCTTTATTTAAGCTTAGGACACTGGTTTGAGATTCTCGCCCTCCAACTGAATTTGAAATTCAACCATGCTATGATCACTCATTGCTAGAGGAGCCTTTGCAAGGAGATCGTTTCTTAATCCTGTCTCATTACACAGTACCAGATCTAAGATAGCCTGTGTTAATACGGATTATTTTTCCCTCAATCTGTTTCAGCGAATATACTGACGCGAACACCTCTTTGCCTTTTCTGTAAAAGACCTTTATTGAAGATTCTCCGGCCGGGACTTGTCAAGACAAAGGGACACTCTCAATCAGAGCCTGTTTACCTTCCCCTGGACAAGCCCCTTTACAGCGCGAAAAGCACAGTAGTTATACATTTTCAAAACAGAACACATTTGATTAGCACTTGGTCTATCCAATCCCTTTCTGCCTCCCCCCCCCCCCCCCCCCCCGAGTACGTCCAATGGCAGGCAAGAAAGTCTCCCAATTAGGGCTGGTGTCAGGGTCAGGTTAGTTATAGCTTTGCTACACTGTCTTCCCTTATCAGTAAAGAACCCAATTAGTTTCCCTTCCTCCTTATCAGTAAAAGCTATTACTTTTTCCCCTTCTATCTAGGATTGCTTTCTTTCTTTGTGCTGCCTTGTGTCTTTCTCATGACCCGTGTCTAACCTCAACTTCAACTCTTGGTAACCCCCTTTTTTTTTGTTGATTCTGCAGTTGTCTGCATCTTGACATTTCTTTAGCTATTTTCCCATGATTCCCTATCTCCATCCTTTTGCCACATTCTCTATCCATCTACCACATTCGCAACCCTTCTTTACACATTCTCATTCCCCCCCGTTTATCGTTCCATGATAACCCTGGTGCTTATTCCAGGAGTATCGCGTTTAGCCGTGCGCATTCTCTTTCCTGATCCTCCTTGTTATCTGTGAGTCTGCCTCGAGCCTCTTCGCAAGGTCTTATCAATGTCTGTTTAGGTTCTCACATCGTATCCTGTCGGAATATTATTGAATTGATAACTTCTGGAGCCTTGGTACAAGGCCGAAGAGAGGCCTTTTACCTCCTTATGGGCCAGTGCAGGAACCAGCACTTTAACCATTGTCCCACTGGTACCCCTAATGCCAAATTTTTCTCTTACATATCCCCCCTTTTGGCCCTTGGCTATACGCCAAGCTGGCCATATTTCCCAATAACTATCTCCCTGTAGGCAAGTTCCAGATAGGTTCATTCACCCGGGTGGCCATCTCCCAAGCTTTGGGACCTCCTGAAACCTTCCCACAGAGTTATATAAGGTAAGTCCTTCCTGTAGAACTGCTTAAATTTTCATCCCTTATGGCCTTAATCATAGTGCGTGCCCTGACTTATCGTTTGGCCTGTTTAATTCGTGCACATGTTAATCCCATCATGACCATCAGAACCAGACCCTGTATTATTACAAGTACATGTGATATTATTCTTATCCATGGGTGAATTTGAATATTAAGTCCAATGTCCCACAGCTTTGAGTACCAGGGCTGATCAGCCAGCATTGCGTTAGTGTCTCGCTGTAAGTTGTCTCTTTCTTCCATCAGCTGGATATACTGTCATCTTTGATTCTGGATTCCTTGCACCAAACATAATTGTTCCTCATTTATTTCCGGTATCTGTTTGCCTTGCGGTTCCCATACCGCCTCTTCATACCCTTCTTGAGGGTATCCGTGATTGTTCTGTGGATGATTTCCGTTGTCTCGGGATATATGTGGTATCCATTTACATCTATTTTTCCCCATGGGCCTGAAACACAAGTTAGGGTTGGTGATGACACAGGGGGTGACTCCACCCCTGGTCTTAATCGTTGGGTTGGCTGCTCCTGTGCTCCATTCCCTTGTGGAGCAGCGATTGTTTCGGAATCGTGTTCGAGAGGAGTGATACTCAGCATGCATCCGTTTGTTTCTCAGCATGCAATCATCATTCGTCATTCATGGCGTACCTCGACATAAAACCACTTGGTTAATTTTATAGCAGTCAGTTATATCAATGCCTTTGGTACTATTGTTAATTTTAATCACCCGTCTGGCAGGCTGATGGTAACGTAACCGAGTTTGGTTTCTCACTTCACCAATATTATCAATCTGATATAAGTCTCTCTTTGTTACATCATACTGTGGTATGGACAACACAAATCCGATCATATTCACCCGCCCAGTAATACATCTGAATTTCGGCACCCAAGCGTGACTATTCCTTCGTACCTCGCATGTGTTTTTCATTTTTTTATCTAGAGTCCAATTGTTAAGTATGCTGGTCGGAATCCAATCTGGTATGTCTCCATTCTGGAGTTGCTCCAAATTATGTTATACCTCACTTAATATCCAGACCCCATACCCGGAGCAAACTATCTCAGCCTGTAATCGTTTACTTATATCTTTCCCCATTGCGTGGATCAATTTTATTGTCTTGGCATTTCGGCAATGTATGGGCCACTTGTAACAGTTCCCCTTCCACGCCATCTCCCAGTCCAAGTCCCTCCCCACTAAACCACTCAAGACGACGCCATTAAGTTGTTAACCCGGTCGTATATTGCCTACAGGCCTATGGAATTCATCGTCATAATCCCTGCCGCATAACCCGTGCCTAGTGTTTCCAGTAATCACCTTTTTTTTCGACCATGCCCTGTTCCATTTCTGACATTAAATCTCAGGGTAGTGGGTTCCGGGCCTTCGAGGATCCATTGTGCCAGGTTCTGGTATAGACTTATAGTTTCATTCCCACTGAAGCTAGGAAAAATGATATCCATGGTTTAGGATAAGTAGTCGCTGACGCACCCCAAATTATATCCTTTCTTTAGATTCTTTTATTACTAGCCCCCCTTTTTAGGTTGTATTCCTTCTTGTTTGCGCTGCGCATGATCAATACCGGCTTCTCCGTGTTATAACCGTGTCACGCTTCAGGACATACACCTTATATTCCAGAGACCTCCCTTGGTCTTTATTTTATCCCACTGGCCAGTTTCCCTAAACATCCTTGGGTCCCACCCCCCTTTTGCTCCGTTCTGTTCCCACCCTTCTGTTCTTGCGGGGTGGATTTGGCTGCTTGTTTGCAGCTTCATCCTCCCAGGCATGAGCTTCTAGAACTGAAATTCCGTCCAGTTGGATTTCTACGCCCTTCCCCTTTTGGTCCTATGAACTTGCTCCTGTCCTTGGAATATACTGGCGCCCATGGCATCGGCAGCCTGCTGCATTACAACCTTACTTAATACACTATACATAGCCATGCATTAAAATAAGTTCTGTCCTTGCTCCAGTCCTTGGCTGCTGGGTTGCATATTTCAGCAGTCAAATTAAACAAAGCAAGTTCATGTAGTTGTGTCTTTCCTGCGTGTGCTATTATCTCTCGTAGTCCATCTGTATTATCCAGTGCCTGCGTGGGCCTCAAGGTCCCCAGTATCCTGAATCTCCAGAGTCGAAGTAGCCGCTGTGGTCCCATCTCGATGAGTGTTTTATCTGCAAATTTTAAACAGATAGCCTGGTCGTCACCAGGTGTTAGGTTCTGGTCTACTCATCTTTTATCCATGCATGTTGCGGTCACTCTGTGAAATCGGAGGTAAAGTTAGGTTGGGTTTGTAGACTCCACTTACCCACCGTGGGGTACACTGGCTCTATTGCCATCGGTGATGGTGCTAAGGCTGCGCACTGCACTATCCGTCTGGCCCCGTTTAAAAAAAAAAATCTCTTCCAGCTTATTTATCTTAGCTTTTAACTCTTGAATTTGTTTTGTTTGAGTATCTTTCTTTTATTTGTATCAGGCGAGTATTATTACATAGGCTAGTTCTGTTTTTATTTTTATTCTGACTATTGCACCATTTCTTCTGTTAGGTGAGTCTTTTTTTATTCTATTAAGAAATCCAAATTAATAATGTCCAGTATAAAACAGCTGTCAATGGAAAGGGTTAACTCCTTTACAGGTTTGTAAGAAAGCCTGATATCATTACGTGACTTCACGTAATCATCCGAAAAATTCTTTTTTTTTAAGTCTTTGTGCCTTCAAAACTTGCTTAGAAATTAGGAATCCGTTAAAACAGCAGAAATCATTAGTAAAGCCATCATAATTAAAGTCTTCTCATCAGGGAAGACGGCATTTTAGAGTAAACTCCAATGTTTTCTTAACTTCTAATTGCCAAAGATTTTTTTGATTGATTTAAAACGAGACCACACATTTTTAATAGCTATTTTGTTTACTGAAATCCAATTTTCACACACGCTGTGTACCTTCTAACATTTCGTTTTATTTTACGGTCCCGTTCACTGGGCAAATCTTGTGGGGGTTTTTTCTCTCTCAGCAAAAAATCTAAACATCCGTGCCAGTTCCATTTTCTATAAGAATTTTAAAATTTAGTAAGATTCTCTAATTCCCAGTTCTTTCTGTGCTGAGTTCGCATAGCTTAGATCTTTTCTCCTCGTTATTTTCAAACCCTCCTGCTTGTTTAGACTGTTCGGGACTTTTCTTGATAAACAACGTCCATTTTGGAAATCTTTCAAACTGGAGTGAAACTTTCTCGTAATTTAAAATCATTATCAATGGAGAGTGTCTTTTACTACTTCAAATTCTTTTTTTTTCCAATTAAACCAATATCTTTTTCACAGCCGATATCAACTAGTATTTAGTAAGTTATGTATTTTTCCATCGCAAACACCCCTTTTTTTTGTCAGCACCTATTTAGTAAGTTACATCTTTTTTTCAGATCTCCTTTCTTCAAATTAGGTTTTGTATTTTACACGGAGGGCTCGTGACGCCATAAATTTGTTAATTTAAAATCATTTGTTTACTTTCAAAGTGGCGTCTTTATCTTTTTATTTTCTCCATAATTAGAATGGAGTCTAGCAGTTAGGCTTTGAGGGCTGCTTTTTGTTATCTCAAAATGCTCCAGTTTCAAAGTCGTTAAAATGTCTCTTCTAAACTGCTAAAGCTTGCTGTTTTTAACATTTTTCAAAAGTCCCTTTTACACCTTCGCAGATAGCGCGCCACTCGCCCAGGAGTTTGACCTGATCCCTGAAGGTATTTCTAGATTGTTTCCAAACCTTTTAGTTTTATATCTCCTTTTTTCTTTAAGAGATCAGATTTAATTTAATAATTTTTTTTTTTTTGAATCCACCTCAGTATTTTGCTGTGCCTTCCCTGAATATCTCAAAATCCCAATTCAAACTTTGTAATTTCAATCTTTATTTAAAACTTTTTTTTTTGAGCTAGAAGCTTTTTTTTTTAAAAGGCATTCTTTATCTCATTCCAAGACTAAATTTATGTCTTTCAACCCAATGTAATCAATCATTGCATGTTTTCTTTCGACAAGTAAGTGAGCGTGTCAAATAAATTCTTTTTTTTTCAACCACCGGGACCATGTATTTTTTATCTTTTACTCAACAAACCTATCCTTTGTGCATTTCCTAGCTCCGTAACTTATCATCCGAATAAATCCACACCTGCATTTCTAACTTAAAATGTCTTAAAACTTCCCACAAACAGGACAACACTACAAAGGGTTGAAAAAACTTTCACTCTGTTTGGAGAAGTGGGTGGAGCTAAAATAAATAAACAGCTGCTCCACTCTTCCAAACAGGCTTTTTAAAAAAACATGAAAACATAAAAATTCATTCCGCAGTCAAAAAATCACACAAGTACTCTCATTCAAAAACAGACATTCACAAAAGTCTCTTTTCATTCAACAAAGCTTATTAATTAATTTTTTTCTTTGACCGGCTCTATTTTTGGATCCATGATTGCCCATTCCCGCATTGCCCCGCAGTAAAGAAATATTTTATCCTTACACAATTCCTTTTATCCTTACACAATTCCTCGCGTCGCCCCGCGATTTAGTTCTACACAATTCCTCGCGTCACCCCGCGATTTAGTTTTACACAATTTCCCTTTTCTTCCGCGTTGCCCCGCAGTTTTCCTATTCGCGTCACCGCGCGATAGTCTATTTCCCTATCCCTCCGTGTCGCCGCGCGGTTTTCCTATTCGCATCGCCGTGCGATAGTCTGTTTCCCTATCCCTCCGCATCGCCGCGTGGTTCACGTCACCGCGCGATTGTCTATTTCCCTATCCCTCCACGTCGCCGCGCGGTTTTACTATTCGCTTCGCCGCGCGATTTAAGTCCAATCAGCGCCTAGACGGACTAAGTAATATACAAGGTCGACATCATACCTGACTTGGACACTTATTTCCTAAGTTAAAAGGTATTCCCCAGATTGACCTGGATCTCGTTCAGATGCTACCTGAGAACCAACGAGTGGCAAAACTTTCTTCAGACTTTTGGGACTGGAGCAAACCGAAGTGGTATTTAAAAAGTACTCACTCCAGTGGCCACTTTCCTTCTGTCTCGCCCGAGGCTAGTTCGGCTCTTAATTCGCAAGCTTTCGGCAGCCGTCCGTTGAGATCCCACTTCTGACATCAAATGTTAATACGGATTCTTTTTCCCTCAATCTGTTTCAGCGAATACACTGACACGAACACCTCTTTGCCTTTTCTGTAAAAGACCTTTATTGAAGATTCTCCGGCCGGGACTTGTCAAGACAAAGGGACACTCTCAATCAGAGCCTGTTTACCTTCCCCTGGACAAGCCCCTTTACAGCGCGAAAAGCACAGTAGTTATACATTTTCAAAACAGAACACATTTGATTAGCACTTGGTCCATCCAATCCCTTTTTGCCTCCCCCCCCGAGTACGTCCAATGGCAGGCAAGAAAGTCTCCCAATTAGGGCTGGTGTCAGGGTCAGGTTAGTTATAGCTTTGCTACACTGTCTTCCCTTATCAGTAAAAAACCCAATTAGTTTCCCTTCCTCCTTATCAGTAAAAGCTATTACTTTTCCCCTCCTATCTAGGATTGCTTTCTTTCTTTGTGCTGCCTTGCGTCTTTCTCATGACCCGTGTCTAACCTCAACTTCAACTCTTGGTAACCCCCTTTTTTTTTTGTTGATTCTGCAGTTGTCTGCATCTTGACATTTCTTTAGCTATTTTCCCATGATTCCCTATCTCCATCCTTTTGCCACATTCTCTATCCATCTACCACATTCGCAACCCTTCTTTACACATTCTCACCTGCTCCCTGGTTGGTTCTGCAACGTACTGTTCAAGGAAACTATCCCGGATACACTCTATGAACTCTTCCTCAAGGTTATCCTGGCCAATTTGCTTTGTCCAATCAATATGAAGACTAAAATCGCCCATGATTATTGCCATTCCTTTTTTACAAACCTCCATTATTTCTTGATTTATGCTCCATCTAACAGTATAGCTACTGTTAAGGGGCCTATAGACTACGCCCACCAGTGACTTTTTCCTCTTATTATTTCTTATCTCCACCCAAACTGATTCAACATCTTGATCCTCTGAGCCGATATCATTTCTCATTAATGCACTGATCGCATCCTTTATTAACAGAGCTACCTCACCTCCTTTTCCTTTCTGCCTGTCCTTCCGAATTGTCAATTATCCCTGAATATTTACTTCCCAGCCTTGGTCACCTTCCAACCACGTCTCTGTAACCGGAGCGGGTGCAGGACATTCTGAAATGGGAGGGAGAACAGCCAGTTGTCATGGTGCACATTGGTACCAACGACATAGGTAAAAAAAGGGATGAGGTCCTACGAAACGAATTTAAGGAGCTAGGAGCTAAATTAAAAAGTAGGACCTCAAAAGTAGTAATTTCGGGATTGCTACCAGTGCCATGTGCTAGTCAGAGTAGGAATCGCAGGATAGCGCAGATGAATACGTAGCTTGAGCAGTGGTGCAGCAGGGAGGGATTCAAATTCCTGGGGCATTGGAACCGGTTCTGGGGGAGGTGGGACCAGTACAAACCGGACGGTCTGCACCTGGGCAGGACCGGAACCAATGTCCTAGGGGGAGTGTTTGCTAGTGCTGTTGGGGAGGAGTTAAACTAATATGGCAGGGGGATGGGAACCAATACAGGGAGACAGAGGGAGACAAAAAGGAGGCAAAAGCAAAAGACAGAAAGGAGATGAGGAAAAGTGGAGGGCAGAGAAACCCAAGGCAAAGAACAAAAAGGGCCACTGTACAGCAAAATTCTAAAAGGACAAAGAGTGTTAAAAAAACAAGCCTGAAGGCTTTGTGTCTTAATGCAAGGAGTATCCGCAATCAGGTGGATGAATTAACTGTGCAAATAGATGTTAACAAATATGATGTGATTGGGATTACAGAGACGTGGCTTCAGGATGATCAGGGCTGGGTACTCAACATCCAGGGGTATTCAACATTCAGGAAGGATAGAATAAAAGGAAAAGGAGGTGGGGTAGCATTGCTGGTTAAAGAGGAGATTAATGCAATAGTTAGGAAAGACATTAGCTTGGATGATGTGGAATCTATATGGGTAGAGCTGCAGAACACCAAAGGGCAAAAAACATTAGTGGGAGTTGTGTACAGACCTCCAAACAGTAGTAGTGATGTTGGGGAGGGCATCAAACAGGAAATTAGGGGTGCATGCAATAAAGGTGCAGCAGTTATAATGGGTGACTTTAATATGCACATAGATTGGGCTAGCCAAACTGGAAGCAATACGGTGGAGGAGGATTTCCTGGAGTGCATAGGGGATGGTTTTCTAGACCAATATGTCGAGGAACCAACTAGGGGGGAGGCCATCTTAGACTGGGTGTTGTGTAATGAGAGAGGATTAATTAGCAATCTCATTGTGCGAGGCCCCTTGGGGAAGAGTGACCATAATATGGTGGAATTCTGCATTAGGATGGAGAATGAAACAGTTAATTCAGAGACCATGGTCCAGAACTTAAAGAAGGCTAACTTTGAAGGTATGAGGCGTGAATTGGCTAGGATAGATTGGCGAATGATACTTAAGGGGTTGACTGTGGATGGGCAATGGCAGACATTTAGAGACCACATGGATGAATTACAACAATTGTACATTCCTGTCTGGCGTAAAAATAAAAAAGGGAAGGTGGCTCAACCGTGGCTATCTAGGGAAATCAGGGATAGTATTAAAGCCAAGGAAGTGGCATACAAATTGGCCAGAAATAGCAGTGAACCCGGGGACTGGGAGAAATTTAGAACTCAGCAGAGGAGGACAAAGGGTTTGATTAGGGCAGGGAAAATGGAGTACGAGAAGAAGCTTGCAGGGAACATTAAGGCGGATTGCAAAAGTTTCTATAGGTATGTAAAGAGAAAAAGGTTAGTAAAGACAAACGTAGGTCCCCTGCAGTCAGAATCAGGGGAAGTCATAACGGGGAACAAAGAAATGGCAGACCAATTGAACAAGTACTTTGGTTTGGTATTCACTAAGGAGGACACAAACAACCTTCCGGATATAAAAGGGGTCAGAGGGTCTAGTAAGGAGGAGGAACTGAAGGAAATCTTTATTAGTCGGGAAATTGTGTTGGGGATATTGATGGGATTGAAGGCCGATAAATCCCCAGGGCCTGATGGACTGCATCCCAGAGTACTTAAGAAGGTGGCCTTGGAAATAGCGGATGCATTGACAGTCATTTTCCAACATTCCATTGACTCTGGATCAGTTCCTATCGAGTGGAGGGTAGCCAATGTAACCCCACTTTTTAAAAAAGGAGGGAGAGAGAAAACAGGGAATTATAGACCGGTCAGCCTGACCTCAGTAGTGGGTAAAATGATGGAATCAATTATTAAGGATGTCATAGCAGCGCATTTGGAAAATGGTGACATGATAGGTCCAAGTCAGCATGGATTTGTGAAAGGGAAATCATGCTTGACAAATCTTCTGGAATTTTTTGAGGATGTTTCCAGTAAAGTGGACAAAGTAGAACCAGTTGATGTGGTATATTTGGACTTTCAGAAGGCTTTCGACAAGGTCCCACACAAGAGATTAATGTGCAAAGTTAAAGCACATGGGATTGGGGGTAGTGTGCTGACGTGGATTGAGAACTGATTGTCAGACAGGAAGCAAAGAGTAGGAGTAAATGGGTACTTTTCAGAATGGCAGGCGGTGACTAATGGGGTACCGCAAGGTTCTGTGCTGGGGCCCCAGCTGTTTACATTGTACATTAATGATTTAGACGAGGGGATTAAATGTAGTATCTCCAAATTTGCGGATGACACTAAGTTGGGTGGCAGTGTGAGCTGCAAGGAGGATGCTATGAGGCTGCAGAGTGACTTGGATAGGTTAGGTGAGTGGGCAAATGCATGGCAGATGAAGTATAATGTGGATAAATGTGAGGTTATCCACTTTGGTGGTAAAAACAGAGAGACAGACTATTATCTGAATGGTGACAGATTAGGAAAAGGGAAGGTGCAACGAGACCTGGGTGTCATGGTACATCAGTCATTGAAGGTTGGCATGCAGGTACAGCAGGCGGTTAAGAAAGCAAATGGCATGTTGGCCTTCATAGCAAGGGGATTTGAGTACAGGGGCAGGGAGGTGTTGCTACAGTTGTACAGGGCCTTGTTGAGGCCACACCTGGAGTATTGTGTACAGTTTTGGTCTCCTAACTTGAGGAAGGACATTCTTGCTATTGAGGGAGTGCAGCGAAGATTCACCAGACTGATTCCCGGGATGGTGGGACTGACCTATCAAGAAAGACTGGATCAACTGGGCTTGTATTCACTGGAGTTCAGAAGAATGAGAGGGGACCTCAAAGAAACGTTTACAATTCTGACGGGTTTAGACAGGTTAGATGCAGGAAGAATGTTCCCAATGTTGGGGAAGTCCAGAACCAGGGGTCACAGTCTAAGGATAAGGGGTAAGCCATTTAGGACTGAGATGAGGAGAAACTTCTTCACCCAGAGAGTGGTGAACCTGTGGAATTCTCTACCCCAGAAAGTAGTTGAGGCCAATTCACTAAATATATTCAAAAGGGAGTTAGATGAAGTCCTTACTGCTCAGGGGATCAAGGGGTATGGCGAGAAAGCAGGAAGGGGGTATTGAAGTTTCATGTTCAGCCATGAACTCATTGAATGGCGGTGCAGGATAGAAGGGCTGAATGGCCTGCTCCTGCACCTATTTTCTATGTTTCTATCAGATCATACCCATTTGTATCAATTTGTGCCGTCAACTCACCTATTTTACTACGAATTCAGATAAAGAGCTTTTAAAGTTGTTTTTTTACCATTTTTTCCTGCTTTGACCCCACTTTCTGATTCACCTTTAAGTTTATACAATCTGTCCCTTCCTAGCACATTCTGGTTTCCATTTCCCCCTGTGCTACCCTGATCTATTGCCTTCTCCTTGTTATTTGACTTTTTAGATTCTCTCCCGCACTATTTAGTTTAAAGCCCTCTCTGCAGCCTAGTTATTTGAGTCGCCAGGACCCTCGTCTCAGCTCGGTCTTACTGGATCCCGTCCAAACGGAACAGCTCCCTCTTACTCCAGTAGTGGTGCCAATGTCCCACGAACCAAAACCCATTTCTCCCACACCAGTCCTTGAGCCATGTGTTGAACTCTCTGATCTATGCGAATTTGCTCGTGGCTCAGGTAGTAACCCGGAGATTATTACCTTTGTGGTTCTGCTTTTTAATTTGGCCCCTAGCTGCTCATAATCCCTCAGTCGAGGCTCTTTCTATGTCATTGGTACCAGTTGTGTATACAATAACTGTTAGACTGAGTACTGTTTAACTCCAAGAGGTGTGACCTTGGCTCTGCTTTATTAAGGCCCAAAGTGACTAATATACAAAATGGCTGGCCTTTTATACTTGGGCTGCACACACGTGCGTGCAGCCCAATGGCCTCCAACAGTGGCTAGTGATCCCAAAAGTACATACATGACAATACCCCCCCTCTGAGATATTAATACAGTCTTTTACAAATTGAGGCAGTCCAGTGTTTTACGTTCCCAGGTTGACTGTCTCAGTTCAACTCCAGCCTTGGGTGAGTGTTCAGAGTCTGTTGTGACTGGTGGCTGACCTGGTGGGAGTGGCAGTGGCCATGTCAGGGATTGAAAGTCCATTTTCATTGAACATGTCAGTGATTGAAAGTCCCGATTCACTGATGACCACTGAGTCCTCTGATGACTGGGGGTAGGTTGGTTGGTCGTCGATAGTCTCTTCCTCCGACTGTTCCGGTTCGTCTGTGTGCCGCAGCTTTGTCTGATCCATATGTTTCCTGCATGTTTGCCCATTTTTGAGCTTGATAATAAATACTCTGTTGCCCTCCTTGGCCATGACAGTACCAGCGATCCACTTGGGACCCTGACCATAATTCAGAACATATACAGGATCATTTACAGAAATATCGCGTGACACAGCTGCGCGATCGTGATACCCTTGCTGACTTTGTCTTCTATATTCAACATGATTGTTCAAGTCAGGGTGTACAAGAGATAGCTTGGTCTTAAGACCTCTCTTCATCATTAGTTCAGCAGGTGAGACCCCGGTAAGCGTGTGTGGTCTTGTCCTGTAACTAAGCAGTATGCATGACAGGCGGGTCTGCAGTGACTCTTGGGTTACTCACTTCATACTCTGCTTTATGATTGGGACAGCACGTTCTGCTTGCCCATTGGATGCAGGTTTGAATGGTGCTGACCTTACATGTATGATACCATTGAGTTTCATGAACTCTTGAAACTCCTGACTGGTGAAGCACGATCCGTTGTCGCTAACAACGATGTCAGGCAGAACATGACATTGAGATTCTCAATGGTAGCTGTGAATGTGCTGGATGACATGATTATACACTCTATCCACTTCGAATATGCATCCACCACAACTAAAAACATCTTCCCCAGAAAGGGACCTGCAAAGTCGATGTGGATCCTGGACCATGGTTTGGATGGCCACGACCACAGGCTCAGTGACGATTCCGCTGGTGCTTTGCTGAGCTGCATGCAAGTGTTGCACTGATGCACACATGATTCCAGGTCAGAGTCAATTCCCGGCCACCATAAATGAGACCGAGCGATGGCTTTCATTATTACAATGCCGGGATATATGCTATGTAGCTCACATACAAATTTCTCTCTCTGCCCCACGGTATACAATCCGACTGAATAGACAGTTCGTCTTTGCGACAAATGTAAGGTTTGGTCTCCTCGCACATTTGCTTGCGTATAGCAGACCAATCACCTTTGAGGATGCAACTCTTCACCACCGATAAAATCGGGTTCTGGCTGGTCCAGGTCTTACCTTGTTGAGCTGTGACAGGGGTTCCTTCACTCTCAAAAGCATGCATAACTAACAATAGGTCCACTGGTGTGGCGTTTCCACTTCTGGTGTGGGCAACGGCAGACGGCTCAAAGCACCGGCACAATTCTCGGTGCCAAGTCTATGGCAAATGACATAATCATAAGCGGATAATGTCAACGCCCACCTCTGGATGCGGGATGAAGCATTGGTATTGATACCTTTGTTTTCAGAGAACAGTGAAATGAGCGGCTTGTGATCGTCTCCAGTTCAAACCGAAGACCAAACAGCACTGATGCATCTTTTTAACCCCATACACACAGGCTAGTGCTTCTTTCTCTCCCATCTGTAGGCTCTTTCCGCTATGGACAAACTTTTTGAAGCATACGCGACTGAAGTTTACCTGACTCATTAGCTTGTTGGAGTACGCAACCAATTCCATATGACGAAGCATCACCGGCCAATACTAAACGTTTACATGGGTCATAATGTACGAGCAGCTTGTTAGAACAAAGCAGATTAGTGGCTTTCTCAAAAGCTCTGTCTTGAGACGCATCCCACGCCCAGTTGTCGCCTTTTCTTAGCAGCATGTACAGTGGTTCTAATAAGGTGCTCAATTTAGGTAGGAAGTTACCAAAGTAGTTGAGTAGACCCAGGAACGAACGCAGCTCCGTCACATTCTGCAGCTTGGGTGCATTCTTGATGGCCTTGGTTTTCGCGGCCGTGGGCCTGATGCCGTCCGCAGCAATTTTCCTCCCCTGCAATTCGACCTCTGGTGCCATGAAGACGTTTCAGTCTGAGTCCCACTTTGTCCAGACAATGTAGCACCTCTTCCAGGTTGTTCAGATGTTCCTCGGAGTCACAACCTGTGATCAGGATGTCATCTTGGAACACGACAGTTCTGGGAACAGACTTCAGTAGACTCTCCATGTTCCTCAGAAATATTGCTGCAGCTGAGCGTGCAGGCCCAATGGCCTCCAACAGGGATGCCATCTAGTGGCTAGTGATCCCAAAAGTACATACATGACCATGACAACTGGATCATCCCCCTCCCACTCCAAGTTCCTCTCCAGCCCAGAGGAGATGTCCTTAAACCTGGCACTGGGCAGGCAGCACAGCCTTTGGGACACATGCTCTCGGCTGCAGACAACAGTATCTATCCCCCTAATGATACTGCCTCCTACCACTACAACGTTTCTTTTTATTCCCCCCACTTGAATGGCCCCCTGTACCACGGTGCTGTGGTCAGTTTGCTCAACCTCCCTGCAGTCCCTGCTCTTGTCCACACAGGCAGTAAGAGCCTCGAACCTGTTGGACAAGAACAAGGGCTGAGGCTCCTCCATCACTCTCTCTTCAGTTCCCATACCTGCCTTGCTTCTAGTCACATCCTCCTTTCCCTGACCACGGACCAAGTTTGAATTAATTAATCTAAGGGGTGTGACTGCTTCCTCGAACACAGTATCCAGGTAACTCACCCCCTCCCTGATGTGTTGTAGTGTCTGCAGTTCGGACTCCAACTCATCAACACGGAGCCAAAGCTCCTCAAGCTGGAGACACTTGCTGCGATGTGGTCGTGATGGACCTCAATGGGGTCAACCAGCTCCCACATGCAACAGCAGAGAGACTGGGGCAGTGGGATTAGTTTGGGATTGATACTGGGCTATGGGGAGAGCGCGGGGCAGTGGGATTACTTTCCGATTGATTTAGCAAAGCGCCGATATGGACACAAAAGTTTGAATGGCCTCTTCCTGTGCTGTGATTGTCTATGGAATGGTGATGTTGGTGTGGGGTGTATAATGATTCCCTCCTGATTGCATTTACACCTAAATCCTCACCTTCCAGCAAACCACCGTGCTCACTGACCTCAACCTGATGTGTAATGAGATCGGAAGCAATGGAGCAGCGTGGATAGCCAAAGCTTTGCAGGTGAGTAGCTGAAACTCTCTCAGACAGGGGCTGGGGTCAGACCCACCCCCCTACCGCCAGCTCAGACGGGCTGAGGTCGGACCCACGCCCGCTCAGCGCATCATGTGCCACCCAATGGGCTGTGCTCTAGCTACTGCTGCCGCAGGGAGTCTCTCCATCCCACTGGGCATGGGCTCAAGCCCACTGCCTGACCCTCTGCCCCACTGCCTGACCCTCTGCCCCACTGCCTGACCCTCTGCCCCACTGCCTGACCCTCTGCCCCACTGCCTGACCCTCTGCCCCACTGCCTGACCCTCTGCCCCACTGCCTGACCCTCTGCCCCACTGCTGCCGCAGGGAGTCTCTCCATCCTACTGGGCATGGGCTCAAGCCCACTGCCTGACCCTCTGCCCCACTGCCTGACCCTCTGCCCCACTGCCTGACCCTCTGCCCCACTGCCTGACCCTCTGCCCCACTGCCTGACCCTCTGCCCCACTGCCTGACCCTCTGCCCCACTGCCTGACCCTCTGCCCCACTGCTGCCGCAGGGAGTCTCTCCATCCCACTGGGCATGGGCTCAAGCCCACTGCCTGACCCTCTGCCCCACTGCCTGACCCTCTGCCCCACTGCCTGACCCTCTGCCCCACTGCCTGACCCTCTGCCCCACTGCCTGACCCTCTGCCCCACTGCCTGACCCTCTGCCCCACTGCCTGACCCTCTGCCCCACTGCCTGACCCTCTGCCCCACTGCCTGACCCTCTGCCCCACTGCCTGACCCTCTGCCCCACTGCCTGACCCTCTGCCCCACTGCCTGACCCTCTGCCCCACTGCCTGACCCTCTGCCCCACTGCCTGACCCTCTGCCCCACTGCTGCCGCAGGGAGTCTCTCCATCCCACTGGGCATGGGCTCAAGCCCACTGCCTGACCCTCTGCCCCACTGCCTGACCCTCTGCCCCACTGCCTGACCCTCTGCCCCACTGCCTGACCCTCTGCCCCACTGCCTGACCCTCTGCCCCACTGCCTGACCCTCTGCCCCACTGCCTGACCCTCTGCCCCACTGCCTGACCCTCTGCCCCACTGCCTGACCCTCTGCCCCACTGCCTGACCCTCTGCCCCACTGCCTGACCCTCTGCCCCACTGCCTGACCCTCTGCCCCACTGCCTGACCCTCTGCCCCACTGCCTGACCCTCTGCCCCACTGCCTGACCCTCTGACCCACTGCCTGACCCTCTGACCCACTGCCTGACCCTCTGACCCACTGCCTGACCCTCTGACCCACTGCCTGACCCTCTGACCCACTGCCTGACCCTCTGACCCACTGCCTGACCCTCTGACCCACTGCCTGACCCTCTGACCCACTGCCTGACCCTCTGCCCCACTGCCTGACCCTCTGCCCCACTGCCTGACCCTCTGACCCACTGCCTGACCCTCTGACCCACTGCCTGACCCTCTGACCCACTGCCTGACCCTCTGACCCACTGCCTGACCCTCTGACCCACTGCCTGACCCTCTGACCCACTGCCTGACCCTCTGCCCCACAGCCTGACCCTCTGCCCCACAGCCTGACCCTCTGCCCCACAGCCTGACCCTCTGCCCCACAGCCTGACCCTCTGCCCCACAGCCTGACCCTCTGCCCCACAGCCTGACCCTCTGACCCACTGCCTGACCCTCTGACCCACTGCCTGACCCTCTGACCCACTGCCTGACCCTCAGACCCACTGCCTGACCCTCAGACCCACTGCCTGACCCTTGCTCGACCCTCTGCCTGACCCGCTGCCCGACCGCCTGACCCGCTGCCCGACCGCCTGTCCCGCTGCCCGACCCTCTGACCCGCTGCCCGACCCTCTGACCTGCTGGCCCACTGCCCGACCCAATGTCCAGTGGGAACATGTGTCAGGAAGGCCTGTAGTGGACAGGATTGACCCCTGGGGGCCACGATGCCAATTGGGCAGAGAGACCCAATGTTGTGTAGGTTCTATCGCCTTCCCTCTGCTTTGGGTCTGGGACTGTGTTACCCGAGGGGATGGGGAGGGGGTGGTCCAGTGTGGATCCTTTGTTGCGGGGGGGGGGGGGGGGGGAGGCGGTCCTGGGGAAGATTGGGGGGTTTCTGGGTTGCAGGTTGAGAGGGTTCTGATTTGGGGAGGGTCCTGGGTTGGGTGGTTCCTGGAGAAAGTTGGGGGTATCTTTGGGAAGGTTGTGGGGGTTCTGGGTTGACGGTAGTCTTGGGGAAGTTGTGCGGGGTGTCCTGGGGAAGGTTGGGGCTGTCCTCGAGAAGATGGGGGGGGGTCTGTGGAAAGTTGGGGCAGAACTGGGGAAGATTGGAGGGGGGGGGGCTCTGGAGAAGGTTGGGGGGTGGGTGCTCTGGAGAAGGTTGGGGGGGGTGCTCTGGAGAAGGTTGGGGAAGGGGGGCTCTGGAGAAAGTTGGCGGGGGGCTCTGGAGAAAGTTGGGGGGGATTCTGGGGAAGTTGGCCGGAGGGGAGGGGGGGAGTATTCTGGGTAAGTTGGCGGAGGGGGGGTGTTCTGGGGAAGGTTGGGGCAGTCCTGGGGAAGATTGGGGGTGCGGTTCTGGGTAAGTTCCAGGGGAACTGGAGAAGGTTGGGGGGGGTGGTCCTGGGGAAGGTCAGATGAGGGGGGGGGGGGGGTGGTGCTGGAGAAGGTTGGGGGGGGTGGTCCTGGGGAAGGTCGGTGGGGGGGGTGGTGCTGGAGAAGGTTGGGTGGATGTTGGAATGAGAGACGATGTGACTGAAGATGAAAGGCAGGGATTGACGGGCGGGCCGCCTGGTCCTGAAAGTTGCAATTTGTGGGAGATAAAAAGTGAAGAATTAAAATCCGTCATTGAATCTTTATTCAGAATCACAGGGCCACAATATCACTGTAAAATAACATCTTTTAACACAGTTGAACAAGTCACTGAAGAATTTGAAGATGACTGGGAATAAAATTGGGAATAAAGGCGGAATGCACTTCGCAACGATGCTGCAGCTGAACCACACCCTGGAGGTGCTGGACCTCGGTGACTGTGATTTGGTGAGTGGCTCCGTCAGATTCAGCAATACCGACCCATCACAAGGGACCAACTGGCAGGAGCTGAGGATCTCTGGTCAGTGATTGTGTTGGGATTGCGCGATCGAGCAGCAACTGTCAGCATCGGCTGATGGAACAAACTCCAGAGAGCTGAGAGGTTCAGGACTTGTCCCATGTGTGTCAGTGTGTGTGCCTGTGAGTGTCAGTGTGTGTGTACGTGTCAGTGTGTGCGTGCCTGTGTGTGTTATTGTGTGTCTGTGCCAGTGTGTGTGCCAGTGTGTGTGTGTGTTATCGTGTGTCAGTGTGTGTGTCAGTGTCTTTGTCACTGTAACACACTGATATATACCCCACACCCCTCACTGCAGCACACTGATATACCCCACACCCCTCACTGCAACACACTGATATACCCCACACCCCTCACTGCAACACACTGATATACCCCACACCCCTCACTGCAACACACTGATATACCCCACACCCCTCACTGCAACACACTGATATACCCCACACCCCTCACTGTAACTGATATACCCCATACCCCACACTGTAACACACTGATATACCTCTCACCCCACAGTGTACCACTCTGATATATCCCATATCGGTGTTAGATTGAGGGGAGCAACCCCTGACCTGTGAGAGAACACCATCGCCGCAGGTCGGGGGTAAAAGGAGCTGGAGCCAGCCCACGCAGGGAGAAGTGTGAGCTGTCCCAGGAGGGCGACGGCTTCGAGGAGAACAACTGGACTGATGTCACCAGAATCCAGGTCGCCGATTGGAATGTGGGTGGGACCATCAGAGCGTCGAGGTCGGGGCGGAGGAGCGTCAAGGTCGGGGCGGAGGAGCGTCAAGGTCGGGGCGGAGGAGCGTCGAGGTCGGGGGTCAGGAGAGGCGAGGTCGGGGGTCAGGAGAGGCGAGGTCGGGGGTCAGGAGAGGCGAGGTCGGGGCGTAGGAGCGGCGAGGTCGAGGCGGAGGAGCAGCGAGGTCGGGGGTCAGGAGAGGCAAGGTCGGGGCGGAGGAGCGGCGAGTTCGAGGCGGAGGAGCGGTGAGGTCGGGGGTCAGGAGAGGCGAGGTCGGGGGTCAGGAGAGGTGAGGTCGAGGCGGAGGAGCGGCGAGGTCGGGGGTCAGGAGAGGCGAGGTCGGGGGTCAGGAGCGGCGAGGTCGGGGTGGAGGAGCGGCGAGGTCGAGGCCCAGGAGAGGCGAGGTCGGGGGTCAGGAGAGGCGAGGTCGGGGGTCAGGAGAGGCGAGGCCGGGGCGGAGGAGCGGCGAGGTCGAGGCCTGGAAGAGGTGAGGGCCTTGGGGCAGCACGGGTAGCCCACACTGCGATTTATGGACAGCAGGAATATGTGTGTGTGCCAGGTCCGTGCAGCAAAGCTTGGTCTCCAGTGGTCTTGGTTAATCCTTACCACTGGACCAAGACCTTGCTCTGTCAAGCCCGTGGCTGGTGTGGCATACCACTGCAGGGAGCAGCGTGTGCTGCTGCAGGAGGGCGACGGTTAATACTATACTAATACATCAGTGACGACACTTCATTGGCTGTAAATGCTTTGGGATGTCCGGAGGGTGTGAAAGGTGCTGTAGAAATGCTCCTAAACTGTGTAACGTTCATCGCCTCTGGTCCACCAGGTGATGATCTCAAACTCAACCTGTGCCCCAACCACTAACAATCTGACTCCTGACACCCAACAATCTGACCCCTGACCCCAACAATGTGAACCCAACAATCTGACCCCTGACCCTCGACCCCAACAATCTGACCCCAACAATGTGACTCCTGACCCCCCAACAATCTGACCCCCCCATGTCTCTGCAATAGCTATAACATCATACTCCGATACATATCATACTATGTCGAAAGACGAGAAATTGGGATTTTTCTCCTTAGTGCAGAGAAGGTTAAGAGGAGATTTGATAGAGGTGTTCAAAATCATGAAGGGTTTTGATAGAGTAAATAAGGAGAAACGATTTCCAGTGGTGGGAGGGTCGGTAACCAGAGGACACAGATTTAAGGTCATTGGCAAAAGCACCAGAGGGGAAATGAGTTTTTTTTACACAGCGTGTTGTTGTGATCTGGAACGCACTGCCTGAAAGGAAGGTGATTCAATAATAATTTTCAAAAGAGAATTGGATAAATACTTGATAAGGAGAAATGTGCAGGGTTGTGGGGAAAGAGCAGGGGGGGTGGGACTAATTGGATCGCCCTATCACAGAGCCGGCACAGGCTCGATGGGCCGAATGGCCTCCTTCTGTATTGCATCATTCTATGATCTTTCTGATTGTTTCCAACCTTCTTGCTGTCCATCTAATGAGCAGTGTTCTTTTCTCACTGAAATGTTAAGATTTTAAATTACGTTGAGACTTTTTAAATATGTTTTTGGCATCTATCTGTAAAGCTGCTTCAAATTCTTTGTCCCTTTCTAGGTTTAAGTTTCATTTTCTGCAGAATAACTGCATATTTCTGGTGTGGAGTTTAAGATTTTTGCTTTCTGTGTTTTCAGGGAATTCAAAGTCTGATTGCATTGGCAACGGTTCTAAACAACAACAAAACGGTCAAAGTCATCAATGTTAGCCGACCTCTGCTTTACACCTTACAGGTACAGTGTGGGGACTCTGGGTGAGGGAACTTCGAACTAAATCAAAACTCAGACGCAACAGGTTCTTCACGTTCTACACATCACAAGGTGGATGTGGATGAAGAGGGTCTTTTGTGCATTTAACAGCGACACAGTCCCAGTCTTCCAGCCTCAGGCCCCCTTCCTGGCAACAACTTGATTTCCCAAAATTTAAGATGTTTTCCTTTGTTGAAACACTCACCAATGATTCTTCTTCGAATGTTCTCCCCTTTTCCTAAAGATACAAGCACAGGGACAGTCCAATTCCCCGTCAAAGTGCCCGGTGCCTGTATGAGTGCCTCAATCCAAACCACATTGACTTTGTTTATCATTATTTAGTGTGATACAACATAGAAGGAGGCCATTCGGCCCATCATGCCTGTGCCGGGTCACTGAAATAGCAATCCAGTTAGTCCCACTCCCCTGCTCTTTCTCTGTAGCCCTGCAAATATTTCCCCTTCAAGTATTCCCTTTTGAAAGGAAACAATCTAATCTTTGTGTTCCTTTCTCACTTTGTACATTTGCCCAGTCCTCTGCATGAACAAGAATGCTGCCCACTGAGCTCCAGCTGACAGTGCAGTCTGTATTAGTTCACTTGTCACTATTAGTGAGGAGTTTGAAAAGTGGGAAACAGCAGAAAGGAAGTCCCTGAAATGTGGAGATTTGCATCTTGTGGAACATTGGCCCCATGTTGGTGATGTGCAACAAAATGTTCCCCATTTTTGAATTTCTTGGTTCTGATGGCCAAGTTGATTGTTATTTCGTTTTACTGTAATTTACCTTTATAATCTTATTACTGCAAGATATTGGGGTCAGTGTTTCAAATTAAGCTGATGTTTCTTTAACGCATAGTAAATCTGTCAAGGCCTTGAGGTCTCCTAGTTGAACTTTGAGGTAGAGTTTCCTCGTTGGACAATTGGTTAAATCCATGAAAAAAAGACTTGGATTTCTATAGCGACTTCACGTCCACTGGACGTCGCAAAGCATTTTACAGCCAATGAAGTACTTTTGAAGTGTAGCCACTGTTGTAATGTAGGAAATGCGGCAGCCAATTTGTGCACAGCAAGCTCCGACAAACAGCAATATGATAATGACCAGGTAATCTGTGTTTTTGTTATGTTGATTGAGGGATAAATATTGGCCAGGACACCGGGGATAACTCCCCTGCTCTTCTTCAAAATAGTGCCATGGGATCTTTTATGTCCACTTGAGAGGGCAGACGGGGCCTCGGTTTAATGTCTCATCCAAAAGAGGGGAAATGGTTTTGATTTTTTTTTTGCAGAAAACATGATTTTGAGCCCTGCAATTTATAGGATAATGGATTGGTTGCATTGCACATGCATCTCATTATCTAATCAGAATTGACCCAACCATCTTCAGCTGTTTCATCACTAACATTCCTGCCATTATAAAGTGGGTTATTTTCTGCTGATTTCACGGTGTTCAGCTCCATTCACAATTCCTCTATAATGAGGCAGCCATTCTGCCCTACACTGGACAACTTGAGCTGACAAATGACAGGTAACATTCATCCCAGATAATTCCTCCAACAAGGAAAGGTTCGAGCGCCTTCCCCTGACCTTCAATAGAACATCCATTACCAAGTTCCCGACCATCAATATCCTAGGGGTCACCATCACCCAAAAACTTAACCTGGACAACTTCAGTGCAGTACTGGAGAGTAAAAAATCCCACAATACTATTCAAAGAAGAGCAGGTGAGTTCTCCCCGGTGTTCTGGCCAATATCTATCCTTCAACCAACATCACCAAAAGAGATTATCTGGCCATTATCACATTGTTTTTTGTGGGAGCTTGCTGTGTGCAAAATATCTGCCACATTTCCTACATTATAACAGTGACTACACTTCAAAAATAATTCATTGGCTGTAAAGCACTTTGGGACATTTTGAGGTCGTGAAAGGCGCTATATAAGTGCAAGTCCTTTCCTTTTTCTTTTGGACCAGCCACATAAATACTATGGCTACAAGAATGGGTCAGAGGCTGGGTATTCTGCCATGAGTGACTCACATCCTGAGTCCCCAAAGCATCTCCACCATTTACAAGGCACAAGTCAGGAGTGTGATGGAATACTTTCCACTTGTCTGGATGGCTGCAATTTCAACACCACTCACTAGCTCGACACAAAAGAACATAAGAAATAGGAGCAGGAGTCGGCCATTTGGCACCTCGAGCCTGCTCTGCCATTTAATAAGATCATGGCTGATCTGATCATGGACTCAGCTCCACTTCCCTGCCAGCTCCCCATAACCCTTTATTACCTTATCACTCAAAAATCTGTCTATCTCCGTCTTAAATATATTCAACGACCCATCCTCCACAACCCTCTGGGGCAGAGAATTCCACAGATTTGCAATCCTCTGAGAAAAGAAATTTCTCCTCATCTCAGTTTTAAATGGGTGGCCCTTTATTCTGAGATTATGTCCCCTAGTTTTAGTTTCCCCTATGAGTGGAAATATCCTCTCTGTATCCACCTTGTCGAGCCCTCCATTATCTTATATGTTTCAATCTCACCTCTCATTATTCTGAGCTCCAATGAGTATAGACCTAACCTACCTTCATAAGTCAACCCACTTATCTCCGGAATCAACCAAGTGAACCTTCTCTGAACAGCCACCAATGCAAGTGTATCCTTCCTTAAATATGGAGCACAAAACTGTATGCAGTACTCTAGGTGTGGCCTCACCAATACCTTATACAGTTGGAGCAGGACTTCTCTGCTTTTATACTCCATCCCCCTTGCAATAAAGGCTAGCATTCCATTTGCCTTCCTGATTACTTGCTGTACCTGCATACCAACTTTTTAATGTTTCGTGCTAAAGGATCTCCAGGTCTCCCTGTACTGTAGTACTTTGCAATTTTTCTCCATTTAAATTATAATTTGCTTTTCTATTTTTCTGCCAAAGTGGATAACCTCACATTTGCCCACATTATACTCCATCTGACAAATGTTTGCTCACTCACTTAGCCTGTCTATATCCCTTTGCAGATTTCTTGTGTCCTCCTCAAAATTTGCTCTCCCACCCATCTTTGTATCATCAGCAAACTTGGCTACATTACACTCGGTCCCGTCATCCAAATCATTAATATAGATTGTAAATAGTTGAGGCTCCAGCACCGATCCCTGCGGCACCCCACTAGTTACTGTTTGCCAACCGGAAAATGACCCATATATCCTGACTCTCTTGTTTTCAGTTAGTTAGCCAATCCTCTATCCATGCTAATATATTACCCCCAACCCCGTGAGCTTTTATCTTGCGCAGTAACCTTTTATGTGGCATCTTATCGAATGCCTTCTTAAAAGTCAGATACACCACATCCACTGGCTCCCCTTTAACCACCCTGCTTGTTACATCTTCAAAGAACTCCGGCAAATTTGTTAAACATGATTTCCCTTTCATAAAACCAAGCTGATTGCTTCATTGAATTATACTTTTCCAAATGTCCCGCTACTGCTTCCTTAATAATGGACTCCAGTATTTTCCCAACGTCAGATGTTAGGCTAACTGGTCTATAGTTTCCTGCTTTTGGCTGCATCCTTTTTTAAATAGAGGCATTACATTTGCGGTTTTACAATCCGCTGGGACCGCCCCAGAATCCAGGGAATTTTGGTAGATTACAACCAATGCATCCACTATCTCTGCAGCCACTTCTTTTAAGACCCTTGGATGCAAGCAATCAGGTCCAGGGGACTTGTCCGCCTTTAGTCCCATTATTTTACCGTGTACTACTTCTTTAGTGATTGTATTAAGTTCCTCCCTCCCTATAGCCCCTTGATTATCCACTATTGGGATGTTTTTAGTGTCTTCTACCGTGAAGACCGATACAAAATATTTGTTCAAAGTCTCTGCCATTTCCCTGTTCCCCATTATTAATTCACCAGTCTCATCCTCTAACGAACCAACATTTATTTTAGCCACGCTTTTCCTTTTTATGTACCTGTAGAAACTCTTACTATCTGTTTTTATATTTCGTGCTTATTTTCTTTTATAATCTATCTTCCCTCTCTCTATTATTTTTAGTCGTTCTTTGCTGGCTTTTAAAAGTTTCCCAATCCTCTGGCCTCCCACTGGTCTTGGCCACTTTGTATGCCCTTGTTTTCAATTTGTTTCAACACCATCCCTTATTTCCTTAGTTAGTTATGGATGATTATCCCCTCTCTTAGTCTTTCCTTCTCATTGGGATATATTTTTGTTGAGAGTTATGAAATATCTCCTTCAATGTCTGCCACTGCTCATCAACTGTCCCATATTTTAGTCTATTTTCCCAGTCTACTTTAGCCAACGCTGCCTTCATACCTTTGTAATCTTCTTTGTTTAAGCTTAGGACACTGGTTTGAGAACCACTTTCTCTCCCTCCAACTGAATTTGAAATTCAACCTTGTTATGGTCACTCATTCCTAGAGGATCCTTTACTAGGCGATCATTTATTAATCCTGTCTCAGTACACAGTACCAGATCTAAGATAGCCTGCTCCCTAGTTGGTTCCTCAACGTACTGTTCAAGGAAACTATCCCGGATACCCTTTGAACTCTTCCTCAAGGCTACCCTGTCCTATTTGGTTTGTCCAATCAATATGAAGGTTAAAATCACCCATGATTATTGCCGTTCCTTTATTACAAGCCTCCATTATTTCTTGATTTATACTCTGTCCAACAGTGTAGCTACTGTTAGGGGGCCTATAGACTATGCCCACCAGCGACTTTTTCCTCTTCTTATTCCTTATCTCTACCCAAACTGATTCAACCTCTTGATCCTCTGAGCCAATATCGTTTCTCACTAACGCACTGATCCCATCCTTTATTAACAGTGCTACCCCACCTCCTTTTCCTTTCTGTCTGTCCTTCCGAATTGTCAAATATCCCTGAATATTTAGTTCCCAGTCTTTGGTCACCTTGCAACCACATCTCTGTAATGGCTATCAGATCATATCTATTTGTGCAGTCAACTCATCTATTTTGTTACGAATGCTACGTGCATTTAGACAAAGAGCTTTTAAATTTATTTTTTTTACCCTTTTTTTCTTGCTTGTTTCCTCTGTCCTTCAAACTCATGTTCTACATTTTTGCTTTCTAATTCCAGCTTTACTCCCCTCCCTACAGAATCTATTCTCAGGTTCCCATGCCCCTGCCAAGCTAGTTTAAACCCTCCCCGCAAGGATATTGGTCCCGGCTCTGTTGAAGTGCAACCCGTCCGGCTTGTACAGATGCCACCTTCCCCAGACGCGGTCCCAATGCCTCAGGAAACTAAAGCCCTCTCTCCTGCACCATGACAGAGGGAGGGAGAGAGCACACCAACAGTGACAGAGGGAGAGAGAGAGAGCACACCGACAGTGACAGAGGGAGGGAGAGAGCACATCGACAGTGACAGAGGGAGAGAGAGAACGCATCACCAGTGACAGAGGGAGAGAGAGAGAGCACACCGACAGTGGGAGAGGGAGAGAGAGAGAGCACACCGACAGTGACAGAGGGAGGGAGAGAGCACATCGACAGTGACAGAGGGAGAGAGAGAACGCATCACCAGTGACAGAGGGAGAGAGAGAGAGCACACCGACAGTGGGAGAGGGAGAGAGAGAGAGCACACCGACAGTGACAGAGGGAGGGAGAGAGCACACCGACAGTGACAGAGGGAGAGAGAGAGAACACACCGACAGTGACAGAGGGAGGGAGAGAGCACACCAACAGTGACAGAGGGAGAGGGAGAGCACACCGACAGTGACAGAGGGAGAGAGAGAGCGCACACCGACAGTGACAGAGGGAGGAAGCGAGCACACCGACAGTGACAGAGGGAGAGAGAGAGCACACCGACAGTGACAGAGGGAGAGGGAGAGCACACCGACAGTGACAGAGGGAGAGAGAGAGAGCACACCGACAGTGACAGAGGGAGAGAGAGAGCACACCGACAGTGACAGAGGGAGAGGGAGAGCACACCAACAGTGACAGAGGGAGAGGGAGCGAGCGCAACGACCGTGACAGAGGGAGGGAGGACAGTGACAGAGGGAGAAGGAAAGCACACCGACAGTGGGAGAGGGAGAGCGCAGTGACAGAGGGAGAGAGAGAGCACACCGACAGTGACAGAGGGAGGGAGAGAGCACACCGACAGTGACAGAGGGAGGGAGAGAGCGCACCGACAGTGACAGAGGGAGGGAGAGAGAGCACACCGACAGTGACAGAGGGAGAGAGAGAGCACACCGACAGTGACAGAGGGAGGGAGAGAGAGCACCGACAGTGACAGAGGGAGGGAGAGAGAGCACACCGACAGTGACAGAGGGAGGGAGAGAGCACACCGACAGTGACAGAGGGAGAGAGAGAGAGCACCGACAGTGACAGAGGGAGAGAGAGAGCACACCGACAGTGACAGAGGGAGGGAGAGCACACCGACAGTGACAGAGGGAGAGAGAGAGAGCACACCGACAGTGACAGAGGGAGGGAGAGCACACCGACAGTGACAGAGGGAGAGCACACCGACAGTGACAGAGGGAGAGAGAGAGCACACCGACAGTGACAGAGGGAGAGGGAGAGCACACCGACAGTGACAGAGGGAGAGAGAGAGCACACCGACAGTGACAGAGGGAGAGAGAGAGCACACCGACAGTGACAGAGGGAGGGAGAGAGCGCACCGACAGTGACAGAGGGAGAGAGAGAGCACACCGACAGTGACAGAGGGAGAGAGAGAGAGCACACCGACAGTGACAGAGGGAGGGAGAGAGCACATCGACAGTGACAGAGGGAGAGAGAGAACGCATCACCAGTGACAGAGGGAGAGAGAGAGAGCACACCGACAGTGGGAGAGGGAGAGAGAGAGAGCACACCGACAGTGACAGAGGGAGGGAGAGAGCACACCGACAGTGACAGAGGGAGAGAGAGAGAACACACCGACAGTGACAGAGGGAGGGAGAGAGCACACCAACAGTGACAGAGGGAGAGGGAGAGCACACCGACAGTGACAGAGGGAGAGAAAGACCGCACACCGACAGTGACAGAGGGAGGAAGCGAGCACACCGACAGTGACAGAGGGAGAGAGAGAGCACACCGACAGTGACAGAGGGAGAGGGAGAGCACACCGACAGTGACAGAGGGAGAGAGAGAGAGCACACCGACAGTGACAGAGGGAGAGAGAGAGCACACCGACAGTGACAGAGGGAGAGGGAGAGCACACCAACAGTGACAGAGGGAGAGGGAGCGAGCGCAACGACCGTGACAGAGGGAGGGAGGACAGTGACAGAGGGAGAAGGAAAGCACACCGACAGTGGGAGAGGGAGAGCGCAGTGACAGAGGGAGAGAGAGAGCACACCGACAGTGACAGAGGGAGGGAGAGAGCACACCGACAGTGACAGAGGGAGGGAGAGAGCGCACCGACAGTGACAGAGGGAGGGAGAGAGAGCACACCGACAGTGACAGAGGGAGAGAGAGAGCACACCGACAGTGACAGAGGGAGGGAGAGAGAGCACCGACAGTGACAGAGGGAGGGAGAGAGAGCACACCGACAGTGACAGAGGGAGGGAGAGAGCACACCGACAGTGACAGAGGGAGAGGGAGCGAGCGCAACGACCGTGACAGAGGGAGGGAGGACAGTGACAGAGGGAGAAGGAAAGCACACCGACAGTGGGAGAGGGAGAGCGCAGTGACAGAGGGAGAGAGAGAGCACACCGACAGTGACAGAGGGAGGGAGAGAGCACACCGACAGTGACAGAGGGAGGGAGAGAGCGCACCGACAGTGACAGAGGGAGGGAGAGAGAGCACACCGACAGTGACAGAGGGAGAGAGAGAGCACACCGACAGTGACAGAGGGAGGGAGAGAGAGCACCGACAGTGACAGAGGGAGAGAGAGAGCACACCGACAGTGACAGAGGGAGAGGGAGAGCACACCAACAGTGACAGAGGGAGAGGGAGCGAGCGCAACGACCGTGACAGAGGGAGGGAGGACAGTGACAGAGGGAGAAGGAAAGCACACCGACAGTGGGAGAGGGAGAGCGCAGTGACAGAGGGAGAGAGAGAGCACACCGACAGTGACAGAGGGAGGGAGAGAGCACACCGACAGTGACAGAGGGAGGGAGAGAGCGCACCGACAGTGACAGAGGGAGGGAGAGAGAGCACACCGACAGTGACAGAGGGAGAGAGAGAGCACACCGACAGTGACAGAGGGAGGGAGAGAGAGCACCGACAGTGACAGAGGGAGGGAGAGAGAGCACACCGACAGTGACAGAGGGAGGGAGAGAGCACACCGACAGTGACAGAGGGAGAGAGAGAGAGCACCGACAGTGACAGAGAGAGAGCACCGACAGTGACAGAGGGAGAGAGAGAGCACACCGACAGTGACAGAGGGAGGGAGAGCACACCGACAGTGACAGAGGGAGAGAGAGAGAGCACACCGACAGTGACAGAGGGAGGGAGAGCACACCGACAGTGACAGAGGGAGAGCACACCGACAGTGACAGAGGGAGAGAGAGAGCACACCGACAGTGACAGAGGGAGAGGGAGAGCACACCGACAGTGACAGAGGGAGAGAGAGAGCACACCGACAGTGACAGAGGGAGAGAGAGAGCACACCGACAGTGACAGAGGGAGAGAGAGAGCACACCGACAGTGACAGAGGGAGGGAGAGAGCGCACCGACAGTGACAGAGGGAGAGAGAGAGCACACCGACAGTGACAGAGGGAGAGAGAGAGAGCACACCGACAGTGACAGAGGGAGGGAGAGAGCACACCGACAGTGACAGAGGGAGAGAGAGAGAACACACCGACAGTGACAGAGGGAGGGAGAGAGCACACCGACAGTGACAGAGGGAGAGAGAGAGAACACACCGACAGTGACAGAGGGAGGGAGAGAGAGCACACCGACAGTGACAGAGGGAGAGAGAGAGCACACCGACAGTGACAGAGGGAGGGAGAGAGCACACCGACAGTGACAGAGGGAGGGAGAGAGCGCACCGACAGTGACAGAGGGAGAGAGAGAGCACACCGACAGTGACAGAGGGAGGGAGAGAGCACACCGACAGTGACAGAGGGAGAGAGAGAGCACACCGACAGTGACAGAGGGAGAGAGAGAGCACACCGACAGTGACAGAGGGAGGGAGAGAGCACACCGACAGTGACAGAGGGAGAGGGAGAGCACACCGACAGTGACAGAGGGAGAGGGAGAGCACACCGACAGTGACAGAGGGAGAGGGAATGCACACCGACAGTGACAGAGGGAGAGGGAGAGCACACCAACAGTGACAGAGGGAGAGGGAGCGAGCGCAACGACCGTGACAGAGGGAGGGAGGACAGTGACAGAGGGAGAAGGAAAGCACACCGACAGTGGGAGAGGGAGAGCGCAGTGACAGAGGGAGAGAGAGAGCACACCGACAGTGACAGAGGGAGGGAGAGAGAGCACACCGACAGTGACAGAGGGAGAGAGAGAGCACACCGACAGTGACAGAGGGAGGGAGAGCACACCGACAGTGACAGAGGGAGGGAGAGAGAGCACCGACAGTGACAGAGGGAGGGAGAGAGAGCACACCGACAGTGACAGAGGGAGGGAGAGAGCACACCGACAGTGACAGAGGGAGAGAGAGAGAGCACACCGACAGTGACAGAGGGAGAGAGAGAGCACACCGACAGTGACAGAGGGAGAGAGAGAGCACACCGACAGTGACAGAGGGAGGGAGAGAGCACACCGACAGTGACAGAGGGAGAGGGAGAGCACACCGACAGTGACAGAGGGAGAGGGAGAGCACACCGACAGTGACAGAGGGAGAGGGAGTGCACACCGACAGTGACAGAGGGAGAGGATCGGTCCAAGTCAGCATGGATTTATGAAAGGGAAATCATGCTTGACAAATCTTCTAGAATTTTTTGAGGATATAACTAGTGTAGTGGACAAGGGAGAACCAGTGAATGTGGTGTATTTGGACTTTTAAAAGGCTTTTGACAAGGTCCCACACAAGAGATTGATGTGCAAAATTAAAACACATGGTATTGAGGGTAATGTATTGATATCGATAGAAAACTGGTTGGCAGACAGGAAGCAGAGAGTTGGGATAAACGGGTCTTTTTCAGAATGGCAGACAGTGACTAGTGGGGTGCCGCAGGGCTCAGTGCTGGGACCCCAGCTATTTACAATATACATCAATGATTTAGATGAAGGAATTGAGAGTAATATCTCCAAGTTTGCAGATGACACTAAGCTGGGTGGCGATGTGAGCTGTGAGGATGCTAAGAGGCTGCAGGGTGATTTGGATAGGTTAGGTGAGTGGGCAAATGCATGGCAGATGCAGTATAATGTGGATAATTGTGAGGTTGCCCACTTTGGTGGCAAAAACAGGAAGGCAGAATATTATCTGAATGGCGGCAGATTAGGAAAAGGGGAGGTGCAGCGAGACCTGGGTGTCATGGTACATCAGTCATTGAAAGTTGGCATGCAGGTGCAGCAGGCAATGAAGAAGGCAAATGGCATGTTGGCCTTCATAGCTAGGGGATTTGAGTATAGGAGCAGGAAGGTCTTACTGCAGTTGTACAGGGCCTTGGTGAGGCCTCACCTGGAATATTGTGTTCAGTTTTGGTCTCCTATTCTGAGGAAGGACGTTCTTGCTATTGAGGGAGTGCAGCGAAGGTTCACCAGACTGATTCCTAGGATGGCAGGACTGACATATGAGGAGAGACTGGATCGACTGGGCCTATATTCACTGGAGTTTAGAAGGATGAGAGGGGATCTCATAGAAACATATAAAATTCTGATGGGACTAGACAGGTTAAATGCAGGAAGAAGGTTCCCGATGTTGGGGAAGTCCAGAACCAAGGGTCACAGTCTAAGGATAAGGGATAAGCCATTTAGGACCGAGATGAGGTGAAACGTCTTCACTCAGAGTTGTTAACCTGTGAAATTCTCTACTGCAGAGAGTTGCTGATGCCAGTTTATTAGATATATTTAAGAGCGAGTTTGATATGGCCCTTTCTGTTGTGTATCTATAAAACATGCACTCCCATGTTCCGCCACCAGGGAGTGCATCCCTTGAAGTCCTAAGGGATTCCAGCATCCCTTGGGAGCACTGTATATAAGCCAGCCCCTAAGGCCTGTCCCTCACTCTGGAGTGTCTTAATAAAGACTGAGCTCACTGTTACTTTAACCTCCCTGTGTGCAGTCTCATCTGTGTTAGGAACACAATAACTGGCGACGAGTATACGAATCCAACGCAAAGATGCAGCAAACTGTGGGCATCCTGGCGAAGTTCTCGGAGGGTGAGGACTGGGAAGCCTATGTCGAACGGCTAGACCAGTACTTTGTAGCCAACGAGCTGGATGGAGAAGGAAGCGCTGCAAAAAGGAGAGCGGTCCTCCTCACAGTCTGCGGGGCACCGACCTACAGCCTCATGAAGAATCTTCTGGCTCCGGTGAAACCCACAGATAGGTTGTATGAGGAGCTGTGTACACTGGTTCGGGAGTATCTTAACCCGGGGGAGAGCGTGCTGATGGTGAGGTATCGGTTCTACACGTGCCAGCGATCTGAAGGTCAGGAAGTGGCGAGCTACGTCGCCGAGCCAAGGCGACTTGCAGAACAATGTGAGTTTCATGGCTACCTGGAGCAAATGCTCAGAGACTTTTTTGTACTGGGCATTGGCCACGAGACCATCCTACGAAAACTTTTGACTGTAGAGACATCAACCCTCAGTAAGGCCATTGCGATAGCACAGGTGTTTATGCCCACCAGTGATAACACCAAACAAATCTCTCAGCACACAAGTGCTAGCAATGTTCATAAATTAACTGGAACTGTGTTTGCGAGCAGCAGTACAGGACAGAACCCACGAGTCTGTAACTGCCAGCAGGCCTCGGGTGACCCAGATGACTGAGTCTCCAACAAAGGATGAATGCAAGGTAATTTACACCTTGTTGACGTTGTGGAGACTTCCATTCAGCCTATACTTCAATTCAGTCTTCACAAACGAAGATACAAATAACCTTCCAAATGTACTCGGGGACAGTGGGTCTAGTGAGAATGAGGAACTGAAAGATATCCTTATTAGGCGGGAAGTTGTGTTAGGGAAATTGATGGGATTAAGGGCCGATAAATCCCCGGATCCTGATAGTCTGCATACAAGAGTACTTAAGGAAATGGCCCAAGAAATAGTGGATGCATTGGTGATCATTTTCCAACAATCTATCAACTCAGGATCAGTTCCTATGGACTGGAGGGGGTAGCTAATGTAACGCCACTTTTTAAAAAAGGAGGGAGAGAGAAAGTGGGTAATTATAGACCGATTAGCCTGACATCAATAGTGGGGAAAATGTTGGAATCAATCATTAAGGATGAAATAGCAGCCCATTTGGAAAGCAGTGACAGGATCGGACCGAGTCAGCATGGATTTATGAAAGGGAAATCCTGCTTGACGAATCTTCTGAACTTTTTTGAGGATGTAACTAGCAGAGTGGACAAGGGAGAACCAGTGGATGTGGTGTATTTGGACTTTCAAAAGGCTTTTGACAAGGTCCCGCACAAGAGATTGGTGTACAAAATCAAAGCACATGGTATTGGGGGTAATGTATTGACGTGGATAGAGAACTGGTTGGCAGACAGAAAGCAGAGAGTCGGGATAAACGGGTCCTTTTCAGAATGGCAGGCAGTTACTAGTGGGCTGCTGCAGGGCTCAGTGCTGGGACCCCAGCTATTTACAATATACATTAACGATTTTGGATGAAGGAATAGAGTGTAATATCTCCAAGTTTACGGATGACACTAAACTGGGTGGCGGTGTGAGCTGTGAGGAGGACGCTAAGAGGCTGACTTGGACAGCTTAGGTGAGTGGGCAAATTCATGGCAGATGCAGTATAATGTGGGTAAATGTGAGGTTATCCATTTTGGGGGCAAAAACACGAAGGCAGAATATTATCTGAATGGAGGCAGACTAGAAAAAGGTGAGGTGCAACGAGACCTGGGTGTCATGGTTCATCAGTCACTGAAAGTAGGCATGCAGGTACAGCAGGCGGTAAAGAAGGCAAATGGTATGTTGGCCTTCATAGCTAGGGGATTTGAATATAGGAGCAGGGAGGTCTTACTGCAGTTGTACAGGGCCTTAGTGAGGCCTCACCTGGAATATTGTGTTCAGTTATGGTCTCCTAGTCTGAGGAAGGATGTTCTTGCTATTGAGGGAGTGCAGCGAAGGTTCACCAGACTGATTCCAGGGATCGCTGGGCTGTCATATGAGGAGAGACTGGATCAACTGGGCCTTTATTCACTGGTGTTTAGAAGGGTGAGAGGGGATCTCATAGAAACATATAAGATTTTGATGGGACTGGACAGGTTAGATGCGGGAAGAATGTTCTCGATGTTGGGGAAGTCCAGAACCAGGGGACAGAGTCTTAGGATAAGGGATAGGTCATTTAGGACTGAGATGAGGAGAAACTTTTTCACTCAGAGAGTTGTTGACCTGTGGAATTCCCTGCCGCAGAGAGTTGTTGATGCCAGTTCATTGGATATATTCAAGAGGGAGTTAGATATGGCCCTTACGGATAAGGGGATCAAGGGGTATGGAGAGAAAACTGGAAAAGGGTACTGAAGGAATGATCAGCCATGATCTTATTGAATGGCGGTGCAGGCTCGAATGGCCTACTTCTGCACCTATTTTTATGTTTCTATGTTTCTATTCATGCCCCTTCAAAGGGTATGTTTGCAAGAGCTGTGGAACAATGGGGCACCTCCAAAGAGCTTGCAGATGAGCTGCAAGGTCTGCAAAACCTGCTAACCACCACGTGGCAGAGGAAGATCGGTCCATGGTGGATCAAAGCAATTTCAAGCCTCAGAGAGGAGGCAGATGGTGAAGTACATGTGGTGCACACATTTTGGACGAAATGTCTACTTATAATACTAAATTTAAAATTGAATGGCTTACCCGTAGCCATGGAACTGGACACTGGCACTAGCCAATCCATCATGAGTAAAAAGATGTTTGAGAGGCTGTCGTGCAACAAGGCACTCGGACCAGCCCTGAGCCCCATCCACACGGAACTGAGAACGTACACCAAAGAGCTTATCACTGTCCTGGGCATCGCCATGGTCAAGGTCACCAACGAGGGCACGGTGCACGAACTGCCACTCTGGATTGTCCCGGGCGATGGCCCCACACTGCTTGGAAGGAGCTGGCTGGGCAAAATCCGCTGGAACTGGGATGACATCCGAGCGCTATTACATGTCGATGAGGTCTTATGTACCCAGGTTCTTAACAAATTTCCTTCCCTTTTTGAGCCAGGCATTGGAAACTTTTTCGGGGTGAAGGTGCGGATCCATTTGGTCCCAGAGGCACGACCCATTCACCACAAGGCGCGAGCGGTACCTCACATAATGAGGGAGAGAGTGAAAATCGAGCTGGACAGGCTGCAACGCAAGGGCATCATCTCCCCAGTGGAATTCAGCGAGTGGGCCAGCCCGATTGTTCCAGTACTCAAAAGTGATGGCACGGTCAGGATTTACGGCGATTATAAAGTAACTATTAATCGTTTCTCGCGACAGGACCAATACCCGCCACCTAAGGCAGACGACCTATTTGCGACGCTGGCAGGAGGCAAGACGTTCACCAAGCTCGACCTGACTTCGGCCTACATGATGCAGGAGCTGGAGGAGTCTTCGAAGGGCCTCACCTGCATCAACACGCACAAGGGACTGTTCATCTACAACAGATGCCCGTTTGGAATTTGGTCAGCTGCAGCAATCTTCCAGAGAAACATGGAGAGTCTACTCAAGTCGGTACCACGCACGGTGGTTTTTCAGGACGACATATTGGTCACGGGTCGGGACACTGTCGAGCACCTACAAAACCTGGAGGAGGTCCTCCAGCGACTGGATCATGTAGGGCTGTGGCTGAAGAGGTCGAAATGCATTTTCATGGCAACAGAAGTGGAGTTTTTGGGGAGAAAGATCGCGGTGGACGGCATTCGGCCCACAGACGCCAAGACAGAGGCTATCAGGAACGCACCCAGGCCACAGAACGTCACGGAGCTGCGGTCGTTTCTGCGACTCCTCAACTATTTTGGTAACTTCCTACCGGGGTTAAGCACCCTCTTAGAGCCCCTACATGTGTTATTGCGCAAAGGTGAGAACTGGGTTTGGGGAAAAAAAACAAAGTAATTGCTTTTGAGAAAGCCAGAAACATTTTATGCTTCAACAAGCTGCTTGTATTGTATAACCCGTGGAAAAGACTTGTGCTAGCATGTGATGCGTCGTCGTACAGAGTCGGGTGTGTATTACAACAAGCTAACGTTGCGGGGAAGTTGCAACCTGTCGCCTATGCCTCCAGGAGTTTGTCTAAGGCCGAGAGGGCCTACAGCATGATTGAGAAAGAGGCATTAGCGTGTGTGTTCGGGGTAAAGAAAATGAATCAGTACCTGTTTGGCTTCAAATTTGAGCTGGAAACCGATCTCAAGCCCCTCATATCCCTGTTCACTGAAAACAAGGGGATAAATACTAATGGCTCAGCCCACATGCAAAGGTGGGCACTCACGCTATCAGCGTATAACTATACCATCTACCACAGGCCAGACACCGAGAACTGTACGGATGCTCTCAGTCGCCTACCACTGCCCACCACGGGGATGGAAATGGCGCAGCCTGCAAACTTGTTGATGGTGGCACAGCCCGCAGACTTGCTGATGGTCATGGAAGCGTTTGAAAATGATAAATCACCTGTCACGGCCCGCCAGATTAGGACTTGGACCAGCCAAGATCCTCTACTGTCCCTAGTAAAAAAAACTGTGTACTGCATGGGAGCTGGGCCAGCATCCCCGTTGAAATGCAAGAGGTAATCAAGTCGTTCCAGCGGCGAAAGGACAAGCTGTCCATTCAGGCAGACTGCCTGTTGTGGGGTAACCGCGTAGTGCTACCAAAAAAGGGCAGGGAGACGTTCATCTTGGATCTCCACAGCACACACCCAGGTATATAGTAATGATGAAAGCGATAGCCAGATCCCATGTGTAGTGGCCCGGTATCGACTCTGACTGAGAGTCCTGTGCACGGCAATATAGCGTGTGTGCTCAGTTGAGCAATGCGCCCAGAGAGGCACCACTAAGTTTGTGGTCCTGGCCCTCCAGAGCATGGTCTAGGATCCATGTCGACTATGCGGGCCTGTTTCTCAGTAAAATGTTCCTGGTGGTGGTGGATGCTTTTTCAAAATGGATTGAATGTGAAATAATGTCGGGAAGCACCGCCACCGCCACCATTGAAAGCCTGAGGGCCATGTTTGCCACCCACTGTCTGCCTGACACACTGGTCAGTGACAACGGGCCATGTTTTACCAGTGCCGAATTTAAAGATTTCATGACCCACAATGGGATCAAACATGTCACCTAGGCCCCGTTTAAACTAGCCTCCAATGGGCAGGCACAGCGGGCAGTACAAACAATTAAACAGAGCCTTAAACGAGTCACAGAAGGCTCACTTTAAACCCGCCTGTCCCGAGTACCGCTCAGCTACCGCACGAGACCCCACTCGCTCACACGGGTGCCCCCAGCTGAGCTACTCATGAAAAGGACACTTAAAACCAGACTCTCGCTGGTTCACCCCAACCTGCATGATCAGGTAGAGAGCAGGCGGCAACAACAAAATATAAACGATGGTCGCTCCACTGTGTCACGGGAAATTGATCTGAATGACCCTGTGTATGTGCTAAACTATGGACATGGTCCCAAGTGGATCGTGGGCACGGTGATAGCTGAAGAAGGGAGTAGGGTGTTTGTAGTCAAACTAGACACTGGACAAATTTGAAGAAAGCACCTAGACCAAACGAGGCTGCGGTTCACAGACTGCCCTGAACAACCCACAGCAGACACCACCTTTTTCGAGCCCACAACACACACCCAAAGGATCAACGACACCACCCGGACTAGGAAATCGAACCCATCATGCCCAACAGCCCAGCAAGGCCAGGCTCACCCAGCAGCCCTGCAGGGCCAACAACACGCCAGCCCAGCGAGGGAATAGCCAACACACCAGAACAGATGTTTGTACCGAGGCGGTCCACCAGGGAAAGAAAGGCTCCCGACCGCCTCACCTTGTAAATAGTTTTCACTTTGACTTTGCGGGGGAGTGATGTGTATCTGTAAAGCATGCACGCCCATGTTCCGCCACCAGGGAGATCATCCCCTGAAGTCCTAAGGGATCCCAGCATCCCTTGGGGGCACTGTATATAAGCCGGCCCCTAAGGCCTGTCCCTCCCTCTGGAGTGTCTTATTAAAGACTGAGGTCACTGTTACTTTAACCTCCCTGTGTGCAGTCTCATCTGTGTTAGAAACACAATACTTATGGCTAAAGGGATCAAGGGGTATGGAGAGAAAGCAGAAAAGGGGTACTGAGGTGAATGATCAGCCATGATCTTATTGAATGGTGGTGCAGGCTCGAAGGGCTGATTGGACTACTCCTGCACCTATTTTCTATGTTTTTATGTGCCCATTTAAGCATCCATACGCAATTTTTGCGCGTCTTACAGGGAGTACTGATCATAATCAACACTGTACACCAATACCTCACTCTGTCTCCGAGATTTACAGGGATCACTGATCACAGTCCGTATTGTACACCAATACCTCACTCTGTCTCCGGGATTTACAGGGAGCACTGATCACAGTCCGTATTGTACACCAATACCTCACTCTGTCTCCGGGATTTACAGGGATCACTGATCACAGTCCGTATTGTACACCAATACCTCACTCTGTCTTCGGGATTTACAGGGAGCACTGATCACAGTCTGTATTGTACACCAATACCTCACTCTGTCTCCGGGATTTACAGGGAGCACTGATCACAGTCCGTATTGTACACCAATACCTCACTCTGTCTCCGGGATTTACAGGGAGCACTGATCACAGTCCGTATTGTACACCAATACCTCACTCTGTCTCCGGGATTTACAGGGAGCACTGATCACAGTCCGTATTGTACACCAACACTCTGTCTCCGGGATTTACAGGGATCACTGATCACAGTCCGTATTGTACACCAATACCTCACTCTGTCTCCTGGATTTGCAGGGAGCACTGATCACAGTCCGTATTGTACACCAATACCTCACTCTGTCTCCGGGATTTACAGGGATCACTGATCACAGTCCGTATTGTACACCAATACCTCACTCTGTCTCCGGGATTTACAGGGAGCACTGATCACAGTCCGTATTGTACACCAATACCTCACTCTGTCTCCGGGATTGACAGGGAGCACTGATCACAGTCCGTATTGTACACCAATACCTCACTCTGTCTCCGGGATTCACAGGGAGCACTGATCACAGTCCGTATTGTACACCAATACCTCACTCTGTCTCCGGGATTTACAGGGATCACTGATCACAGTCCGTATTGTACACCAATACCTCACTCTGTCTCCGGGATTTACAGGGAGCACTGATCACAGTCCGTATTGTACACCAATACCTCACTCTGTCTCCGGGATTTACAGGGAGCACTGATCACAGTCCGTATTGTACACCAATACTTCACTCTGTCTCCGGGATTCACAGGGAGCACTGATCACAGTCCGTATTGTACACCAATACCTCACTCTGTCTCCGGGATTTTTGAGCTTTGTTGCTCGTCCCCGATTGAAATAAAATATTCGAAGGGGTAAAAATGAAAAACATTCTGTCCAAATTGTCATGTATCTTACATTATTATATATAACTGTATCCTAACATGCTATACATGACTGTAATAAGATATGACCTGTAACCACCAGCATACCTTACCACCAGGGATGCACTTGCAAGAGACAGGTATATAAGGGCAGGTCTCAGGCAAGTGCAGCATTCCAGAGCTGTGAAATAAAGGTGCAGGTCCAGAGTGACCTTGACTTCACTACATGCCTCGTGTGAATCTGTACTGAGGGGACAGGACTTTACACAAATGACAGGACTCTCTCTCCCAGTCACCCACGAATGGATCGTATAAAAACACAACCATGATTCTCAAGTCAGTTAGTTTTATAACACGCACCCCTGCCCCCTCTCCCCCGGCCCTGTTTATTTACAAAGGGGTGGAGGAATCTGAAACGGTCTTATTCAAAGCCCTGAACCCCAAACATTGAACACTTCCTCTGTACGCTGATTGGAGCGTGGGCAGGACAGCAGGAGAAGCGAGGTTGGGGTGCAGGAGCGGCGAGTGATCGGGGCCCAGAACAGCATGAGCCAGCCCACACTGCAATGTGTGTGGGTACTAGGATCGTGCAGCAGAGCAGGTCTCCAGTCGCCCTGGTTAATCCTTGCCATTGGACCAAGACAACAATAACACTGATCTGTTTCCATGTGTGTTGTGCACCAAATCAACCCGATATTCAAACGCACCCCTGAATGGGGGGGTTAGGTTCATAGGCTCAAACGCACACTTGAATGGGGGGGGGGGGTTAGATTCATCGGCTCAAACGCACCCTGAATGGGGGGGGGGAGCGGTTAGATACATCGGCTCACCAAGGTTTGCACCAACAACTGTAGTCAAGGTTTTCAGTGGCACTGTATGCCAGATCAGAAATTCAGGAGAAATTGAACCTATTAAATTGTTCCGCGTGAATGAACTTTAATCCAGACAGTAAGACTAACAAATGAAAGAATTTCCCATGCTGTGCGATGATCTTTGTCGTTGCTGCACACCAGTTATATGGCGTTAGCTGACGTTCTCTGTACGTGGAGTAATTTGCCACCACACCATGTCATTACCCTTCGGCACAAATCCAACTCAATCTCGCTCCCAGCTGTGCTTGCTCTTGTTTTCAGGAAGAGTCGACTGTGCACATGGCCCACATGCTTCAAATCAACCAATCGCTTCAGGAGCTGCACTTGGGCAAACAGGCAATCACAAACTTCGGCGTACAGCAGCTTTGTGAGAAACTCATTAAAAACCAGACTCTCCGCTTCCTCGATCTCCGCTGGTAAAAGATCTTTGTACTTTTTCTTTTTATTCCTGGCACAGGCCGGTCAGGTCGATGGGCCTGCTTGTTTGCTGTGTGGTTCTATGATTGGGTTTTGTATTGTGACAAGGAAGGGGAGACGGAGAGCTGCTCCTGTCCAATGCCCATACCACAGGGTCCTAATGACCACAGTGACTATAAAGCTCTCGGCTCACGTATGGCATGCTTTGATTCCGACCCCATAGCCTCTCCATCATCAAGACCACCTATTTCCACCTCCATAACATCGCCCGTCTCCACCCCTGCCTCAGCTCATCCATTGCTGAAGCCCTCGTCCATGTTTCTGTTACCTCTAGACTTGACTATTCCAACGCTCTCCTGGCTGGCCTCCCACCTTGCACTCTCGGTAAAATTGAGCTCATTCAAAACTCGGCTGCCCATACCTTAACTTGCACCAAGTCCCGTTCACTCAGCACCCGTGCTCGCTGATCTACATTGGCTCCCGGTCTGGCAACGCCTCTAATTTTGAAATATCTCATCCTCGTGTTCAAATCCCTCCATGGCCTCACCCTTCCCTATCTCTGTAACCTCCTCCAGCCTTATGATCCTCCAAGATATCTGTGCTCCTCCAATTGTGGTCTCTTGAGCATCCCTGATTTTAATCACTCCACCATTGGTGGCCGTGCCTTCAGCTGCCTGGGCCCCAAGCTCTGGAACTCCCTCCCTAAACCTCTCTGCCTCTCTACCTCTCTTTCCTCCTTTAAGAGCCTCCTTAAAACCAACCTCTTTGAGAGATGGGGTATGGGCAATTAAACCGAGACGAGTTGGGCTGTGGTTTTTGAGTTGAATATTAAAGAATGTTCTGTAGATTTTATCGATGTTGTGCAGCAGAGAGAGATAATTTGATTTGTTACGACAGTAACCAGATATCCAGGGATGGAGCAAAGTCTTTGGCCACACTGCTGAAACACAACACTCCCCTGAAGATTCTGGATTTGACTGCAAACAGGATTGAGGATGATGGAATGGTTTACATTAGTGAGGCTCTTCGCTACATGAATGACCAACTGATAGCGTGAGTTTGTCAGCACTCCAATCTTATCTGCGCAAAATCTGGTGCAATAAACGGGTTAATCCAGGAGCAAGGGGACTTCCGGTTCTAAGCCCCAACATTCACAAACCTGAGTAAAATCATTCTTCCCCCACCAGATATTGGATGTGGAACTGACTCCCAAAGAAGGGACTTCTTTTGGAAAAATGTATCCCTTTAAAATGGGATTGGATCAACGAGTGTGAGGGAAGGGGACTGAGTTATATCGATATTGGCCCCAAACTCTCTGTATGAATGAGCTGGAGGGTCAGCAAGGGGCCGAGGGGCCACCTTTCTGACAGGTTACGGCAGGAGACAGAGATATTCCTTGTAGAATATGTTGGACACATCCCTCAGATCAGCAGGGAACAGTGAGTGTGTAGAGGAGGAAGTTGGTCAAAAGGTTCTAATGTTAAAACTAGAAATGGGATAGAAAAATAGATTAAAGCAGAGGCCAAGTACAATTAAAGAGTTAAAAATCAATTTAAAATGCCAACCGTTTAAGTGCTTATTTTAACAGTTGGATTAATTACTCCAGTAAACCAAAATCCATGACTTTATCTAATAGAATGTCAGAACAGGCTCAGGCGGCTGAATGGCCTCCTCCTTGTTCCTATGTAATATCCTACAATGTTGGTGTTTAATTGACTGTCAAAGTGAGTGAACTGAAAACTAGCAAAACTGGTTTATCCGGAGCAGGTGTGACAAACTCGCAACAAGCCCTGAAGTCTTTAGGTGTATTCACAACACAGAAAACACGCTATCCTGGAATGTGTAACTTGATCCAGTCAGTGCAGTCAGTCTGCAGTATTTATACTCGCCACTGGAGGGGGAGTCCAGAACTCGGGGCCATCAATATCAGATAGTCACTAATAAATCTAATGGGGAATTCAGGAGAGTGGTGAGAATGTGAAAATTGTTGCCACAGGGAATGATTAAGGCGAAAGCAGAGATGCATTTAAGGGGAAGCTGGATAAACACATGAGGGAGAAAGGAATAGAAGGATATGATGGGGTGAGATGAAGAGGGTGGGATAAGTCTCGTATCGAGCATAAACACCGGCACAGAGCGGTTGGGCCGAACAGCCTGTTTCTGAGCTGTACATTCTATGTGCAATAAGGCTGTGGCTGCTATGGATCAATTGAAATTTTCAAGACAGCTAGATAGATATTTGTTGAGTTAGGGTATTAAGGGATATGGAACAAAGGTGGGGAGATGGAATTAAAATACAGATCGGCCATGATTTATTTGAATAGAACAGGCTCGAGGGGCTGAATGGCCGCCTCCTATTCCTTTGTTCCTAGGTAATGTTTGCAACATTGGACAATCTGCAGTATATTGGCACATTCACCAAGCGAGCAGTTGCATCACGGTCCCGGGAGCTCCAGGAGATTACAGATCTCAGCCCCAGGCTTCTTTCTAAGGGGGTCATGGGTGGGACACATTTGTGCATCTCCTGGCTTGACCTACATGAATCACAAGGGCTGCCTAGCTGGTGTGTGACCATTGACAACGCATCTTGAAAAAAGGTCAGCCAAATCCCCAGGCTACAGTCGTGATGCATTTAATCTCCATCAGTCTCCTGCGGATTAAGGGACAACACTCCACTGGCTGAAGTCAAACATAGCGCAAAGGAAGATGGTTGTGGCTGTTGGAGGTCAATCATCTCAATCCCAGGAAATCGCTGCAGGAGTTCCTCAGGGCAGTGTCCTAGGCCCAATCATCTTCAGATGCTTCATGAATGACCTTCCCTCTATCATAAGGTCAGAGATGGGGATGTTCGCTAATGATTGCATAGTGTTCAGTTCGATTAGCAACTCCTCTGATAATGAATCAGTCTGTGCCTGCATGCAGCGAGACCCAGACAATATCCCGGCTTGGACTGATACGTGGCAAGTAACATTCGCGCCATACAAGTTCCAGGCAATTATCATCTCCAACAAGAGATAATCTAACCACTTCCGCATGACATTCAAAGGCATTACCATCACCGAATCCCCAATCAATCTTGGGTTTTTACCTGGTTTTTGCCTCTCCCAGGAGATCACATGGCTCCGGTTGGGGTGGAGTGTAGAATGTTTCAGTGTAAGGGGCGTCGCAGTTGTGTGGGGCGGACTGGTTGGGCTGGGTGCTCTTTACCTGTCCGCCATTGTTCGTTGTTCATAGGTTTGTATGTAACCTTCAGGGCTGCTGACCGAGGGCCGTGCGGCTCTTTGTCGGCCGGCGCGGACAGGATGGGCCGGAATGGCCTCCTTCTGCGCTGTAGATGTCAATGTTTCTATATTTCAATATTAAAGTCTCTAAATAAAAATAGTAAAGTAATCATACCAAAAGTTTTGAAACCCATTGATGGAATTAATTGAACTATCTTGTTTTCCGCCAGACTGTCTGTGGCCAGGAACAGCATCACTAGCATTGGTCTGGTGGCACTGGCAAATGCCTTGAAATCCAACACAACCCTCACTAATGTCTACATCTGGGGCAATGACTTCAATGAATCAGCCTGCTCAGTAAGAGAAAATATGTCCTTTCTTCTTGGATTAGAATTTATAATTGAGCTCTAACACAACGAGAGTGAGTGAAGTGAATACAGGAGGAGGCCATTCAGCCCCTCGAGCCTGTCCCGCCATTCACTTAGATCATGGCTGATCTGTATATTAACTACATCCACCCACCTTGGTTCCATAACCCTTAATACCCTTACCCAACAAAAATCGATCAATCTCAGTTTTGACATTTTCAATGGACCCCCAGCATCCACAGCCTTTGGGGGGAAAGTTCCAGATTCCCAGCACCCTTTGTGTGAAGAGTTGCTTTCTGACATCACCCTGAACAGCCTGGCTCGAATTGTAAGTGGTGAAGATATGACCCAAGTTGTCCCAGACTTCACACACAACTAGAATTTTATTTAAAATCATCAATTGCGTAGGTTCAGTAAACAACAGGCACGAGTGTTCAGCTCATGGGCGCAGGGCCTTGGGGTTCAATTCCAGTCTTCGTTGATCTTCACTTTTGGGTATTGCTAAACTTCTGTCTATCTCAGGGAAAGAATCTATCTCCTGCTTAAAGCAAGGCTTCTGCGAGACATTAGTGGAAAGGCTAAGGATCTGGTGACCCCCATCGTCACACAGACAGCAAGGCAGAAAGGACTGAGGGCACTGAGGCAAAGGTTAGGGGAAACATTAAGCAAATTGGGTTGGTCTTGTTTAGAAAAAAGTCTTCAAAGTGACATATGGGGCTAGAAATTCAAATCATTTGCCCCTCCCGTTAGCAGTGCCCCCGGGGGGGGGGGTGCGAACAGCAGTGTTGTGCGCGGCGCTGTTAACGACTTCCGCCATATTGGTCCAGAGCTTAATGGCAGCATGATGGCTTCGCGCCCTGATCTCCCGCGCCTGGAGATCATGACGTCATCGCCGCGCGCATCGCCCAGTTAGCACCCCAGCCCTGAAATTCACTTCCGCCCCCAGGAGCAGCGGCGGGCGCAAACACCGGCAGCGGCAAGAGGCATGGCTTGGGCGGCCGGCCATTACCGTGGTGATGGTTAAAGGCCGGGTGGCCGAGGGAGAACACAAAAAAACTTACCTTGGGTTTCCCGCTGCTGCCCCATTTACTTTGCGGGGTCTGTGCCGCGATGGCTCAGCAGTCCCGGGCTGATCGCATGGCACCCCCGCTTCCTGGGGGTCCAGGTAGGGCCCTTTTTCCATTGGCAGAGTCGGCTGCGTGGACCCTTCCCGTTAAGTGAGGGAAGGGCCTCTCGATCGCAGCAGCGCTGCTGAGGAGTCTGCCCTGTCAGCGCCCCAGGAAGGAAGTGGAGCGTGTTTGGAGAGGGGTGGGACTTCAATGCCTGCCGTTAAATCTCGCACCTCCCAACTGTTACCGCCTCCAAAAGGGCCGATGCTGAATTTCAACGGTGAAGTTTAAGATTCTGAAGGGAATTAAAAACGCTGCGGTGGGAACTTGGTGACTGTGCTGAAGAATTTGAAAATCAGGGGGTGCGAGTTTAAATCAGAAGTTATGGTGAGAAGGGAAATTGGGGCAGATTTTTCACCCAAAGACTCAGAATAGATGATCACAGGAGAGCAATGAAGCAGCAGGTGAACCTGGCTTCACACATGTAGGTACCTTTCTGAAAAAGGAAATGAGAGATCTGGCTGGAGAGAGGTCAGGAGGTGGGGCGATGGGAGGTCAGGAGGTGGGGCGATGGGAGGTCAGGAGGTGGGGCGATGGGAGGTCAGGAGGTGGGGCGATGGGAGGTCAGGAGGTGGGGCGATGGGAGGTCAGGAGGTGGGGCGATGGGAGGTCAGGAGGTGGGGCGATGGGAGGTCAGGAGGTGGGGCGATGGGAGGTCAGGAGGTGGGGCGATCAGAGGTCAAGAGGTGGGGCGATCAGAGGTCAAGAGGTGGGGAGTTCGGAGGTCAGGAGCTGGGGTGATCAGCGATTAGGCCCGACAAGATAGTGGATAATATTGAGACATTGGGTGACTGAGCAAATGGCTTGGACTCTGAGTAACAATCCCCATCTCACCCTTACCTGGCTAAGGCTACCTGGGAATTTCACCTTTTACACCTTTTAAAAGGCCTTATTTGAACGCGCACCGGCCAGGAGTCGGGTGAATCCTTTTGAAAGGTCCAACCTTCATCTCAACTGAGACAAGCGATAGGGAAAAGCGTCAAATACTTTGGGTCTTGTGACAAACTGAGCTGAAATTGACTTCGGTCCAGGGGTGTCTGTCATGTACAGTGAATGTAATGTCTCTGCACCTTGTTACAAACTCACACAAGCCATGGATATATCAGACACGGTCACTCTGTGACCTTCACTTTATTTCCAGGACTGAAGAGTGCTGATCCTGGGTGGGACCTCCCCTTTTATACCTGGAAGCCCAGGTGAGGAGCTCACTCCCTGTGGTCAGGGTGTGCATTACAAGGGTACAGGTACAGTATGCATGAGTTACAGTTACATACTTATAGTCATTGCAAGATGGTGAAATACATGACATCACCTCCCCCCTTAGGTCTTTCAGTTTCAGAGGTTAAGTCTATCGGGTGGCCGACGCTCTCTCGTGGAGAGCTGCAGTTGTGACTCTGGTGGCTGAGCCTCAGCACACGTCTCTGTCACTTGAGGTGATTCCGGGCTGGCCGCAGGGACTGCATGCTGAGGGCTATCTTTCTTGCTCGTGCGCTGCCAGTGGTGTGGGTGCTATCTCATCATGCTCTTCTTCTGGTTCCTCCGTGTCTATGCTGAACCTTGTCTTTACTTGGTCCAAGTGTTTGCGGCATATCTGCCCATTGTTTAGTCTGACCACCATGATCCTGTTTCCTTCTTTGCCAATTACTGTGCCCTCAAGCCATTTGGGTCCCAAAGCATGGTTAAGAACAAATACCGGGTCATCTATTTCTATACACCTCCCCCTTGAGCCTCGATCATGGAGCTCGGTTTGGGACTGGCGCTTGCCCTTAATAATGTCTGTCAGGGCTGGGTGAATGAGGGACAGCCGTGTCTTGAGCGTGCGTTTCATGAGGAGTTCCGCTGGCGGGACTCCCGTGAGTGAGTGTGGCCGGGACCTGTAGGCCAGCAGGAGGCGCGATAGGCGAAACTGAAGGGAGGGTCCTTGGATGCGTAGCATGCCCTGCTTTATGACTTGGACCGCCCGTTCCGTCTGGCCATTGGAGGCCAGCTTGAATGCCGCTGTCCGGACGTGCTTAATCCCATTGCCCAACATAAACTCCTGGAATTCCTGGCTGGTAAAACACGGGCCATTATCGCTGACCAGGATGTCCGGCAAGTCGTGGGTCGCGAAAACCGTACGCAGACTCTCCACAGTGATGGATGTCGTGCACGAGTTCAATATGATGCACTCGATCCACTTCGAGTATGCATCGACAACGATCAGGAACATTTTTCCCATGAACGGGCCCGCATAGTCCACGTGAATACGTGACCATGGTCTGGTGGGCCAGGGCCACGGGCTGAGTGGGGCCTCCTTGGGGGCATTGCCCAGCTGGGCACACGTCGTGCACCTGCGAACCCAGTGTTCCAGGTCTGAGTCAATCCCCGGCCACCATACATGTGACCGGGCAATGGCCTTCATTAACACGATGCAAGGGTGCTCGCTGTGGGGTTCCCTGATGAACGCTGCCCTTCCTTTCTGGGGCATGACTACCCGGCTGCCCCATAACAGGCCATCGGCTTGGACGGAGAGTTCATCCATCCGTCTCTGAAACGGCCTGACTACCTCGGGGCACGCCCTGTGTGCGGGCGCCCAGTCCCCAGTCAGGACACATTTCTTTATCGTGGATAGAAGGGGGTCCCTGTTGGTCCAGAGTTTGATGGGGGAGCCCACAGTGTCAAAAGCCTCAACGGCCATGAGCATCTTGGCACTCTGCTCCGACGCCCCCTCGGTGATGGCCAGTGGGAGCCTGCTGAGCGCGTCAGCGCAATTTTCGGTGCCTGGCCGGTGCGGTATGGTGTAGTCATACGCAGCCAGCGTGAGGGCCCATCGCTGTATGCGAGCTGACACATTAGCGTTGACAGCCTTGCTGTCGGACAACAGGGATGTTAATGGCTTGTGGTCCGTCTCTAGCTCGAACCGTCTACCGAAAAGGTACTGGTGCATCTTTTTCACACCGTACACACACGCGAGTGCCTCCTTCTCGACCATGCCATATCCACGCTCTGCCTGGGAGAGCGACCTGGAGGCGTAAGCCATCGGTTGGAGTCGGCCGTCATCATTACCCTGCTGCAAAACACACCCAACCCCGTAGGATGACGCATCGCATGTTAAAACCAGTTTTTTTACAGGGGTCATACAAAGTCAACAGTTTGTTGGAACACAGCAGGTTCCTCACCTTATTGAAAGCCCGTTCTTGATAATCCCCCCAAAACCATTCACAACCTTTACGGAGGAGCATATGTAACGGCTCCAACAATGTGCTTAAGTTCGGCAGGAAGTTCCCAAAATAGTTCAAGAGTCCCAGGAATGATCGCAACTCCGACGTGTTGCCGGGCCTGGGCGCCCGGTGAATCGCCTCAGTTTTTGATCCAGTGGGCCGGATCCCGTCTGCGGCAACCCTCCTGCCCAGGAACTCGACCTCTGGGGCCAAAAACACACACTTGGCCTTTTTCAGCCGCAGGCCTACCCGGTCCAGTCGGCGTAGCACCTCCTCCAGGTTGCGGAGGTGTTCCTCAGTATCTCGACCCGTTATAAGGATGTCGTCTTGGAACACGATCGTTCCAGGGATGGACTTGAGCAAGCTTTCCATGTTTCGCTGAAAGATAGCCGCTGTCGAACGAATGCCAAACGGGCACCTATTGTAAACAAATAATCCTTTGTGTCGTGATGGTGGTCAGAAACTTGGATTCTTCAGCCAGTTCCTGAGTCATGTAGGCCGAAGTGAGGTCCAGCGTCATAAACAGCTTACCACCTACCAGCATGGCAAAAAGGTCCTCCGCTCTCGGAAGCGGGTATTGGTCTTGCAGCGACACTCGGTTGATGGTGGCTTTGTAGTCGCCACAAATCCTAACCGAGCCATCTGCTTTGAGGATGGGAACAATGGGACTTGCCCAGTCGCTGAATTCAACGGCGAAATTATGCCCTCTCTGAGCAGCCTGTCCAGTTCACTTTCAATTTTCTCACGCATCACGTACGGCACCGCTCTGGCTTTGTGGTGCACTGGTCTGGCGTCCGGAGTGATGTGTATCACTACTTTGGTGCCCTTGAACATTCCGACACCGGATTGAAAGAGTGACTCGAATTTTTGCAATACCTGTGAGCGTGAACTTGGCTCCACGGATGAAATGGCGTGCACATCCCCCCATTTCGAATTCATCTCAGCTAGCCAACTCCTCCCCAAGAGCGTGGGGCCATTTCCCGGAACAATCCAGAGTGGCAGCCGGCTCTGTGATCCATTATGCGTTACCACCAAGTTTGCACTGTCCAGTACTGGGATGATCTCTTTGGTGCACATACGTAGCTGCGTCTCAATGCGTTCCAATTTGGGCCTGCTAGCTCTGTGTGGCCATAGTCTCTCAAATTGTTGGGCGCTCATGAGGGACTGGCTAGCTCCAGTATCCAGCTCCATGTGTAGTGGAATGCCATTCAGTAAGACTTTCATCATCAGGGGTGGCGTTTTGGTGTATGAGCTGAGGGCGTCGTCCACATGAACTCTCTGAACATCAGCCTCCATGGTTGTTCCTCAGGCCTCATCCTGCATTTCAGACCCCTCATCTGGTTCGTCTGTCTCGCAGACTAGCCTCGCTACTGCCTTTTTGCTCATCCTGGCCAGGTGTCCCTTGACATTACAAATCCTACAGGTGTAAAGTTGGAACCTGCAGATTTTTGCAGTGTGTCTGCTCCCACATTTCCAACATGAGCTGAGATTGCTGTTAACAAAAGGACTATTCCCAGGCATTCCTCTCTGATGGCCCGTTTGGCTGTTTCTAATCACTCTGATGGGGGATGTTAATTGTCCCATCACAGGATGCATTGTTCCTCGTGATGGCGTGAATTGCCGATCCCCTTTCCATTGTCCCTGTTGCTGGCCCGCCCTGGCTGCGTGGATGATGTCAAATTGCCCTTGCCTGCCTGCCTGGACGGTGTCGAATTGCCCTTGCCTGCCTGCCTGGACGGTGTCGAATTGCCCTTGCCTGCCTGTGGGGGTTCTGTGTCCTTTTTACAACATTAACTCCCTGGTTCATCAACATTGAAACCAGGGCTGTGTGCGTAAATTAACTTGGTCTCCTCTTCCCCTGCCATGAAGGTCTGAGCTATCAACACTCCCCTTTCTAAAGTCAAATCCTTAGTCTTTATGAGCTTCCTGAAAATGACGGCATGATTAATGCCCTCGATGAAAAAGTCCCTTAACATCTCCCCCCCCTACAGGCATCGGAGAACTTACAGAGACTGGCCAGACGCCGCAGTTCTGCCACGAAGTCCGAGATGTTTTGACCCCCCCCCCCTCGATGCCGATGAGAGTAGAACCGGTGCCGGGCCATGTGTATGCTACTTGCCGGCTTGAGATGCTCACTGATCAGCTGGCTGAGCTCTTCGAAGGACTTGTCCGCTGGCTTTTGGGGTGCGAGCAGGTCTTCCATCAGTGCATAGGTCTGTGGACCACAGCTGGTCAGTAGATGTGCCCTCCGCTTGTCAGCCGCTGCCTCTTCCAGCCAGTTCTTTGTGACAAAGCTCTGCTGGAGTCTTTCCACAAAGTCGTCCCAGTCCTCACCCACACAGTAACATTCCTCTGTGCTGCCGGTGGCCATCCTCGTGGTTCGGTGATTCCCGATTCTCGTCACCAGATGTAATGTCTCTGCACCTTGTTCCAAACTCACACGAGGCATGGATATATCAGACACGGTCACTCTGTGACCTTCACTTTATTTCCAGGACTGAAGAGTCTTGATCCTGGGTGGGACCTCCCCTTTTATACCTGGAAGCCCAGGTGAGGAGCTCACTCCCTGTGGTCAGAGTATGCATTACAAGGGTACAGGTACAGTATGCATGAGTTACAGTTACATACTTATAGTCATTGCAAGATGGTGAAATGCATGATAGTGGACACCTCAAGTCGCTGGAGAAATACCACCAACGATGTCTCCGCAAGATCCTACAAATCCCCTGGGAGGACAGACGCACCAATGTTAGCGTCCTCGACCAGGCCAACATCCCAGCACTGAAGCACTGACCACACTTGATCAGCTTCGCTGGGCAGGCCACATTGTTCACATGCCAGACACGAGACTCCCAAAGCAAGTGCTCTACTCGGAACTCCTTCACGGCAAATGAACCAAAGGTGAGCAGAGGAAACATTACAAGGACACCCTCAAAGCCTCCCTGATAAAATGCAACATCCTCACTGACACCTGGGAATCCCTGGCCAAAGAGCGCCCTAAGTGGAGGAAGTGCATCCAGGAGGGCACTGAGCACCTCGAGTCTCATCGCCGAGAGCATGCAGAAATCAAGCGCAGGCAGCGGAAAGAGCATGCGGCAAATCTGTCCCACCCTCCCTTACCCTCAACGACTATCTGTCCCACCTGTGACAGGGATTGTGGTTCTCATATTGGACTGTTCAGCCACCTAAGGACTCAAGAGTGGAAGCAAGACTTCCTCGATTCTGAGGGACTGCCAGTGATGATGATGTCTGTCAGCTCTGCCTTATGAGGCTGTGAGGGCTGGTGATGGTAAGGACCTTGACAGGAGCCCACGGTCCACCCAACCATGTGTGACTCCCGCCCCTCACTCACAATGTGGGCAGAGGACTCCATTCCCCACACATTCTCAGTGCGTAGAAAAGCTGAAGAGTTTTTCCCGCTGTGTTTTTGGGGAACGAGGGGCACCGAGCTGAGCAGACAATGGGTGAAGCTCAGAAACATTTAGATTCCATCGAAATTATAACACAGAAACAGAAGGGCATGGGCATGAATTCGAAAGCACTTCAAGTACATAAGAACATAAGAATGTAAGAAATAGGAGCAGGAGTCGGCCATTTGACCCCTCGAGCCTGCTCCACCATTCAATACGATCATGGCTGATCTGATCATGGACTCGGCTCCACTTTCCTGCCCGCTCCCCATAACCCTTGACTCTCTTATCGCTCAAAAATCTGTCTCTCTCCACCTTAAATATATTCAATGACCCAGCCTCCACAGCTCTCTGGGGCAGAGAATTCCAAAGATTCACGACCCTCCAAGAGAAGAAATTCCTCATCTCTGTCCTATGAAACTATGCCCCCTGGTTCTAGATTCCCCCACGAGTGGAAACATCCTCTCTGCATCTACCTTGTCGAGCCCCCTCAGTATCTTATATGTTTCAATAAGATCACCTCTCATTCTTCCTCCAATGAGTATCGGCCCAACCTTTCTTCATAAGTCAAACCCTTCATCTCCAGAATCAACCGAGTGAACCTTCTCTGAACTGCCTACAATGCACGTATATCCCACCTTAAATAAAGAGACTAAAACTGTATGCCGTACTCCAGGTGTGGTCTCACCAACGCCCTGTACAGTTGTAGCAAGACTGCCCTACTTTTATACTCCATCCTCCTTGCAATAAAGGTCAACATTCCATTTGCCTACCTCATCATCATCGCCAGTCCCTCGAAATTGAGGAAGACTTGCTTCCACTCTAAAAGTGAGTTCTCAGGTGACTACAGTCCAATACGGGAATTACAGTCTCTGTCACAGGTGGGGTGGGTGAGGAGTCTGATTTGCCGCACGCTCCTGCTGCCTGCACTTGTTTTCTGCATACTCTTGGTGATGAGACTCGAGGTGCTCAATGTCCTCCCGGGTGCTCTTCCTCCACTTAGGGTGATCTTTGGCCAGGGACTGCCAGGAGTCGGTGGGGATGTTACATTTTATCAAGGAGGCTATGAGGGTGTCCTTTAAACGTTTCCTCTGCCCACGTGGGGCTCGCTTGCCATGTCGGAGTTCCGAGTAGAGTGCTTGCTTTGGGAGTCTTGTGTCAGGCATGCGAACAATGTGGCCCACCCAACAGAGCTGGTCGAGTGTAGTCAGTGCTTTGATGCTGGGGATGTTGGCCTGATCAAGGACGCTAACGTTGGTGCGTCTGTCCTCCCAGGGGATTTGCAGAATCTTGCGCAAACATCGTTGGTGGTATTTCTCCAATGATTTGAGGTGTCTACTGTATATGGGCCACGTCTCTGAGCCATACAGGAGGGTGGGTATCACCACAGCCCTGTAGTCCATGAGCTTGGTGCCAGATTTGAGGGCCTGATCTTCGAACACTCTCTTCTCAGGCGGCCAAAGGCTGTGCTGGTGCACTGGAGGCAGTGTTGAATCTCGTCGTCGATGTGTGCCCTTGCTGATAATAGGCTCCCGAGGTATGGAAAGTGCTCCACGTTGTCCAGGACCACGCCGTGGAACTTGATGACTGGGGGGCAGTGCTGTGTGGTGGGGTCAGGTTGGTGGAAGACCTTTGACTTACGGATGTTTAGTGTAAGGCCAATGCTTTCGTATGCCTCAGTAAAGATGTTGACTACGGCTTGGAGTTCAGTCTCTGAATGTGCGCAGACGCAAGCGTCGTCCGCGTACTGTAGCTCGACGACAGTCTTGGATCTTGCCTGGAGACGACGAAGGTTGAACAGGTTCCCACTGGTTCTGTAGTTTAGTTCCACTCCAGCGGGGAGCTTGTTGAGTGTGAGGTGGAGCATGGCAGCGAGGCAGATTGAGAAGAGGGTTGGCGCGATGACGCAACCCTGCTTGACCCCGGTCCGTACGTGGATTGGGTCTGTGGTGGATCCGTTGGTCAGGATCACGGCTTGCATGTTGTTATGGAGCAGGCGGAGGATGGCGCCAAACCTTGAAGCGGAGGAGGACGCTCCATAGTCTCTCGCGGTTAATAGTGTCAAAGGCCTTTGTAAGGTCAAAGAAGGACATGTACAAGGCTTTGTGCTGTTCCCTACATTTCTCTTGCCGTTGTCGCGCCGTAAAAATCATGTCTGTTGTACCCTGTAGTGGACGGAATCCGCACTGTGACTCCGGGAGGAGCTCCTCAGCCACAGGGAGAAGATGGTTGAGGAGGATTCTAGCGACGACGTTCCCAATGACTGATAACAGGGCGATTCCTCTTTTGTTGCCGCAGTCGGACTTGTCCCCTTTTTAAAAAATGGTCACGATTATTGCATCTCTGAGATCTCCCGTCATGCTCTCCTCCTTCCAGATGAGAGAGACGAGGTTGTGCATTCGAGCCAATAGTGCCTCTCCGCCATCCTTCAGTGCCTCAGCGGGGATTCCATCCGCTCCCATTGTCTTGTACTTGAGCTGGCGGATGGCCTTTTCTATCTCGTGCAGGGCTGGGGTTTTGCTGAGATGGTGGCGGGTAGCATGCTGCGGGATGGAGTCGAGGACACTCGAGTCAAAGACAGAGTCTCAGTGAAGGAGATCTTTGAAGTGCTCCTGACTGCCTCGGTGTCCTTGATGAGTGTCTCCCCGTTCTTGGTTAGCAGTGAGGTGGGGCCTTGGGCCGTAGGTGGCCTTGACTGCGGTGAAGAATCCTCGCACATCATGGCTGTTGGCCAGCTGCTGAATCTCCGGTGATTTCTCCACCCATCATCTATTTTTTAGGTCACGGGTTTTTTTGTTGAACCTCGGCCTTAAGTCGTCTGTAAAGCTGCTTTGCTGCTCCCAAGTTGGGTTGTTTTAGGTTCAGAAATGCTTAGTTTAGCTCTTGGATCTCCTGGTCATTCTCATCAAACCAGTCCTGGTGTTTACTGGTTGAGTGACCGAGCGTCTCTTCACAGGAACTGGTAATGGTGGCCTGGAGGACAGACCAAGCACTGTGGGTGCTCTGCATCTCAGGGTCATCAAGGCATTCTGAAACTCCAGTCAGCTCAGCAATGATCTCATTGAATGGCGGAGCAAGCTCTAGGGGCCAAATGGCCGACTCCTGCTCCTATTTCTTATGTTTCTTATGTCCTTATTCGATAAGGTGTCACACAAGAGGATATTGAACAAAATTAGGGCTCATGGGATTGAGGGTAATATACGAGCATGGATTGAGGATTGGTTAACGGACAGAAAACAGAGGGTAGGAATAAACGGATAATTTTATGGTTGGCAGGCTGTAACTAGTGGGGTGCTGCAAGGATCGGGCTTGGGCCCCAGCTATTCACAATCTATATCAATGATTTGGACGAGGGGACCAAATGTAATATATCCAAGTTTGCTGATAATACAAAGCTAGGTGGGAATGTAAGTTGTGAGGAGGATGCAAAGAGAATTCTAGAGGATATAGACAGGCTAAGTGAGTGGGCAAGAACATAGCAAATGGAATATAATGTGGAGAAATGTGAAGTTCTCCACTTTGGTAGGAAAAATAGAAAAGCAGAGTATTATTTAAATGGTGCGAGATTGGGAAATGTTGGCGTTCAGAGGGACCTGGATGACCTTGTACATGAATCACTGAAAGTTAACATGCAGGTATAGCAAGCAATTAAGAATGCAAATGGTATGTTTTATTACAAGAGGATTTGAGTACAAGAGTAAAGATGTCTTACAACAATTATATAGAGCCCTGGTGAGACCACACCTGGAGTATTGTGTACAGTTTTGGTCTCCTTACCTAAGGAAGGATATACTTGCCATTGAAGGTGTGCAATGAAGGTTCACCAGACTGATTCCTGGGATGGGAGAGATGGTCCTATGAGGAGAGATTGAGTAGACTAGGCCAATATTCACTAGAGTTTAGAAGAATGAGAGGTGATCTCATTGAAACATACATAATTCTTACAGGGCTCGACAGGGTAGATGCAGGGAGGATGTTTCCTCTGGCTGAGGAGTCTGGAACCAGGGATCACAGCCTCAGAATAAGGTGTTGGCCAATTAGGACTGAGATGAGGAGAAACTTCTTTACTCAGAGGGTGGTGAATCGTTGGAATTCTCTGCTCCGGAGGGCTGTGGAGGCTCAGTCTTTGAATTTATTCAAGACAGAGATCGATAGACTTTTGGATATTATAGGAATCAAGGGATATGGGGATAGTGCAGGATAGTGGAGTTGAGGTTCTTATGTTCTTATATCTTTGCTAAGAGTAATGAAATATCTTCTTAAATGTTGCCACTGCTCATCTACCGTCTTACCCTTTAATCTATTTTCCCAATCCACTTTAGCCAACTCTCTTTTTACCTTTGTAATTGCCTTTATTTAAGTTCAGGACACTAGTTTCAGATCCAAGTTCCTCACCCTCAAACTGAATTTGAAATTCTATCATGCTATGATCACTCTTCTCTAGAGGATCCTTTATGATGAGATCATTAATTAATCCTGTCTCATTACATTGTACCAGATCTAAAATAGTCTACTCCCTGGTTGGTTCCACAACGTATTGTTCCAAGAAACCATCCCAAATACACTCTATGAACTCGTCTTCAAGGCTACCTTTGCCAATTTGATTTGTCCATTCAATATGAAGATTAAAATTGCCCATGATTATTGCCATTCCTTTCTTTCAAACCTCCATTCTTTCTTGATTTATACTCTGTCCTAGAAACATAGAAAATAAATAGAAACATAGAAAATAGGTGCAGGAGCAGGCCATTCAGCCCTTCTAGCCTGCACCGCCATTCAATGAGTTCATAGAAACATAGAAAATAGGTGCAGGAGCAGGCCATTCAGCCCTTCTAGCCTGCACCGCCATTCAATGAGTTCATGGCTGAACATGAAACTTCAGTACCCCCTTCCTGCTTTCTCGCCATAACCCTTGATCCCCCGAGTAGTAAGGACTTCATCTAACTCCCTTTTGAATATATTTAGTGAATTGGCCTCAACTACTTTCTGTGGTAGAGAATTCCACAGGTTCACCACTCTCTGGGTGAAGAAGTTTCTCCTCATCTCGGTCCTAAATGGCTTACCCCTTATCCTCAGACTGTGACCCCTGGTTCTGGACTTCCCCAACATTGGGAACATTCTTTCTGCATCTAACCTGTCTAAACCCGTCAGAATTTTAAACGTTTCTATGAGGTCCCCTCTCATTCTTCTGAACTCCAGTGAATACAAGCCCAATTGATCCAATCTTTCTTGATAGGTCAGTCCCGCCATCCCGGGAATCAGTCTGGTGAACCTTCGCTGCACTCCCTCAATAGCAAGAATGTCCTTCCTCAAGTTAGGAGACCAAAACTGTACACAATACTCCAGGTGTGGCCTCACCAAGGCCCTGTACAACTGTAGCAACACCTCCCTGCCCCTGTATTCAAATCCCCTCGCTATGAAGGCCAACATGCCATTTGCTTTCTTAACCGCCTGCTGTACCTGCATGCCAACCTTCAATGACTGATGTACCATGACACCCAGGTCTCGTTGCACCTTCCCTTTTCCTAATCTGTCACCATTCAGATAATAGTCTGTCTCTCTGTTTTTACCACCAAAGTGGATAACCTCACATTTATCCACATTATACTTCATCTGCCATGCATTTGCCCACTCACCTAACCTATCCAAGTCACTCTGCAGCCTAATAGCATCCTCCTCGCAGCTCACACTGCCACCCAACTTAGTATCATCCGCAAATTTGGAGATACTGCATTTAATCCCCTCGTCTAAATCATTAATGTACAATGTAAACAGCTGGGGCCCCAGCACAGAACCTTGCGGCACTCCACTAGTCACTGCCTGCCATTCTGAAAAGTACCCGTTTACTCCTACTCTTTGCTTCCTGTCTGACAACCAGTTCTCAATCCACGTCAGCACACTACCCCCAATCCCATGTGCTTTAACTTTGCACATTAATCTCTTGTGTGGGACCTTGTCGAAAGCCTTCTGAAAGTCCAAATATACCACATCAACTGGTTCTCCTTTGTCCACTTTACTGGAAACATCCTCAAAAAATTCCAGAAGATTTGTCAAGCATGATTTCCCTTTCACAAATCCATGCTGACTTCGACCTATCATGTCACCATTTTCCAGATGCACTGCTATGACATCCTTAATAATTGATTCCATCATTTTACCCACTACTGAGGTCAGGCTGACCGGTCTATAATTCCCTGTTTTCTCTCTCCCTCCTTTTTTAAAAAGTGGGGTTACATTGGCTACCCTCCACTCCATAGGAACTGATCCAGAGTCAATGGAATGTTGGAAAATGACTGTCAATGCATCCGCTATTTCCAAGGCCACCTCCTTAAGTACTCTAGGATGCAGGCCATCAGGCCCTGGGGATTTATCTGCCTTCAATCCCATCAATTTCCCCAACACAATTTCCCGACTAATAAAGATTTCCCTCAGTTCCTCTTCCTTACTAGACCCTCTGACCCCTTTTATATCCGGAAGGTTGTTTGTATCCTCCTTAGTGAATACCGAACCAAAGTACTTGTTCAATTGATCCGCCATTTCTTTGTTCCCCGTTATGACTTCCCCTGATTCTGACTGCAGGGGACCTACGTTTGTCTTCACCAACCTTTTTCTCTTTACATACCTATAGAAACTTTTGCAATCCGCCTTAATGTTCCCTGCAAGCTTCTTCTCGTACTCCATTTTCCCTGTCCTAATCAAACCCTTTGTCCTCCTCTGCTGAGTTCTAAATTTCTCCCAGTCCCCAGGTTCGCTGCTATTTCTGGCCAATTTGTATGCCACTTCCTTGGCTTTAATACTATCCCTGATTTCCCTAGATAGCCACGGTTGAGCCACCTTCCCCTTTTTATTTTTACGCCAGACAGGAATGTACAATTGTTGTACTTCATCCATGCGGTCTCTAAATGTCTGCCATTGCCCATCCACAGTCAACCCCCTAAGTATCATTCGCCAATCTATCCTAGCCAATTCACGCCTCATACCTTCAAAGTTACCCTTCTTTAAGTTCTGGACCATGGTCTCTGAAATTACTGTTTCATTCTCCATCCTAATGCAGAATTCCACCATATTATGGTCACTCTTCCCCAAGGGGCCTCGCACAATGAGATTGCTAATTAATCCTCTCTCATTACACAACACCCAGTCTAAGATGGCCTCCCCCCTAGTTGGTTCCTCAACATATTGGTCTAGAAAACCATCCCTTATGCACTCCAGGAAATCCTCCTCCACCGTATTGCTTCCAGTTTGGCTAGCCCAATCTATGTGCATATTAAAGTCACCCATTATAACTGCTACACCTTTATTGCATGCACCCCTAATTTCCTGTTTGATGCCCTCCCCAACATCCCTATTACTGTTTGGAGGTCTGTACACAACTCCTACTAACGTTTTTTGCCCTTTGGTGTTCTGCAGCTCTACCCATATAGATTCCACATCATCCAAGCTAATGTCTTTCCTAACTATTGCATTAATCTCCTCTTTAACCAGCAATGCTACCCCACCTCCTTTTCCTTTTATTCTATCCTTCCTGAATGTTGAATACCCCTGAATGTTGAGTTCCCAGCCCTGATCATCCTGGAGCCACGTCTCCGTAATCCCAATCACATCATATTTGTTAACATCTATTTGCACAATTAATTCATCCACCTTATTGCGGATACTCCTTGCATTAAGACACAAAGCCTTCAGGCTTGTTTTATTAACACCCTTTGTCCTTTTAGAATTTTGCTGTACAGTGGCCCTTTTTGTTCTTTGCCTTGGGTGAACATGAAACTTCAGTACCCCCTTCCTGCTTTCTCGCCATACCCCTTGATAGAAACATAGTCCTACAGTGTGGCTACTTTTTGGAGGCCTGTAGACTACACCCACCAGTGACTTCCTACCTTATTATTTCTTATCTCCACCCAAACTGATTCTGTATCTTGATCTTCTGAGCCAATATGATTTCTCACTATTGCACTGATCTCATCCTTTATTAACAGAGCTATCCCACCTCCTTTTCCTTTCTGCCTATCCTTCTGAAATGACAGATACCCCTGAATATTCAGTTCCCAGCCTTGGTCACCTTGCAACCATGTCTCTGTAATGCCTATCAGATCATACCCATTTATTTCAATTTGTGCCGTCAACTCATCTATCTTGTTATGAATGCTGCATGCATTCAGATAAAGGACCTTTAATTTTGTCTTTTTATCATTTTTCCCTACTCTGACTCTATTTGCTGGTACACTCTCATGTTTGTATGCTCTGTCCCTTCCTGTCACAAACTGGTTATCATTACCCCTATCACTACCCTGTCCTTTCTCTTTGACTTTTTAAATTTTCTCTCGCCTGAACCCTCTTATTGAGGGTTAAGAGCATCCAGTTCTATTAATGAAACTGTAAAGGGGCAAGAAGGGTTTTCTATCCCCATGATGTTGTTGTTGTGTAGGAAGTTTAATTAAAATTTGTATCTTCAACCAAATCGGATGTTTGTGAGGGTTTGGTTTGGGAGCAACAGCTGATTCCACAGACCTTCTCACTTTCTATTCCAGGATTTTGCGAATCTGTTAAAAGTTGGGCGTTTGAAGCCACAGCGCACGGACATCAGCCCGTACTGGATCAACGGGAGAGTCTATCTGGCTGAGCTTGCTCATGGGCTGCAGATGCATTATTATTGGACTCCCGTGTATGGGGAGCAGGATGAAGAAGCTTGTAACGCCGGTGCATTTCTGCTGAAGGAACCTCACACTTCCATAAGCCAGATAGACATAGAAGAGTCCATAGATACTTCCAGCACAGAAGGAGGCCTATCGTCCAATCGCGACTCTGCTGGCTCTTTATAACAGCTCTCCAAACCGTTCTACACCCCATCTTACTCCCCACAGAGCCCTCCAAACCGTTCTACACCCCATCTTACTCCCCACAGAGCTCTCCAAACAATCCTGCACCCCATCTTACTCCCCACAGAGCTCTCCAAACAATCCTGCACCCCATCTTACTCCCCACAGAGCCCTCCAAACCGTTCTACACCCCATCTTACTCCCCACAGAGCTCTCCAAACAATCCTGCACCCCATCTTACTCCCCATAGCTCTGAAAATGTTTCCATTTTAAGTACATAATCCAATTTCATTTGAAAATTAATATTGAATCTGCTTCCTTCAGCCTTTCAGGCAGTGCGTTCCTGATCACAACAACGCGCTGTGTAAAAAAAAAAAATCTCGTATCCCGTTTGCTTCTTTTGCCAATTATTTTAAATCTGTGACCTCCGGTTACCCACCCTCCCACCCCTGGAAACAGTTCCAGTTACCCAGCCTCCCGTCCCTGGAAACAGTTCCGGTTACCCAGCCTCCCGTCCCTGGAAACAGTTCCAGTTACCCAGCCTCCCGTCCCTGGAAACAGTTCCAGTTACCCACCCTCCTGTCCCTGGAAACAGTTCCAGTTACCCACCCTCCCACCCCTGGAAACAGTTCCGGTTACCCACCCTCCCACCCCTGGAAACAGTTCCGGTTACCCACCCTCCTGTCCCTGGAAACAGTTCCAGTTACTCACCCTCCCACCCCTGGAAACAGTTCCAGTTACCCACCCTCCCACCCCTGGAAACAGTTCCGGTTACCCACCCTCCTGTCCCTGGAAACAGTTCCAGTTACTCACCCTCCCACCCCTGGAAACAGTTCCAGTTACCCACCCTCCTGTCCCTGGAAACAGTTCCAGTTACTCACCCTCCCGTCCCTGGAAACAGTTCTGGTTACCCATCCTCCTGTCCCTGGAAACAGTTCCAGTTACCCACCCTCCCACCCCTGGAAACAGTTCCAGTTACCCACCCTCCTGTCCCTGGAAACAGTTCCAGTTACTCACCCTCCCGTCCCTGGAAACAGTTCTGGTTACCCAGCCTCCCGTCCCTGGAAACAGTTCCAGTTACCCAGCCTCCCATCCCTGGAAACAGTTCCGGTTACCCAGCCTCCCATCCCTGGAAACAGTTCCAGTTACCCACCCTCCCACCCCTGGAAACAGTTCCGGTTACCCACCCTCCTGTCCCTGGAAACAGTTCCGGTTACCGACCCTCCCGTCCCTGGAAACAGTTCCGGTTACCCAGCCTCCCGTCCCTGGAAACAGTTCCAGTTACCCACCCTCCCGTCCCTGGAAACAGTTCCAGTTACCCAGCCTCCCACCCCTGGAAACAGTTCCGGTTACCCAGCCTCCCACCCCTGGAAACAGTTCCGGTTACCCACCCTCCCGTCCCTGGAAACAGTTCCGGTTACCCAGCCTGCCGCCCCTGGAATCAGTTACTCTCTATCCACTCTATCAAAACCCTTCATAATTCTGAACACTTATTAAATCTTCTCTTAACCTTCTCTGCTCTAAGGAGAACAACCCCAGCTTCTCCAGTCTCTCCACGTAATTGAAGTTCCTCATCCCTGGAACCATTCTAGTAAATCCCCTCTGCACCTTCTCCAAGGCCCTTACATCCTTCCAAAAGCGCGGGGCTCAGAATTGAACACAATACTCCACCTGGGGCCTAACCTGCGTTTTATAAAGGTTTAGTATAACTTCCTTGCTTTTGTACTCTATGCCTCTGTTTATAAAGCCAAGTATCACGTATGTCTTTTTAATAACTTTACCTTGTCACCTTCAAAGATTTGTGTATGTGAACTCCCAGGTCTCTCTGTTCCCGCACACCCTTTAAAATTATACCATTTAAAGTTATGAAACCTCAGATTGTTTGAAGCAAATAATCAGATTTGATCAGATAAATATTTAACCTCTATCAATGTAATGTTTCTGTGCGTGCTATTTGTATAATTTAATGAAAGTCAGATTAATTGGCACACTTCGTACTGTTGTACCTCTCGGCCAATGCATTTCCGGGTATCTCACCACAGATATATTTATTCTCTGAATTACAAAATACACAACAGATGTTTAATAAGCTGCAGTTGCTAAACTGTACAGTATGGAATTTCCAAACACCTCCACCACACCCCCTCACAACCTTCTCTGCTTTAGTCCAAAAGCTCTGGTTTCTTCTCATAACTGAAGCCTCTGATCCCTGGGATCATCGAAATGTATGGCACAGAAGGAGGCCATTCGGCCCATCATATCCGCGCTGGCCGAAGAAGAGTTATCCAGCCAAATCCCACTTTCCAGCTCTCGGTCCGCAGTCTGTAGGTTACGGCACTTCAGTACTTTTTAAATGTGGGGAGGCTTTCTGCCTCTACCACCCTTTCAGGCAGCGAGTTCCAGACCCCCACCACCCTCTGGGGGAAGAAATTTCCCTCAAATCTCCTCCATTCATTTCAGTGAATCTCTCCTGCCCCCTCACATCCTTCCTAAAGTGAGGAGCCCCAAACTGGACACACTATTCTAATGTCAATCTAACCAATGGTCTGTACAGGTTTAGCCTTACCTCTGCTTTTGTACTTTGTAATCTTGCCCTTAAGCTTTTAAAGATTTGCGTGTCCGAGTCCCTTAGTCACTTTGCTACTCGACATCTAAAGTATGACCAAGACTGGGAATTAAACATACAGGGGTATCTGACAATTCGGAAAGATAGACAAGAAAGGAAAGGAGGTGGGGTAGCTCTGTTGATAAAGGATGATATCAGGACAGTTGTGAGAGACGATATTGGCTCCAATGAACAAAATGTTGAATCATTGTGGGTAGAGATTAGAGATAGTAAGAGGAAAAAATCACTGGTGGGCGTAGTTTATAGGCCCCCAAATAGTAACTTCACGGTGGGGCAAACAATAATCAGGGGAATAATGGAGGCATGTGAAAAAGGAACGGCAGTAATCATGGGGGATTTTAACCTACATATCGATTGGTCAAATCAAAAGGCACGGGGTAGCCTTGAGGAGGAATTCATAGAATGCATATGGGATTGTTTCTTAGAACAGTATGTTACAGAACCTATAAGGGAGCAAGCTATCTTAGATCTGGTCCTGTGTAATGAGACAGGAATAATAAACGATCTCCTCATAAAAGATCCTCTCGGAATGAGTGATCACAGTATGGTTGAATTTGTAATACAGATTGAGGGTGAGGAAGTAGTGTCTCAAACGAGCGTACTATGCTTAAATAAAGGGGACTACAGTGGGATGAGGGCAGAATTGGCTAAAGTAGACTGGGAACACAGATTAAACGGTGGCACAATTGAGGAACAGTGGAGGACATTTAACGAGCTGTTTCATAGTGCTCAACAAAAATATTTTCCAGTGGAAAAAAAGGGCAGTAAGAGAAGGGATAACCAGCCGTGGATAACCAAGGAAATAAAGGAGAGTATCAAATTAAAAACCAATGCGTATAAGGTGGCCAAGGTTAGTGGGAAACTAGATTGGGAAAATTTTAAACGACAGCAAAGAATGACTAAGAAAGCAATAAAGAAAGGAAAGATGGATTACGAAAGTAAACTTGCGCAAAACATAAAAACAGATAGTAAAAGCTTTTACCGATATGAAAAACGAAAAGTGTGACTAAAGTAAATGTTGGTCCCTTAGAAGATGAGAAGGGGGATTTAATAATGGGAAATGTGGAAATGGCTGAGACCTTAAACAATTATTTTGCTTCGGTCTTCACAGTGGAAGACACAAAAACCATGCCAAAAATTGCTGGTCACGGGAATGTGGGAAGGGAGGACCTTGAGACAATCACTATCACTAGGGGGGTAGTGCTGGACAGGCTAATGGGACTCAAGGTAGACAAGTCCCCTGGTCCTGATGAAATGCATCCCAGGGTATTAAAAGAGATGGCGGAAGTTATAGCAGATGCATTCGTTATAATCTACCAAAATTTTCTGGACTTTGGGGAGGTACCATCGGATTGGAAAGCAGCTAATGTAACGCCTCTGTTTAAAAAAGGGGGCAGACAAAAGGCAGGTAACTATAGGCCGGTTAGTTTAACATCTGTAGTGGGGAAAATGCTTGAAGCTATCATTAAGGAAGAAATAGCGGGACATCTAGATAGGAATAGTGCAATCAAGCAGATACAACATGGATTCATGAAGGGGAAATCATGTTTAACTAATTTACTGGAATTCTTTGAGGATATAACGAGCATGATGGATAGAGGTGTACCGATGGATGTGGTGTGTTTAGATTTCCAAAAGGCATTCGATAAGGTGCCACACAAAAGGTTACTGCAGAAGATAAAGGTACGTGGAGTCAGAGGAAATGTATTAGCATGGATAGAGAATTGTCTGGCTAACAGAAAGCAGAGAGTTGGGATAAATGGGTCCTTTTCGGGTTGGAAATCGGTGGTTAGTGGTGTGCCACAGGGATCGGTGCTGGGACCACAACTGTTTACAATGTACATAGATGACCTGGAAGAGGGGACAGAGTGTAGTGTAACAAAATTTGCAGATGACACAAAGATTAGTGGGAAAGCGGATTGTGTAGAGGGCACAGAGAGGCTGCAAAGAGATTTAGATAGGTTAAGTGAATGGGCTAAGGTTTGGCAGATGGAATACAATGTCGGAAAATGTGAGGTCATCCACCTTGGGGGGAAAAAAAATATTAAAAGGGAATATTATTTGAATGGGGAGAAATTACACCATGCTGCGGTGCAGAGGGACCTGGGGGGTCCTTGTGCATGAAACTCTTGAATCCCAAAAAGTTAGTTTTCAGGTGCAGCAGGTAATCAGGAGGGCGAATGGAATGTTGGCCTTCATTGCGAGAGGGATGGAATACAAAAGCAGGGAGGTCCTGCTGCAACTGTATAGGGTATTGGTGAGGCCGCACCTGGAGTACTGCGTGCAGTTTTGGTCACCTTACTTAAGGAAGGATATACTAGCTTTGGAGGGGGTACAGAGACGATTCACTAGGCTGATTCCGGAGGTGAGGGGGTTACCTTATGATGATAGATTGAGTAGACTGGGTCTTTACTCATTGGAGTTCAGAAGGATGAGGGGTGATCTTATAGAAACATTTAAAATAATGAAAGGGATAGACAAGATAGAGGCAGAGAGGTTGTTTCCACTGGTCGGGGAGACTAGAGCTATGGGGCACAGCCTCAAAATACAGGGGAGCCAATTTAAAACCGAGTTGAGAAGGAATTTCTTCTCCCAGAGGGTTGTGAATCTGTGGAATTCTCTGCCCAAGGAAGCAGTTGAGGCTAGCTCATTGAATGTATTCAAATCACAGATGGATAGATTTTTAACCAATAAGGGAATTAAGGGTTACGGGGAGCGGGTGGGTAAGTGGAGCTGAGTCCACGGCCAGATCAGCCATGATCTTGTTGAATGCTGGAGCAGGCTCGAGGGGCTAGATGGCCTACTCCTGTTCCTAATTTTTATGTTCTTATGGCTGAGGGGATCAAGGGCCATGGTGAGAAAGCAGGAAATGGGCAATGAGGGAATGATCAGCCATGATCTTATTGAATGGCGGTGCAGGCTCGAAGGGCCGAATGGCCTACTCCTGCACCTATTTTCTCTGTTTCTATGACCATTTGGTATATATTCCTCTCCTTGCCCATTTACAATCTACATTAATGATTTGGATGAGGGAATTGAATGTAATATCTCCAAGTTTGCAGATGACACTAAGCTGGGCTGCAGTGTGAGTGGTGAGGAGGACGCTAAAAGGCTGCAGGGTGACTTGGACAGGTTAGGTGAGTGGGCAAACGCGTGGCAGATGCAGTATAATGTGGGTAAATGTGAGGTTATCCACTTTGGTGGCAAAAACACGAAGGCAGAATATTATCTGAATGGTGGCAGATTAGGAAAAGGGGAGGTGCAGCGAGACCTGGGTGTCATGGTACATCAGTCATTGAAAGTTGGCATGCAGGTACAGCAGGCGGTTGTAAAGTCCTTACTCCACAGCATGAAACCACACGAGGCAAATTCTGGGAACAAGGTCACTCTCTGTGACCTTAACTCTTTATTCACAGGACTCCTAATGATGACCCTGCGTGGGACCTCCCTTTTTATACCTGTGTGTTCAGGTAAGGAGTGTCTCCCACAAGTTCACCCCTTGTGGTCAAGGTGTGCATCTAAGTTGAGTGTATACAGTAATACAGTGGTGTTACATTGAGGTTACATACATAACAGCGGTGAAGGCGGCAAACGGTATGTTGGCCTTCATAGTTTGGGGATTTGAGTATAGGAGCAAGGAGGTCTTACTGCAGTTGTAAAGGGCCTTAGTAAGGCCTCACCTGGAATATTGTTTTGGTCTCCTAATCTGAGGAAGGACGTTCTTGCTATTGAGGGAGTGCAGTGAAGGTTCATCAGACTGATTCCCGGGATGGCAGGACTGACATATGAGGAGAGACTGGATCGACTGGGCCTGTATTCACTGGAGTTTAGAAGGATGAGAGGGAATCTCATAGAAACATATAAAATTCTGACAGGAGTGGACAGGTTAGATGCAGGAAGAATGTTCCCGATGTTGGGGAAGTCCAGAACCAGGGGACATAGTCTAAGGAAAAGGGGTAAGCCATTTAGGACTGAGATGAGGAGAAACTTCTTCACTCAGAGAGTTGTTAACCTGTGGAATTCCCTGCTGCAGAGAGTTGTTGATGCCAGTTCACTGGATATATTCAAGGGGGAGTTAGATATGACCCTTACGGCTAAAGGGATCAAGGGGTATCGAGAGAAAACAGGAAAGGGGTACTGAAGTGAATGATCAGCCATGAACTCATTGAATGGTGGTGCATGCTCGAAGGGCCGAATGGCCTACTCCTGTACCTATTTTCTATGTTTCTCTCAATGCATCACCTGACATTATGTACCTTGTCTACTGACCTGTCCTTGTCTTCCTGATGTCGCTTAAAGTCCATTTCAGTTAACCACGTTTTTCGTATTTTATGCCATCTGTACATGTTAATTTGTGCCCTTGTTTATACTCGAGTCTCGATAATTTATATGTATTCAGAGCAATGGCCCCAACTCTGACCCCTGGGAGTCACCGTTGTTAACATTCCCCCACTTTGATAAACGCCCATTAACCAAGACTCTCTGGGTAACCAGCTCCTTACCCATGCTGTCACATTACCTTTAATACCATTAGCCTTCATTTTATCACCCAGCCTCCCATATGGTACTTTATCAACCACCTTTTGAAAATCCATATACACAACATCCACTGCATTTCCTTTATTAACAGTATTACTTCCTCGCAAAACTCTAATAAAGTTGTTAACATGGATTTGGAAAAAGCAAGTCATGTCTAACGGTCATTAATTAACCCAAATGTTCTAAGTTTTAGTGCTGCATCAGCTCATCTGCTGCTGAAGCCCTCATCCATGCCGAAACCCTCTTCCATACCTTTGTTACCTCTAGACTGGACTATTCCAATGCTCTCCTGGCTGGCCTCTCAACTTCCCTCTGTCAACTTGAGCTCATCCAAAACTCTGCTGCCCATATCATAACTCGTACCAAGTCCCACTCACCCATCACCCCTGTGCTCACTGACATAAGGAATAAGAACATAAGAAATAGGAGCAGGAGTCGGCCATTTACCACCTCGAATCTGCTCCGCTATTCAATAAGATCATGGCTGATCTGATCAAGGACTCAGCTCCACTTCCCTGCCTGCTCCCCATAACCCCTGACTCCCCTGTAGTTCAAAAATCTGTCTATCTCCACCTAGAATATATTCAACGACCCAGCCTCCACAGCTCTCTGGGTTAGAGAATTCCAAAGATTCATGGCCTTCTGAGAGACGAAATTCCTCCTTATCTCCATGTTAAATGGGCGACCTCCTTTTCTGAAACTATGTCCCCTAGTTCTAGATTACCCCACAAGGGCAATCCATCATTATAGGCAGTCCAACCGGAAAATGACCCATTTATCCCGACTTTCTGTTTTCTGTTAGTTGGCCAATCATCTATCTGTGCTAATCATCATCATAGGCAGTCCCTCAAAATCATGGAAGACTTGCTTCCACTCAAAGTGAGTTCTCAGGTGGCTGTACAGTCCAATATGGGAATTACAGTCTCTGTCACAGGTGGGACAGACAGTGATTGAAGGAAAGGGTGGGTGGGGAGTTTGGTTTGCCGCATGCTCCTTCCGCTGCCTGCGTTTGATTTCTGCATGCTCTCAGCGACGACTTGGGGTGCTCAGCGTCCTCCCGGATGCTCTTCCTCCACTTAGGGCGGTCTTTGGCCAGGGACTCGCAGGTATCAGTGGGGCTGTTGCACTTTATCAAGGAGGCTTTGAGAGTATCCTTGAAACGTTTCCTCTGCCCACCTGGGGATCACCTGCCATGTAGGAGTTCCGAGTACAGCGCTTGCTTTGGGAGTCTTAGAAACATAGAAACATAGAAAATAGGTGCAGGAGCAGGCCATTCAGCCCTTCTAGCCTGCACCGCCATTCAATGAGTTCATGGCTGAACATGAAACTTCAGTACCCCCTTCCTGCTTTCTCGCCATAACCCTTGATCCCCCCGAGTAGTAAGGACTTCATCTAACTCCCTTTTGAATATATTTAGTGAATTGGCCTCAACTACTTTCTGTGGTAGAGAATTCCACAGGTTCACCACTCTTTGGGTGAAGAAGTTTCTCCTCATCTCGGTCCTAAATGGCTTACCCCTTATCCTCAGACTGTGACCCCTGGTTCTGGACTTCCCCAACATTGGGAACATTCTTCCTGCATTTAACCTGTCTAAACCCGTCAGAATTTTAAACGTTTCTATGAGGTCCCCTCTCATTCTTCTGAACTCCAGTGAATACAAGCCCAGTTGATCCAGTCTTTCTTGATAGGTCAGTCCCGCCATCCCGGGAATCAGTCTGGTGAATCTTCGCTGCACTCTCTCAATAGCAAGAATGTCCTTCCTCAAGTTAGGAGACCAAAACTGTACACAATACTCCAGGTGTGGCCTCACCAAGGCCCTGTACAACTGTAGCAACACCTCCCTGCCCCTGTATTCAAATCCCCTCGCTATGAAGGCCAACATGCCATTTGCTTTCTTAACCGCCTGCTGTACCTGCATGCCAACCTTCAATGACTGATGTACCATGACACCCAGGTCTCGTTGCACCTTCCCTTTTCCTAATCTGTCACCATTCAGATAATAGTCTGTCTCTCTGTTTTTACCACCAAAGTGGATAACCTCACATTTATCCACATTATACTTCATCTGCCATGCATTTGCCCACTCACCTAACCTATCCAAGTCACTCTGCAGCCTAATAGCATCCTCCTCGCAGCTCACACTGCTACCCAACTTAGTGTCATCCGCAAATTTGGAGATACTGCATTTAATCCCCTCGTCTAAATCATTAATCTACAATGTAAACAGCTGGGGCCCCAGCACAGAACCTTGCGGCACCCCACTAGTCACTGCCTGCCATTCTGAAAAGTACCCGTTTACTCCTACTCTTTGCTTCCTGTCTGACAACCAGTTCTCAATCCACGTCAGCACACTACCCCCAATCCCATGTGCTTTTACTTTGCACATTAATCTCTTGTGTGGGACCTTGTCGAAAGCCTTCTGAAAGTCCAAATATACCACATCAACTGGTTCTCCTTTGTCCACTTTACTGGAAACATCCTCAAAAAATTCCAGAAGATTTGTCAAGCATGATTTCCCTTTCACAAATCCATGCTGACTTGGACCCATCATGTCACCATTTTCCAGATGCACTGCTATGACATCCTTAATAATTGATTCCATCATTTTACCCACTACTGAGGTCAGGCTGACCGGTCTATAATTCCCTGTTTTCTCTCTCCCTCCTTTTTTAAAAAGTGGGGTTACATTGGCTACCCTCCACTCCATAGGAACTGATCCAGAGTCAATGGAATGTTGGAAAATGACTGTCAATGCATCCGCTATTTCCAAGGCCACCTCCTTAAGTACTCTGGGATGCAGTCCATCAGGCCCTGGGGATTTATCGGCCTTCAATCCCATCAATTTCCCCAACACAATTTCCCGACTAATAAAGATTTCCCTCAGTTCCCCCTCCTTACTAGACCCTCTGACCCCTTTTATATCCGGAAGGTTGTTTGTATCCTCCTTAGTGAATACCGAACCAAAGTACTTGTTCAATTGGTCTGCCATTTCTTTGTTCCCCGTTATGACTTCCCCTGATTCTGACTGCAGGGGACCTATGTTTGTCTTTACTAACCTTTTTCTCTTTACATACCTATAGAAACTTTTGCAATCCACCTTAATGTTCCCTGCAAGCTTCTTCTCGTATTCCATTTTCCCTGCCCTAATCAAACCCTTTGTCCTCCTCTGCTGAGTTCTAAATTTCTCCCAGTCCCCAGGTTCACTGCTATTTCTGGCCAATTTGTATGCCACTTCCTTGGCTTTAATACTATCCCTGATTTCCCTAGATAGCCACGGTTGAGCCACCTTCCCTTTTTTATTTTTACGCCAGACAGGAATGTACAATTGTTGTAATTCATCCATGCGGTCTCTAAATGTCTTGTGTCAGGCATGTGGACAATGTGGCCCGCCCAACGGAGCTGGTCAAGTGCGGTCAGTATTTCAATACTGGGGATGTTGGCCTGATCGAGAACACTGACGTCGGTGTGTCTATCCTCCCAGGGGATTTGCAGGATCTTGCGGAAACATCGTTGGTGGTATTTCTCCAGTGATCATCCTCCAGGAAACATCCTCTCAGCATCAACCCTGTCAAGCCCCCTCAGAATCTTACATGTTTCAATATGATCACCTCTTATTCTTCTAAACTCCAATGAGTATCGGCCCAACCTACTCAACCTATCTTCATAAGACAACATCTTCATAAGACAACCCCTTCATCTCAGGAATCAACCTAGTGAACCTTCTCTGAACTGCCTCCAATGCAAGTATATCCCTCCTTAAATACGGACACCAAAACTGTACGCAGTACTCCAGGTATGGCCTCACCAATACCCTGTATAGTTGTCGCAAGACTTCCCTACATTTATACTCCATCCCCCTTGTAATAAAGGCCAACATTCCATTTGCATTCCTAATTACTTGCTGTGCCTGCATGCTAACTTTTTGTGTTTCATGCACAAGGATCCCCGATCCCTCCGTACCGCAGCATTTTGTAATTTCTCTCCATTTAAATAATAATTTGTTTTATTATTTTTCCTGCCAATGTGATAACCTCACATTTTCCCACATTATACTCCATCTGCCAAATGTTTGCCCACTCAAGTAACATATCAATATCCCTTTGCAGATTCTTTGTGTCCTCCTCACAACTTGCTTTCCCACCTATCTTTGTATCGTCAGCATATTTGGCTACAATATACTCTGTCCTTTCATCCAAGTCCTTAATATAGATTGTAAATAGTTGTGGCACCCCACTAGTTACAGTTTGCCAACCTGAAAATGACCCATTTATCCCAACTGTATGTTTTCTGTTAGTTAGCCAATCCTCTATCCATGCTAATATATTACCCCCAACACCATGAGCTCTTAACTTGTGCAGTAACCTTTAATGTGGCACCTTGTCAAATGCCTTCTGGAAATCCAACTACGCTACATCTACTGGTTCCCCTTTATCCACCCTGCTCGTTACATCCTCAAAGAACTCTAATACATTTGTCAAACACGATTTCCCTTTCATAAAACCGTGTTGACTCAGCTTGATTGAATTATACTTTTCTAAATGTCCTGCTACTGCTTCCTTAATAATGGACTCCAGCATTTTCCCAATGACAGATGTTAGGCTAACTGGTCTATAGTTTCCTGCTTTCTTTCTCCCTCCTTTCTTGAATAGGGACATTACATTTGCGGTGTTCCAATCCGCTGGGACCGCCCCAGAATCCAGGGAATTTTTGTAGATTGCAACCAATGCATCTACTATCTCTGCAGCCACTTCTTTTAAGACCCTAGGATGTAAGGCATCAGGTCCAGGGGACTTGTCCACCTTTAGTCCCATTAGTTTGCCTAGTACTTTTTCTTGAGTGATAGTGATTGTTTTAAATTCATCCCACCCTTTTGCCCCTTGATTATCGACTATTATTGGAATGCTTTTAGTGTCTTCTACCGTAAAGGCAGAAGCAAAATATTTGTTGAAAGTCTCTGCCATTTCCTTATTTCTCATTATTATTCCTCCTGTCACATCCTCTAAAGGACCAATGTGTACTTTAGCTACTCTCTTCCTTTTTATACAACTGTAGAAAATCTTACTGTCTGTTTTACATTTCTTGCTAGTTTATTCTCAATCTATTTTTCCCTCTTTACATTGTTTTACGGTCCGTCAATGCCTCGAATTTTAAAATTTCCATTCTGGTTTTCAAATCCCTGCATGGTCTCGCCCCTCCCCATCTCTGTAACATCCTGCAGCCCTACACCCCTCCGAGATCTTTGCACGCCTCCAATTCTGGCCTCCTGCACATCCCCAATTTTAATCGTCCACCATTGGTGGCCGTGCCTACAGCTGCCTGGGCCCTAAGCTCTTGAATTCCCTTCCTATACCTGTCCGCCTCTCTCTACTCCTTATAGACGCATCTTAAAACCTACCTCTTTGACCAAGTCTGTCCTAATATCTCCTTATGTGGCTCGGTGTCAAATGTTGTTTGCTAACACTCCTGTGAAGCCCCTTGGGATGTTTTACTACGTTAAAGGTGCTATATAAATGCAAGTTGTTGTCTTCGATATTTGGTCAGGTGCAGAAGTGCTGCTCCCTGCAGATTATGTTACATAAGAAATAGGAGCAGGAGTAGGCCATACGGCCCCTCGAGCCTGCTCCGCCATTCAATAAGATCATGGCTGATCTGATCATGGACTCAGCTCCACTTCCCCGCCCGCTCCCCATAACCCTTTATTCCCTTATCGCTCAAAAATCTGTCTATCTCCGCCTTAAATATATTCAATGACCCAGCCTCCCCAGCTCTCTGGGGCAGAGAATTCCACAGATTTACAACCCTCTGAGAGAAGAAATTCCTCCTCATCTCAGTTTTGAATGGGCGGCCCCTTATTCTGAGACTATGCCCCCTAGTTCTAGATTCCCTCACGAGGGGAAACCTCCTCTCTGCACCTACCCTGTCAAGTCCCCTCAGAATCTTATACATTTCAATAAGATCACCTCTCATTCTTCTAAACTCCAAATGATTATAGGTCCAACCTGCTGAACCTTTTTTCATAGGACAACCCCTTCATCTGAAGTGAACCTTCTCTGAAATTACTGTTGAGTTTCCTGGACTGTCCAATATCCAAATTAACAATAGTGTAAGTGGGGCCTGTAACCATATTGCAGTCTGAACTGGGTTTGCTGCGTTTCACACACACAAGCTGCAGTTGGTGGACTGAAGGCAGTCCAGGGAGAGGAGGCACAGGAAAGGCTCGGGGTTTGATTTAACAGCCATCAGTGAATGTGCAGAGTGACAGAGACGGAGTGCATCGACTTAAACTTCAAAACCCACTTGGTGAGTCAGAAGGAAGAAATGTATTGCCCCAAACATCCCCGGAACAGGGGGGGGGGGAAGCTTCCGGAGTGTCCCGGCGAGTGCTGACCCCCATCCAGGGGAGCGGAACGCCTCAATGAGACCCAGCTCCCGGTCCCTGAGACCGGCCCGGCCCCCCGCTGCTCACTCTGGTCCCGAACAGCAGCTTGGGGGAAGTTGTGGACAATGTGAAGGTGCCTTGGGTGGGGGGGGGGGGGGGAGAGGGACGGGTCAGCTGGGGTAGGGCGACCGGTCGGGGGGAGGGGGTTATTTAATCCCGGGAGGGGGAGGAAGAGGAAGGAGGTATTTATTCCCCGGGAGGGGATATTTACTCCCAAGGGGCGAATATTTAATCTGGAGGAGGGAGGGGGGGAAAGGAGGGGGGGGGGGGGAAGGAGGGAAAGGAGGGGGGGGAGGGAAAGGAGGGGGGGAGGGAAAGGAGGGGGGGGAGGGAAAGGAGGGAAAGGAGGGGGGGAGGGAAAGGAGGGAGGGGGGGGGAAAGGAGGGAGAGGGGGGGAAAGGAGGGAAAGGAGGGGGGGGAAAGGAGGGAGAGGGGGGGGAAAGGGGGGAAAGGAGGGAGGAGGAGGGGAAAGGAGGGAGGAGGGGGGGAAAGGAGGGAGGATGGGGGGGAAAGGAGGGAGGGGGGGGAGGGAAAGGAGGGGGGGAGGGAAAGGAGGGGGGGAGGGAAAGGAGGGAAAGGAGGGGGGGAGGGAAAGGAGGGAGGGGGGGGAAAGGAGGGAGAGGGGGGGGAAAGGAGGGAGAGGGGGGGGAAAGGAGGGAAAGGAGGGGGGGAAAGGAGGGAGAGGGGGGGGAAAGGAGGGAGGAGGAGGGGGGAAAGGAGGGAGGAGGGGGGGAAAGGAGGGAGGATGGGGGGAAAGGAGGGAGGAGGGGGGGGGAAAGGAGGGAGGAGGGGGGGGAAAGGAGGGAGGAGGGGGGGGGGAAAGGAGGGAGGAGGGGGGGGGGGAAAGGAGGGAGGGAGGGAGGGGGGGGGGGAAAGGAGGTTATTTAATCCGGGAGGGGGAGGAAGAGGAAGGAGGTATTTATTCCCCGGGAGGGGATATTTACTCCCAAGGGGCGAATATTTAATCTGGAGGAGGGAGGGGGGGAAAGGAGGGAAAGGAGGGGGGGGAGGGAAAGGAGGGGGGGGAAAGGAGGGAAAGGAGGGGGGGAAAGGAGGGAGAGGGGGGGGAAAGGAGGGAGAGGGGGGGGAAAGGAGGGAAAAGGGGAGGGGGGGGGAAAGGAGGGGGGGGAAAGGAGGGAGGGAGGGGGGGGAAAGGAGGGAGGGAGGGGGGGGGAAAGGAGGGAGGGAGGGGGGGGGAAAGGAGGGAGGAGGGGGGGGGAAAGGAGGGAGGGAGGGGGGGGGAGAAAGGAGGGAGGGAGGGGGGGGGGAAAGGAGGGAGGGAGGGGGGGAAAGGAGGGAGGGAGGGGGGGGGGAAAGGAGGGAGGGAGGGGGGGGGGAAAGGAAGGAGGGAGGGGGGGGGGGGAAAGGAAGGAGGGAGGGGGGGGGGGGAAAGGAGGGAGGGAGGGGGGGGGGGGGGAAAGGAGGGAGGGAGGGGGGGGAAAGGAGGGAGGGAGGGGGGGGGAAAGGAGGGAGGGAGGGGGGGGAAAGGAGGGAGGGAGGGGGGGGGAAAGGAGGGAGGGAGGGGGGGGAAAGGAGGGAGGGAGGGGGGGGGAGGGAGGGAGGGGGGGAAAGGAGGAGGGAGGGGGGGGGGAAAGGAGGGAGGGAGGGGGGGGAAAGGAGGGAGGGAGGGGGGGGGGAAAGGAGGGAGGGAGGGGGGGGGGAAAGGAGGGAGGGAGGGGGGGGGGAAAGGAGGGAGGGAGGGGGGGGGGAAAGGAGGGAGGGAGGGGGGGGAAAGGAGGGAGGGAGGGGGGGGGAAAGGAGGGAGGAGGGGGGGGAAAGGAGGAGGGAGGGGGGGGGAAAGGAGGGAGGGAGGGGGGGGGAAAGGAGGGAGGGAGGGGGGGGAAAGGAGGGAGGGAGGGGGGGGAAAGGAGGGGGGAAAGGAGGGGGGGAAGGAGGGGGGAAAGGAGGAAAGGAGGGAGGGAGGGGGGGGGAAAGGAGGGAGGGAGGGGGGGGGAAAGGAGGGAGGGAGGGGGGGGGAAAGGAGGGAGGGAAAGGAGGGAGGGAGGGAGGGAGGGGGGGAAAGGAGGGAGGGAGGGAGGGGGGGAAAGGAGGGAGGGAGGGAGGGGGGGAAAGGAGGTTATTTAATCCCGGGAGGGGGAGGAAGAGGAAGGAGGTATTTATTCCCCGGGAGGGGATATTTACTCCCAAGGGGCGGATATTTAATCTGGAGGAGGGGGGGGGAAAGGAGGTTATTTAATCCCAGGGCGTGGAGGGGGTTATTTAATCCTATGAGGGGTTTTTTAACCTCGGGAGGGGAGGTATTTAATCCCGGGGGGGTTTGTGCCGAGTCACCGCGTCTCGGGTCTCCATGGTGACCGGTCCCGGACAACGCACAATGCGGGGCGGGTCCCGGCCTCTCCCGCTGTTTGCACGTCTCTCCGCCCGCTGCTGCGGATGTTGGCGGCCGGATTGGTGCCGCCGGTTCCCGATACGGGGCCGGGGCCGCCGCCACCCCCCGCTGTCGGGGCCGCTGTGTGCGGCGCCGAGCCCGGCCCGCCGCCGCCGCTGCCGCTGCTGGTGCGGGGCCGGGTGTTGTTCAGAGACCTGGGCCGGGCGGAGCTGCGCCACTTGCCGCCCGCGATCTTCGAGCTGCGGCACCTGGAGGAGTTGCACTTGGAGCGAAACCAGCTGCGGACCATCCCGCCCGCCATCCGCTCGCTGCAGCAGCTGCGGGTCTTGTACCTGAACCGCAACCGGCTGCGGAGCGTGTGCGCCGAGCTCGGGGACCTGGCGCTCCTGCACAGCCTGGACCTGAGCGACAACCCGCTGGGCGGCGGCGGCGGCGGCCTGCCCACCCACACCCTGGGCCGCCTCCGGGCGCTGCGGGAACTCCGCCTGGCCAACACCGAGCTGGCCGAGCTGCCGGCCCAGCTCTGCAACAAGCTGCACCACCTGCGGCTGCTGTCTCTGTCCGGGAACGGCCTCACCTCCTTGCCCTGGGAGGTGAGCAGCCTCACCGAGCTGCGCCAACTCTACCTGCAAAACAACCGCTTGCGCACCTTACCGCCGCAATTCTGGCAACTGCGCCGGCTGGAGATTTTGGACCTGAGGCGGAATCTATTGGATTGCCTCCCGGATGGTATCAGCTCGCTGCAGGAGCTGAAACATCTCTACCTGACCGGGAACAACCTGACGGATATGCCCGAGTCCCTCGGCCGCTGCAGTGACCTGCGTGTGTTGGACATCAGCTCAAACCAGCTGGACCCGAGTCGTCTCCGCTCACTGCCACCGAGCCTGGCCGAACTTGCCCTCTCCGAGAATCCGCTGCAGACAGTCCCGCCTGCAGTGTGCCAGCTCGGGGCGGTCTTGCAGCTGCTCTATCTGAAAAACACACAGTTGAAGCACCTGGGCTGCTGCTTCTCCGGCTTAGCAGCGATTCGCCTGTTGGACCTCAGTCAAAACCGGCTTCGGCACTTCCCCAGGCAAATCTGCGGGCTGGGCGAGCTGGAGACACTGTCGCTGGACGACAGTAAACTGAAAGAGGTACACGTCTTTCCAGCAGAGAATGGGGATTGGGTACTGCAGACAGCCTGAAGCAGAGAGAGGAGCAGGAGGACACTCTGTGGGGGAGGAAAGTACAGTGAAAGGAAGTCTATCCCAAGCACGAACGGGGAGAAATTGGCCTGGTTTGCACCCCCCGTTAGCTCCTGCAGGAGGCGGTAACGGGGCGCTAAGGGGCTACTGACCGGATATGGCGAAATCACCGACATCTGCGAACTTCCCGAGCGCTGGCGCTAACACTTATCGCCTCGCTCTCTTGCTCCCCGAAAATCGTGACATCATCCGATGCGCAGCACCCCATTACCGCCCCGGATGTGATATTCGCTCCCGCCCCTTGGAATATCGCCGGGCATCAACAACGGCAGCTGCAGGAGGCGTGGTCGCCTCAGCCGGCCGCGCGAGGAGCGATAGTTACAGGCAGTGGCAGTGGCAGTGGCAGTGGCAGTGGCAGTGGCAGTGGCAGTGGTGGTCAGGTAGGGCAAAATGTATTTAGCTCCCATTCTGGGGCCTCCTGATTTGTTTTGCCCCTGTGATTGCTCAGCCTGCGTGCTCCGAGTGCTCGGGGCTGCTGCACGCATAGCACAGGTCCCGTGCCCACACAGACACAGCCTGAAGATTCATTCAACCCAACATTGGCCCTTCTCTTTAAATGCCTGTAAAGATGGCAGCGCTGCACGGACCATTGCTGAGCGCCCTGCCAATACCCCGCCTCACTCACTTTAGTGCGACCATTGCTCAGCGCGCTGCCAATAGCCGCTCCCCCCCCCCCCCCCCCCCACTCATTTTAGTGCTGTAAAGGAAGTGGTAGCGCTTCCTAAAAAGTTAACGCCTGGGGTGCTATGCAATTTCTAGTTCCAAAAATTTTAATGGGGGATAGAAGGAACCCAGGCTACAGATGCAAAGATCTTTAATGGTAGGAAGACAGATAGGAACGGCCATAAAGGGAGAGATGAGAAGCTGGCTTTTATACACAGGCCTCTGAATATAAAATCAAGGCATTGTGGAAAATGTGTACAAGGCATTGACTACACACAAATGGATATTGTGTGCAATTCTGGGCACTCAATTGTGGAAGGATATTAGGGTCATGGAAAAGGGGCAATGAGGATCCACCACAGGGATATCGGGGGGAAAAAAAAGACGCATTTATATAGCGCCTTTCATGACCCCCGGACGTCTCGAAGCGCTTTACAGCCAATTAAGTACTTTTGGAGTATAGACACTTTTATAATGTGGGAAACGTGGCAGCCAACTTGCACACAGCAAGCTCCCACCAACCGCAATGTGATAATGACCAGATAATGTGTTTTTGTTATGCTGATCGGGAATGAAAGGTTATAGAAGCGGAGAACGAGCAGGGAGAGTGGGGCTAATTTGATAGCTCAAAGAGCTGGCACGGGCACAATGGACAATTAGGGATGGGCAATAAATGCTGGCCTTGACAGCGATGCCCACATCCCACAAACTAATACAGCACAGGAGGAGGCAATTTTTAAAATGTATCAGTCTAGGATTGTTTTATGAAGAAAGGCTGAAATGATTGGGCTTTCACTGGAAGTAGGGAATCGAATGGAGGTTTTCAAAATGATCAATATTAACTGAAAGATTGTTTCCATAGTTTGGCAAATCTGTACTGAGGTGTATCGACTCTGGATTACCACCACAGGAATGAAGGAGACAGTTCCAAGTAATGTTTTACAGAGCATTATTAGAATATGGAATGCTTTACTAACCTTTCTCCTTAGAATAGGTCGAAAGGGGGATGAGGTTCAGCAGCCAGATTTTCGGGAGCGAGGAGAGATTAAAAAGCAAGACACCAAAGGTAGTAATCTCCAGATTACTCCCGGTGCCACGTGCTAGTGAGTACAGATGTAGGAGGATAGAGCAGATGAATGAGTGGCTGACGAGATGGTGCAGGAGGGAGGGCTTTAGTTTCCTGAGGCATTGGGACTGCTTCTGGGGAAGGTGGGACCTGTACAAGCTGGACGGGTAGCACCACAACAGGGCTGGGACCAATATCCTCGCGGGGGGGGGGGGTTGCTAGTGCTGTTGGGGAGGATTTAAGGTAGCTTGGCAGGGGGATGGGAACCAGAGAATAGATTCAGAAGGGAGAGAAGCCAAGCTGATAATTGGAAAGTAAAAAGTGAATTTGGAAGACAGAAGAAACAAGGGCTGGAAAATAGACAACAGGGGAGTTTGGCACCACTAAATGGTATATACTTCAATGCAAGGAGTATAGTGAGTAAGGCAGATGAGCTGAGAGCACAGATAGACACTTGGGAGTACGATACTATAGCTATTACTGAGACGGCTGAAAGAAGGGCAGGTTTGGCAGCTCGACATTCCTGGTTACAGGGTTTTCAGATGGGATAGAGAGGGGGGTAAAAAAGGAGGGGGGGTCGCAGTATTGACTAAAGAAATCATTACAGCTGTGAGGAGAGATGATATGTTAGAGGGCTCATCAAATGAGGCCAAATGGGTTGAATTGAAAAACAAAAAGGGGCGATCGCACTGCTGGGAGTGTTACTATAGACCCCCAAACAGTGAGAGGGAGATAGAAGAGCAAATATGTCCATCATCATCATCATCATAGGCAGTCTCTCGAAATCGAGGAAGACTTGCTTCCACTCTAAAAATGAATTCTCGTGGCTGTACAGTCCAATGTGGAATTACAGTCTCTGTCACAGGTGGGACAGACAATGGTAGAAGGAAAGGGTGGGTGGGTGGAGAGTCTGGTTTGGCACCCGCTCCTTCCGCTGCCTGCGCTTGATTTCTGCATGCTCTCGGCGACGAGACTCGAGGTGCTCAGCGCCCTCCCGGATGCTCTTCCTCCATTTTGGCCGGTCTTGGGCCAGGAACTCCCAGGTGTCGGTGGGGATATTGCACTTTATCAAGGAGGCTTTGAGGTGTCCTTGGAACGTTTCCTTTGCCCACTTGGGGCTCAATTGCCATGTAGGAGTTCCAAGTAGAGCGCTTGCTTTGGGAATCTTTTGTCAGGCATGCGGACGAAATGGCCCACCCAACGGAGCTGATCGAGTGTGGACAGTGCTTCGATGCTGGGGATGCTGGCCTGATCGAGAACATTGACGTTGGTGCGTCTGTCCTCCCAGAGGATTTGCAGGATCTTGCGGAGACATCATTGGTGGTATTTCTCCAGCAATTTGAAGAGCCTGCTGTATATAGTCCACGTCTGTGAGCCATACAGGAGGGCGGGTGTCACTACTGCCCTGTAGACCATAAGCTTGGTGCCAGATTTGAGGTCCAGGTCTTCAAACACTCTCTTCCTCAGGCGATCGAAGGCTGCGCTGGTACACTGGAGGCTCGTTGTCGATATCTGCCCTTGCTGATAGTCGGCTCCCTAGGTATGGAAAATGGTCCACGTTGTCTAAGGTCGCGCTGTGGATTTTGATGACCGGGAGGCAGTGCTATGTGGCGAGGTCAGGTTGGTGGAGGACCTTTGTCTCATGGATGTTTAGTGTAAGGTGCATGCATTCGTACACCTCGGTGAAGGTGTTGACGATGACTTGGAGTTCAGTCTCTGAGTGTGTGCAGACACAAGCATCGTCCGCGTACTGTAGTTCGACGACAGAGGATGGGATGACCTTGGATTTGGCCTGGAGGCGACGAAGGTTGAGCAGGTTTCTATTGGTTCTATAGTTTAGTTCCACTCCAGCAGGGTGCTTGTTGATAGTGAGACGGAGCATTGCAGCGAGGAAGATCGAGAAGAAGCAAATATGTAGGCACATTTCTGAAAAGTGCAAAAGACAGTAAAAGTAGGGGGTTACAGCTACCCTAATATTAACTGGGATAAAATTCATGTGAAAGGTATAGATAGTGCGGTATTCCTAAAATGCATTCATTTTTTAGGCAGTATGTAACAAGCCCAAAAAGTGTGGGGGCGGTTCTGGATTTAGTTTTCAGCAATGAAGCCGGAGAGGTGGAAGGGGTATCAGTGGGAGAGCATTTTGGTGCTAGTGACCATAATTAAGTTAGATTTATGGTAGTCATGGAAAAGGACAAAGATAGACCAGGATTAAAAGTTCTCAATTGGGGAAAAGCCAATTTTGCTGAGCTGAAAGGTGATTTAGCCATAGTGGACTGGAAACAGCTACTTGAAGGTAAATCTGTCAGAGCAGTGGGAGACATTCAAGGAGGAGATCCGGAGGGTTCAGAGCAAGTATGTTCTCTTAAAGAAAAAGGGAGGGAATAACAAATCTAGAGCCCCCTGGATGTCAAGGGACATACAGGGTAGAATAAAGAAAAAAAGGGAGGATTATGACCGATAGCGAGGGCTCAATTCTGCAGAAACTATAGATGAGTATAGAAAGTGCAGGGGTGAAATTAAAAAGGAAATTAGGAAAGCAAAGGGAGAGCATGAAAACATTTTGGCAAGTAGCAAGTAAAATCAAGGAAAACTTGAGATGTTTTATAAATACATTACGAGCAAGAAGATAACTAAAGAAAGAGTAGGGCCAATTAGAGACCATAAAGGTAATGTGTCCGGAGGCGGAAAAGGTGGTTACGGTTCTTAACAAAAGAGAGGGCGCGCAGACAGGAGGAATGTGAAATATTAGATGAAATAAACATAGTGAGAGAGCAAGTATTAAGGGGCTTAGCAGCTTTGAAAGTGGATAAAGCCCCAGGCCCGGATAAAATGCTGAGAATGACGTGAGTATCACGTGTAGCGAGTTGGTCTTACCGCAGGGAAAGGGTCCACAGCCAGATAGGGAATGGAAGACCAACAGGAAGAGCAGTGCAAGGAAGGTAGTGCAGGAGTCCCCTGTGGTCATCCCCCTGCAAAACACTGCTTTGGGTACTGTTGAGGGGGATGACTCATCAGGGGAGGGCAGCAGCAGCCAAGTTCATGGCACCATGGCTGGCTCTGCTGCACAGGAGGGCAGGAAAAAGAGTGGGAGAGCAATAGTGATTGGGGATTCAATGGTGAGGGGAATAGATAGGCGTTTCTGCGGCCGCAACCGAGACTCCAGGATGGTATGTTGCCTCCCTGGTGCAAGGGTCAAGGATGTCTCGGAGCGGGTGCAGGATATTCTAAAAAGGGAGGGAGAACAGCCAGTTGTCGTGGTGCACATTGGTACCAACGACATAGATAAAAAGAGGGATGAGGTCCTACGAAACGAATTTAAGGAGCTAGGAGCTAAATTAAAAAGTAGGACCTCAAAAGTAGTAATCTCGGGATTGCTACCAGTGCCACGTGATAGTCAGAGTAGGAATCGCAGGATAGCGCAGATGAATACGTGGCTTGAGCAGTGGTGCAACAGGGAGGGATTCAAATTCCTGGGGCATTGGAACCGGTTCTGGGGGAGGTGGGACCAGTACAAACCGGACAGTCTGCACCTGGGCAGGACCGGAACCAATGTCCTAGGGGGAGTGTTTGCTAGTGCTGTTGGGGAGGATTTAAACTGATATGGCAGGGGGATGGGAACCAATGCAGGGAGACAGAGGGAAACAAAAAGGAGGCAAAAGCAAAAGACAGAAAGGAGATGAGTAAAAGTGGAGGGCAGAGAAACCCAAGGCAAAGAACAAAAAGGGCCATTGTACAGCAAAATTCTAAAAGGACAAAGGGTGTTAAAAGAACAAGCCTGAAGGCTTTGTGTCTTAATGCAAGGAGTATCCGCAATAAAGTGGATGAATTAACTGTGCAAATAGATGTTAACAAATATGATGTGATTGGGATTACGGAGACGTGGCTCCAGGATGATCAGGGCTTGGAACTCAACATCCAGGGGTATTCAACATTCAGGAAAGATAGAATAAAAGGAAAAGGAGGTGGGGTAGCATTGCTGGTTAAGGAGCAAATTAAGGCAATAGTTCGGAAGGACATTAGCTTGGATGATGTGGAATCTATATGGGTAGAGCTGCAGAATACCAAAGGGCAAAAAACGTTAGTGGGAGTTGTGTACAGACCTCCAAACAGTAGTAGTGATGTTGGGGAGGGCATCAAACATGAAATTAGGGGTGCGTGCAATAAAGCTGCAGCAGTTATAATGGGTGACTTTAATATGCACATAGATTGGGTTAACCAAACTGGAAGCAATACGGTAGAGGAGGATTTCGTGGAGTGCATAAGGGATGGTTTTTTAGACCAATATGTCGAGGAACCAACTTGGGGGGAGGCCATCTTAGACTGGGTGTTGTGTAATGAGAGAGGATTAATTAGCAATCTCATTGTGCGAGGCCCCTTGGGGAAGAGTGACCATAATATGGTGGAATTCTGCATTAGGATGGAGAATGAAATAGTTAATTCAGAGACCATGGTCCAGAACTTAAAGAAGGGTAACTTTGAAGGTATGAGGCGTGAATTGGCTAGGATAGATTGGCGAATGATACTGAAGGGGTTGACTGTGGATGGGCAATGGCAGACATTTAGAGACCGCATGGATGAACTACAACAATTGTACATTCCTGTCTGTCGTAAAAATAAAAAAGGGAAGGTGGCTCAACCGTGGCTATCAAGGGAAATCAGGGATAGCATTAAAGCCAAGGAAGTGGCATACAAATTGGCCAGAAATAGCAGCGAACCCGGGGACTGGGAGAAATTTAGAACTCAGCAGAGGAGGACAAAGGGTTTGATTAGGGCAGGGAAAATGGAGTACGAGAAGAAACTTGCAGGGAACATTAAGACGGATTGCAAAAGTTTCTATAGATATGTAAAGAGAAAAAGGTTAGTAAAGACAAACGTAGGTCCCCTGCAGTCAGAATCAGGGGAAGTCATAACGGGGAACAAAGAAATGGCGGACCAATTGAACAAGTACTTTGGTTCGGTATTCACTGAGGAGGACACAAACAACCTTCCGGGTATAAAAGGGGTCGGAGGGTCTAGTAAGGAGGAGGAACTGAGGGAAATCCTTATTAGTCGGGAAATTGTGTTGGGGAAATTGATGGGATTGAAGGCCGATAAATCCCCAGGGCCTGATGGACTGCATTCCAGAGTACTTAAGGAGGTGGCCTTGGAAATAGTGGATGCATTGACAGTCATTTTCCAACATTCCATTGACTCTGGATCAGTTCCTATGGAGTGGAGGGTAGCCAATGTAACCCCACTTTTTAAAAAAGGACGGAGAGAGAAAACAGGGAATTACAGACCGGTCAGCCTGACATCGGTAGTGGGTAAAATGATGGAATCAATTATTAAGGATGTCATAGCAGTGCATTTGGAAAGAGGTAATATGATAGGTCCAAGTCAGCATGGATTTGTGAAAGGGAAATCATGCTTGACAAATCTTCTGGAATTTTTTGAGGATGTTTCCAGTAGAGTGGACAAGGGAGAACCAGTTGATGTGGTATATTTGGACTTTCAGAAGGCTTTCGACAAGGTCCCACACAAGAGATTAATGTGCAAAGTTAAAGCACATGGGATTGGGGGTAGTGTGCTGACATGGATTGAGAACTGGTTGTCCGACAGGAAGCAAAGAGTAGGAGTAAATGGGGACTTTTCAGAATGGCAGGCAGTGACTAGTGGGGTACCGCAAGGTTCTGTGCTGGGGCCCCAGCTGTTTACACTGTACATTAATGATTTAGACGAGGGGATTAAATGTAGTATCTCCAAATTTGCGGATGACACTAAGTTGGGTGGCAGTGTGAGCTGCAAGGAGGATTCTATGAGGCTGCAGAGCGACTTGGATAGGTTAGGTGAGTGGGCAAATGCATGGCAGATGAAGTATAATGTGGATAAATGTGAGGTTATCCACTTTGGTGGTAAAAACAGAGAGACAGACTATTATCTGAATGGTGACAGATTAGGAAAAGGGAAGGTGCAACGAGACCTGGGTGTCATGGTACATCAATCATTGAAGGTTGGCATGCAGGTACAGCAGGCGGTTAAGAAAGCAAATGGCATGTTGGCCTTCATAGCGAGGGGATTTGAGTACAGGGGCAGGGAGGTGTTGCTACAGTTGTACAGGGCCTTGGTGAGGCCACACCTGGAGTATTGTGTACAGTTTTGGTCTCCTAACCTGAGGAAGGACATTCTTGCTATTGAGGGAGTGCAGCGAAGGTTCACCAGACTGATTCCCGGGATGGCGGGACTGACCTATCAAGAAAGACTTGATCAACTGGGCTTGTATTCACTGGAGTTCAGAAGAATGAGAGGGGACCTCATAGAAACGTTTAAAATTCTGACGGGGTTAGACAGGTTAGATGCAGGAAGAATGTTCCCAATGTTGGGGAAGTCCAGAACCAGGGAACACAGTCTAAGGATAAGGGGGAAGCCATTTAGGACCGAGATGAGGAATTTCTTCACCCAGAGAGTGGTGAACCTGTGGAATTCTCTACCACAGAAAGTTGTTGAGGCCAATTCACTAAATATATTCAAAAAGGAGTTAGATGAAGTCCTTACTACTAGGGGAATCAAGGGGTATGGTGAGAAAGCAGGAATGGGGTACTGAAGTTGCATGTTCAGCCATGAACTCATTGAATGGCGGTGCAGGCTAGAAGGGCCGAATGGCCTACTCCTGCACCTATTTTCTATGTTTCTATTTATCCCAGGCTGTTAAGAGAAGCAAAAGAGGAAACGAGCACAAAATATAAAAAAAGCTAGTAAGAATTTCTACAGGTACAATGAGAAGGAAAAGAGTAGTTAAAGTAAATGTTGCTTCCCTGGAGGCTGAGACTGGTGAATTAATAATGGGGAACAGAGAAATGACAGAGACGTTGAACAAATATTTTGTATCTGTCTTCACGGTAGAAGGCACCAAAAACATCGCAATAGTGGATAATCAAGGGGCTATAGGGAGGGAGGAACTTAATACAATCACTATCATTAAAGAAGTAGTACTAGGTGAAATAATGGGACTAAAGACAGATAAATCCCCTGAACCTGATGCCTTACATCCTAGGGTCTTAAAAGAAGTGGCTGCAGAGATAGTGGATGTATTGGTTGTAATCTAACAAAATTCTCTGGATTCTGGGGCGGTCCCAGCAGATTGGAAAACTGCGAATGTAATGCCCATATTTGAAAAAGGAGGCAGAAAAAAAGCAGGAAACTATAGACCAGTTAGCCTAACATCTGTCATTGGGAAAATGCTGGAGTCCATTATTAAGGAAGCAGTAGCGGGACATTTGGAAAAGCATAATTCAATTAAGCAGCATCAGCATGGTTTTATGAAAGGGAAATCATGTTTGTCAAATTTTCTGGAGCTCTTTGAGGATGCAGGGTCGATAAGGGGGAACAAGTGGATGTGGTGTATTTGGATTTCCAGAAGCCATTCGATAAGTTGCCACATAAGAGGTTACTGTACAAGATAAAAGTTCACGGGGTTAGGGGTAATATTTTAGCAGAAAACAGAGTTGGGATAAATGGGGTTTTTCTGGTTGGCAAACAGTGACGAGTGGGTTGCCGCAGGGATCGGTGCTGGGTCCTCAACTATTTACAATCTATTATCATCATCATAGGCAGTCCTGCAAATCCACTCTTAGAATGAGTCCTTAGGTGGCTGAACAGTCCAATACGAGAACCACAGTCCCTGTCACAGGTGGGACAGATAGTTGTTGAGGGAAGGGGAGGGTGGGACTGGTTTGCCGCACGCTCTTTCTGCTGCCTGCGCTTGATTTCTGCATGCTCTCAGCGATGAGACCGAGGTGCTCAGCGCCCTTCCAGATGCACTTCCTCCACTTAGGGCGATCTTTGGCAGGGATTCCCAGGTGCCGGTGGGGATGTTGCACTGTATTAGGGAGGCTTTGAGGGTGTCCTTGTAACGGTCCCTCTGTCCACCTTTGGCTTGTTTGCCACGAAGGAGTTCCGAGTAGAGCGCTTGCTTTGGGAGTCTCGTATCTGGCATGCGGACAATGTGGTCTGCCCAGCGGAGCTGATCAAGTGGGTCAGTGCTTCAATGCTAGGCATGTTGGCCTTGGTGAGGACACTAATGTTGGTGCGTCTGTCCTCCCAGGGGATTTGTAGGATCTTGCGGAGGCATCATTGGTGGTATTTCTCCAGCGACTTGAGGTGTCTACTGTACATGTCTCTGAGCCATACAGGAGGGCAGGTATTACTACAGCCCTGTGGACCATAAGCTTGGTGGTAGTTTTGAGTACAATCTATATTAATGACCGAATGTAATGTAGCCAAGTTTGATGATGATACATTGATGGGTGGGAAAGCAAATTGTGAGGAGGACACACAAAAATCTGCAAAGGGCTATAGACAGACTAAGTGGGCAAAAATTTGGCAGATGGAGTATAATGTGGGAAAATATGAGATTATCCACTTCAACAGAAATAATAGAAAAGCAAATTATAATTTTAAATGGAGAAAAATTGCAAAGTGCTGCAGTACAGAGAGAGCAGGTGGTCCTTGTGCATGAAATAAAAACCGTTAGTATGCAGGTACAGCAAGTAATCAGGAAGGCAAATGGAATGTTGGCCTTTATTGCAAGGGGGATAGAATATAAAAGCAGAGAAGTCCTGCTCCAACTGTACGGGGTATTGGTGAGGCCACACCTGGAGTACTGCATGCAGTTTTGGTCTCCGTATTTAAAGAAGGTTATACTTCAATTGGAGACTGTTCAGAGAAAGGTCACTAGGTTGATTCTGGAGATGAGGGGGTTGACTTTTTATAGGTTGAGTAGGTTGGGCCTATAAACATTGGAGTTTAGAAGAATGAGGTGTAATCTTATTGAAACATATAAGATAATGAGGGGGCTCGATAAGGTGTATGCAGAGAGGATATTTCCAGTCATAGAGGAAACTAAAACTAGGGCTTAGAATAAGGGGCCGCCCATTTAAAAATGATATGAGGAGAAATTTCTTCTCTGAGAGGGTTGTGGATCTATGGAATTGTCTGCCCCAGAGAGCTGTGGAGGCTGGGTCATTGAATATATTTAAGGTGGAGATAGACAGATTTTTGAGCGATAAGGTAGTAAAGGGTTATGGGGAGCGGGCAGGGAAGTGGAGCTGAGTCCATGATCAGTTCAGCCATGATCTTCTTGATTGGCGGAGCAGGCTCGAGGTGCTAAATGGCCGGCTCCTGCTCCTATTTCTTATGTTATTTATGTTCTTTTGAAATAGCAGAGGCTCTGACCATCATTTTCCAATCCTCTCTGGCTATAGGTGTGGTGCCAGAGGACTGGGGGACTGCTAACGTGATACTTCTGTTTAAAAAGAGTGAAGGGGATAGACCAAATAATTACAGGCCAGTCAGTCTAACCTCAGTGGTGGGAAAATTATTGGAAAAAATTCTGAGACAGCATAAATCTTCATTTAGAAAGACACAGATTAATCAAGGACAGTCAGCATGGATTTGTTAAGGGAAGATTGTGTCTGACTAACTTAGTTAAATTTTTTAGGAGGTAACCAGGAGGATTGATGAGTGTAGTGCATTTGATGTAATGTATATGGATTTCAGCAAGGCTTTTGATAAGGTCCCACATGGCAGACTGGTCATGAAAGTAAAAGCCCATGGAATCCAGGGCAAAATTGCAAGTTGGATCCAAAATTGGCTCGGAGGCAGGCAGCAAAGGGTAATGGTTGATGGGTGTTTTTGTGACTGGAAGGCTGTTTCCAGTGGGGTTCCGCAAAGCTCAGTACTAGGTCCCTTGTTCTTTGTGGTATATATCAATGATTTAGACTTGAATGTAGAGGGTATGATAAGTTTGCAGATGATACTAAAATAGGCAGTATGGTTGATAATGAAGACAAAAGCTGCGGACTGCAGGAAGCTATCAATAAACTGGTCAGGTGGGCAGGAAATTGGCAAATGGAATTCAATCCGGATAAGTGTGAGGTAATGCATTTGGGGAGGGCTAACAAGGCAAGGGAATACACATTAAATGGTAGGACACTGAAGTGTAGAGGAACAAAGGGACCTTGAAGAGTACTTAAGGAAGTGGCCCTAGAAATAGTGGATGCATTGGTGATCATTTTCCAACAGTCTATCGACTCTGGATCAGTTCCTATGGACTGGAGGATAGCGAATGTAACACCACTTTTTAAATCGGGTAATTATAGACCGGTTAGCCTGACATCAGTAGTGGGGAAAATGTTGTAATCAATTATTAAGGATGAAATAGCAGCGCATTTGGAAAGCAGTGACTGGATCGGTCCAAGTCAGCATGGATTTATGAAAGGGAAATCATGCTTGACGAATCTTCTGGAATTTTTTGAGGATGTAACTAGTAGAGTGGACAAGGGAGAACCAGTGGATGTGGTGTATTTGGACTTTCAAAAGGCTTTTGACAAGGTCCCGCACAAGAGATTGGTGTGCAAAATCAAAGCGCATGGTATTGGGGGTAATGTATTGACATGGATAGAGAACTGGTTGGCAGACAGGAAGCAGAGAGTCTGGATAAACGGGTCCTTTTCAGAATGGCAGGCAGTGACTAGTGGAGTGCCGCAGGGCTCGGTGCTGGGACCCCAGCTCTTTACAATATACATTAACGATTTAGATGAAGGAATTGTGTAATATCTCCAAGTTTGCAAACGACACTAAGCTGGGTGGTGGTGTGAGCTGTGAGGAGGGTGCTAAGAGGCTGCAGGGTGACTTGGACAGGTTAGTTGAGTGGGCAAATGCATGGCAGATGCAGTATAATGCGGATAAATGTGAGGTTATCCATTTTGGGGGCAAAAATACGAAGGCAGAATATTATCTGAATGGCGGTAGATTAAGAAAAGGGGAGGTGCAACGAGACCTGGGTGTCATGGTTCATCAGTCATTGAAAGTTGGCATGCAGGTACAGCAGGCGGTGAAGAAGGCAAATTGTATGTTGGCCTTCATAGCTAGGGGATTTGAGTATAGGAGCAGGGAGGTCTTACTGCAGTTGTACAGGGCCTTAGTGAGGCCCCACCTGGAATATTGTGTTCAGTTTTGGTCTCCTAATCTGAGGAAAGAGGTTCTTGCTATTGAGGGAGTGCAGCGAAGGTTCACCAGACTGATTCCAGGGATGGCTGGACTGTCATATATGAGGAGAAACTGGATCAACTGGGCCTTTATTCACTGGAGTTTAGAAGGATGAGAGGGGATCTCATAGAAATGTATAAGATTCTGACGGGACTGGACAGGTTAGATGCGGGAAAAATGTTCCCGATGTTGGGGAAGTCCAGAACCAGGGGACATAGTCTTAGGATAAGGGGTAGGCCATTTAGGACTGAGATGAGGAGAAACTTCTTCACTCAGAGAGTTGTTAACCTGTGGAATTCCCTGCTGCAGAGAGTTGTTGATGCCAGTTCATTGGATATATTCAAGAGGGAGTTAGATATGGCCCTTGTGGCTAAGGAAACGAGGGGTATGGAGAGAAGGCAGGAAAGGGGTACTGAGGGAATGATCAGCCATGATCTTATTGAATGGCGGTGCAGGCTCGAAGGGCCAAATGTCCTACTCCTGCACCTATTTTCTACGTTTGAAGTGCATGTCCACAGATCCCTGAAGGGAGCAGGTCAGGTAGATAAGGTCTTAAGAAGGCATATGGAATACATGCTTTATTAGCCGAGGCATAGAATACAAGAGCAGGGAGGTTATGCTTGAACTGTATAAAACACTAGTTGGGCCACAGCTAGAGTACTGCTTGCAGTTCTGGTCACCATATTACAGGAAAGATATGATTGCACTGGAGAGGGTACCGAGGAGATTTACGAGGATGTTGCCTGGAATGGAGAATTTTTGTTATGAGGATAGATTGGATAGGCTGGGTTTATTTTCTTTGGAACAGATCAGGCTGAGGGGAGACCTGATTAAGGTGTATACAATTATGAGAGGACCAGATAGGGTGGACCTATTTCTCTCAACAGAGGGGTCAACAACCAGTGGGCATAGATTTAAAATAATTAGGGGGAGGTTTGGAAGAGATATGAGGGGAGATTTTTTCACCCAGAGGGTGGTGGGGGTCTGGAAGTCACTGCCTGAAAGGGTGGTGGAGGCAGAAATCCTCATCCCATTTAAAGAGTACTTGGATGTGCAATTAAAGGGCCGTAACTGACAGGGCAACGGCCAAGAACTGGAAGATGGGATTAGTCTGGATCGATCTTGGTCGGCCAGCGCGGACACGATGTGCCGAAATGGTCACCTTCCGTGCTGTAAATTTCTATGATTTACCACAAGAGGCTATTGAGGCAGGGACTAACATCATGTAAAAGCGAACTGAATAAACTCTCCCCAAGAAAACAACTCAAATCTAATTTTATTTCCAGGTCCCTCCAGAAATAAAGAACTTGACAAAGCTGAAGATTCTCGGTTTGACTGGGAACAGGTTTGGGGCTTTTCCCCAGGAGATTTGCTCCATCGAATCCCTGGAAAAACTGTACCTGGGACAAGATCATGGGAAAAAATTCATCCACATACCCGAGGAGATCTCCCAACTTGTGGTAAGAGAAAGAAAACAGTGAAGTGTGTATTGTCACTGACCCTGACAGGACGGGCTTTGGGTGGTCTGGGGTAGTGGACACAGCTGTTCCCTAAGGGCACTGACCAATGTCCCTGTGGGAACGGATGGGCTTTGGAATTGCAGCTGAGGCTAACTATAAGTTCATACATTTCTTGTAAGTTTCAATCTGTTGGTCTGATGGTTGAAGCTAGAATGAAATAACTCTCTATATTCCTTTACAAGTTGTTTTCCATCAATAATAGTCCGTGTCCTGTAATCTGGGCCTAGTAACAGCCAGTTTTTTTTTTAATCAGACTCTGGCGTCGCTGGGAGCACCGTTTTATTGCCCGTCCCTAATTGCCCCAAGAGAAGGTGGTGGTGTGCGGTTAGGGAGGGAGTTCCAGGACTTTGACCCAGCGACGATGAAGGAACGGCGATATGTTTCCATGTCAGGATGGTGTGTGTGACTTGGAGGGAAACTTGGAGGTGATGGTGTTCCCATGTGCCTGCTGCCCTTGTCCTTCTAGGTAGTAGAGGTCATGGGGTTTGGGAGGTGCTGCCGAAGAAGCCTTGGTGAGTTGCGGCTGTGCATCTTGTAGATGGTACACACTGCAGCCATGGTGCGCCAGTGGTGGAGGGAGTGAATGTTGAAGGTGGTGGATGGGGTGCCAATCAAGGGAGCTGCTTTGTCCTAGATGGTGTCGAGCTTCTTGAGTGTTGTTGGAGCTGCACTCATCCAGGCAAGTGGAGAGTCTTCCATCACACTCCTGACTTGTGCCTTGAAGATGGTGGAAAGATTTTGGGGAGTCAGCAGGTGAGACACTCGCACAGAATACCCAGCCTCTGACCTGCTCTTGTAGCCACAGTATTTATGTGGCTGGTCCAGTTAAGTTTCTGGTCAATGCTGACACCCAGGATGTTGATGGAGGGGGATTCGGCGATGGTAATGCCACTGAATGTCAAGGGGCAGTGGTTAGACTCTCACTTGTTGGAGATAGTCATTGCCTGGCACGAGTGTGCAAATGTTACTTGCCACTTATGAGCCCAAGCCTGAAGGTCGTCCAGATCTTGCTGCATGCGGGCATGGACTGCTTCATTATCTGAGGAGTTGTGAATGGCACTGAACACTGCAATCATCAGCGAACATCCCCACTTCTGACCATATGATGGAGGGAAGGTCATTGATGAAGCAGCTGAGGATGGTTGGGCCGAGGACACTGCCCTGAGGAACTCCTGCAGTGATGTCCTGGGGCTGCGATGATTGACCTCCAACCACCGCAACCATCTTGTGGCATTAATTAAGACCTGGCTCAACAAAGGGCAGAATTGGGTACTAAATATTTCTGGTTATAAGGTGTTCAGGAAAGATAAGGAAGGAAAGATAGGAGGTGGTGTGGCAGTATTGAGTAAAGAGAATGTCCCAGTGCTGGAAAGCGAGGATGTCCTGGAGGGGTCAAGGACAGAATCTATATGGTTAGAGTTAAGAAATAGTAGAGGTGCCATTAGATTACTAGGTGTATTCTATAGACCCCAAATAGTGGGAAGGATATGGAGGAGTAAATTTCCAGAGAAATTACACAGATGTGCAAGAACTATAGAATAGTAATAATGGGGGACTTCAAGTATCCTGGGACAGTAATAGTGTAAAGGGCAGAGAGGGGGAAGAAATTTTGAAGTATGTTCAGGCCGACTTTCTTGATCAGTGTGTTTCCGGCACGACGAGGGAGGAGGCATTGCTGGATCTGGTTCTGGGGAATGAGGTCGGGCAAGTCTCAGTTGGGGAACATTTAGGGAACAGTGATCATAGTATCATAAGGTTTAGATTAGCTAAGGAAAAGGACAGGGCGCAATCTAGAGTAAAAATGTTTAACAGGCTTGATGGTAATGGTAGCGTGAGGGATATGCCGGGCCATGAGGTTACAGATTGTGGTGGAAAATAATTCTGCTGCTGTTGATGGCTCACAGCGCCTCATGGATGCCCAGTTTTGAGCTGCTAGATGTGTTCTGAATCTGTCCCATTTATCACGGTGATAGGGTCACACAACACAATGGCGGGTCTCCTCAGTGTGAAAACGGGACTTTGTCTCCACAATGACTGTGCGGTGGTCACTGCTACCAATGCTGTCGTGGACAGGTGCATCTGCGGCAGGTAGATTGGTGAGGACGAGGTCAAGTAGGTTTTTCCCCTCGTGTTGGTTCTCTCACCACCGGCTGCAGGCCCAGTCTGGCAGCTTTGTCCTTCAGGGCTCGGTCAGTAGTGGTGCTACAGAGCCACTCTTGGTGATGGACATTGAAGCCCTCCACCTAGAGTATATTCTGTGCCCTTGCTACCCTCAGTGCCTCTTCCAAGTGGTGTTCAACATGGAGGACACTGGTTCATGAGCTGAGAGAGGGCGGTGTAAATCAGCAGGGGGTTTCCTTGCCCAAGTTTGACCTGAAGCCATGCGACTTCATGAGGTCTGGAGTCAATGTTGGGGACTCCCAGGGCCACTCCCTCCTGACTGTATACCACTGTACCCCAGCTGTGGAGGGATTTGAACCCCTGTCTCTGGGTCACGACCTTCTGACCCAGAGGCGAAAGCGCTACCCACTGAGCCACAGCTGACGCTTTAGCATGACTTCCTTGTATTTGTATTCAATGTCCCCGTTTATAAAGCGTTTTCTTAGCCAACTTATCAACTTGCCCTGCCACCTTCAAAGATTTGTGAATCTGCAGCCCAGGTCCCTCTGTTCTTGCACCTCAAAATAATACCTGTATCCAAAGGGACCACTCCCTCCGCAACACCCTGGTCCACTCCTCAATCACCCCCAGCACCCCCTCCCCTTCCCACGGCACCTGTCCGTGCAAGTGCAGGAGATGCAACACCTGCCCTTTTACCTCCTCCCTCCCCACTGTCCAGGGCCCCAAATACTCCTTCCAGATGAAACAGTGATTTACTTGTACTTCTTTCAATTTAGTATACTGTATTTGCTGTTCACGATGTGGTCTCCTCTACATTGGGGGAGACCATGTGTAGATTGGGTGACCGCTTTGCAGAACACCTCCACCTCCATTCAGTCCGCAAGTGTGACCCTAAGCTTGTGGTCACCCGTCACTTTAATTCCCCGCTCCGATCCCACTCTGACCTCTCCGTCCTCGGCCTCCTGCACTGTTCCGATGAAGCTCAATGCAAGCTCGAGGAACAGTTAACTCGTCTTTTGTTTAGGCATTTTACAACCCTCTGGACTTAACATCGAGTTCAACAATTTCAGACCATAACCTCTGCTGTTTTTTCACATTGATGATTCTGCCATTCCCATTTACATCTGTTCTAGACTCATCTTTTGCTTCTTTACTTGTTCCATTATCGTCACCATTTACCTTGCACCATCATCCCTTTTGTCATTTAATCTCTCCTGTCTTCCACCCTATCACAGACCTTCCCTTTTGTTCTTTCCTGTCCCTGGACTTGCTTAAAATCTGCTGCATCTCTAAATTTTTCTAGTTGTGACGAAAAGGCATCGACCTGAAATGTTAACTCTGTTTTCCTCTCCACAGATGCTGCCTGACCTGCTGAGTATTTTCAGCATTTTCCGTTTTTATTTCAGATTTCTAGAATCCGCAGTACTTTCCTTTTTGTATTAGCATTGAGATTAAACTGCCTCTCCATTTTGTTCCTCCCAAATTACTTCACACTTATCCACATTAAATTGCATCTGCGATGTGTCTGTTTATGTCCGCCTGACGTCTGCTACTATTCTGCTCACTATTTACTTCGTTGCCAAGTTTTGTATTACCCGCAAACTTCAAAACTATCCTCCCCATACCCAAGTCCAGGTCATTTATATATACCAAGCAAAGCAATGGTCCCAATACCGACCCCTGGGGACCTCACCTCATACTTCTCTCCAGTCAGAAAAACAGTCGTTCACCACTGCTCTCTGCCTCCTACCCCTTAGCCAATTACGTACCCACGTTATCACTGTCCCTTTAATACCATGTGCTTCTAATTTCCAAATAAGTCTGTTATGTGGTACTTTATCAAATGCCCTTTGAAAGTCTATATATCAATGCTTTCTGTTACTTCTGCAAACAAATAAATCAGACAAAAGTTGCCTTTAACAAATCCGTGCTGGCTCCCCCTTATTAACCAAGTGAGAATTAATTTATCTGTGACCATGGTCTCTAGCAGTTTTCCCACCACTGACATTAGACTGATTGGCCTGGAGTTACTCTGTTCATCCCTCTCCCTTTTTTTGAACAGGGGTGTAACATTTGCAATCCTCCAGTCCTCTGGTACCACTCTCATAGCCAAGGAGGATTGGAAGATTGTGGTCAGAGCTTCTACTATCTACACCCTAGCTTTGCTCAACAACACAGGATGCATCCCACCTCGACTGGGTGATGGTTAACTCCTGGGTGATGCCAACCTGTTTTGCGCCTCCTTTCAATAATATTTTCATCCTATGCAATATCTCTACTCCCTCCTCCTCTACTGCAACATTAACTTCATCCTCTTCTTTTGTGAAGTACCTCAGCCAGGCCCTATGCCTCAAGATTTATTTTTTTGTCCCAAATCCGCCCCCACCATTCTTTTAACTATCCTTTTAATTTTTATTTTTTTATAAAAGATTTTGGGTTCCCTTTTATGTTGCCTGCTAATCTTTTCCCATACTCTCTTTGCCCTTCTTCTATCCATTGATAATTCCCCCCCTGCACTCTCTCTATTCTGCCTGCTTTTCCATTGTATTCTGCACTTGATATTTGTCATAAAACACCTTTCTCTTATTTAAACCTCTGTTTCCTATATCATCCAGGGAGCTCCAGCTTTGGACGCCCCATCTTTCCTCCTTATGGGAATGTGCTTGATTTGTACCCGAACTATCTCTGCCTTGAAGGCCGGCCATTGACCATTGACTGGTACCCTGGCCAATGTGTGATCCCAGTCCACATGTGCTAAATCCCTTCTCTCATCAGCCAAATTGACTCTCTTCCAGTTGGATATTTTCAACTTTGATTTTTAGTTGCTCCTTTCCATAACTCCTTTAAACCTAATTATATTATGATCACTATTACCCAGATGCTCTCCCACTGAAACACACTTCACCTGCTCGACTTCATTCACCAGAACTAGATCCTACACGTTGAGCTAGAAAGATGCCGATTAACATAAGAACATAAGAAATAGGAGCAGGAGTAGGCCACATGGCTTTTTGAGTCGCTGCGCCATTCAATAAGATCATGGCTGATCTTCGACCTCAACTCCACTTTCCCGCCTAATCCCCATATCCCTTGGTTTCCCTGGACTGCAAAATTCTATCTATCTCTTTCTTGAATATACTCATCAACTGAGCATGCACAGCTCTCAGGGGCAGATAATTCCACAGATCCACAACCCTGAGTGGAAACAAATTCTCCTCATCTCAGTCCTAAATGGCCAACCCTTTATTCTGAGAGTGTGCTGCCTAGTTCTAGACTCTCCAGCCAGGGGTAGCAACCTCTCAGCATCACTCATTCTTCCAAACTCCAGTGATTTGTGCACATTTAAAAATTCTTCACCCTCCTTGTCCTTTTACTCTTTTTTTTTTTCCCCCCAGTCTATTATTCAGGTAATTAAAGTCTCCTACTATTACTGCTCTATTAGTTTTACATTACCCTGAAATTTGCCGACATATTTGCTCCTTGATCTCCCTCTCACTATTTGGAGTCTATAATAAACATCCAGCAAGGTAACAGGTGAGCGGAAATTTAAAAAGTCAAAGAATAAGGAGAAGGCAATAGAGCAGGGTAGCAGTGGGGGAAATGAAAACCAGAACATGACGGGAAGGACAGAAAGTATAAATATAAAAGTGTTTCAGAAAATGGGGTCAAAGAGGAAAAAATGGTAAAAAAGACGAACTTAAAAGGTCTGAATGCACGTAGCATTTGTAACAAAATAGATGAGTTGAAGGCACAAGTATATACAAATGGGTATGATCTGATAGCCATTACAGAAACGTGATTGCAAGGTGACCAAGTCTGGGAACCAAATATTCAGGGGTATTTGACAATTCGGAAGGACAGACGGAAAGGAAAAGGAGGTGGGATAGCTCTGTTAATAAAGGATGAGATCAGTGCGTTAGTGAGAAATCATATTGGCTCAGAAGATCAAGATGTTGAATCAGTTTGGATGGAGATAGGGATAATGGGAAAAAGTCACTGGTGGCGTAGTCTATATGCCCCCTAACAGTAGCTACACTGTTGGACAGAGTATAAATCAAGAAATAATGGAGGCTTGTAATAAAGGAATGGCAATAATCATGGGTGATTTTAACCTTCATATTGATTGGACAAATCAAATTGGCCAGGGTAGCCTTGAAGAGTTCATAGTGTAATCTGGAATAGTTGCCTTGAAAACTACGTTGCGGAACCAACCAGGGAGCAGACTATCTTAGATCTGGTACTGTGTAATGAGACAGGATTAATAAACAATCTCCTAGTAAAGGATCCTTTGTGAATGAGTTACCATAGCATGGTTGAATTTCAAATTCATTTGGATGGTGAGAAAGTTGGATCTCAAACCAGTGCCCTAAGCGTAAACAAAGGAGACTACAAAGGTATGTGGGCAGAGTTGGACTAAAGTGGACTGGGAAAATAGATTAAAGTATGGGACAGTTGATGAGCAGTGGCAGACATTTAATGAGATATTTCATAACCCTCAACAAAAATATATCCCAATGAGTAAGAGAAGGGATAACCATCCGTGGCTAACTAAGGAAATAAGGGATGGTATCAAATTGAAAACAAGGGCATACAAAGTGGCAAAGACTAGTGGAAGGCCAGGGGATTGGGCAACTTTTAAAAGCCAACAAAGAACGACTTAAAAAATAATAAAGAGGAGGAAGATAGATTATGAAAGCAAACTAGCACGAAATATAAAAACAGTAAGAGTTTCTACAGGTACATAAAAAGGAAAAAAATGGCAAAAGTAAATGTTGGTCCCTTAGAGGATGAGACTGGGGAATTAATAATGCAGAACAGGGACTTTGAACAAATATTTTGTATCGGTCTTCATGGTAGAAGACACTAAAAACATCCCAATAGTGGATAAACAAGGGGCTATAGGGAGGGAGGGACTTAATACAATCACTATCACTAAAGAGGTAGTACTTGGTAAAATAATGAGACTAAAGTCAGACAAGTTTCCTGGACCTGATAGCTTGCATCCTAGGGTCTTAAAAGAAGTGGCTGCAGAGATAGTGGATGCATTGGTTTAATCTACCGAAATTCCCTGGATTCTGGGGAGGTCCCAGCGGATTGGAAAACTGCAAATGTAACGCCCTTTTTTAAAAAAGGAGGCAGACAGAAAGCGGGAAACTATAGACCAGTTAGCCTGACATCTGTCGTTGGGAAAATGCTGGAGTCCATTATTAAGGAAGTAGTAGCGGGACATTTGGAAAAGCATAATTCAATCAAGCAGAGTCAGCATGGTTTTATGAAAATGAAATCATGTTTGACAAATTTGCTGGAGTTCTTTGAGGAAGTAACGAGCAGGGTTAACCAGTGGATGTGGTGCATTTGGATTTCCAGATGGCATTTGATAAGGTGCCACATAAAAGGTTACTGCACAAGATAAAAGTTCACTGGATTGGGGGTAGTATATTTGCATGGATAGAGGATTGGCTAAATAACAGAAAACAAAGAGTCAGGATAAATGGATCATTTTCCAGTTGGCAAACAGTGACTAGAGGGGTGCTGCAGGGATCAGTGCTGGGGCCGCAACTATTTACAATCTATATTAATGACTTGGATGAAGGAACCGAGTGTAATGTAGCCAAGTTTGCTGATGATACAAAAATGGGTGGGAAAGCATGTTGTAAGGAGGACACAAGAAATCTGCAAAGGGATATAGACTAGCTAAGTGAATGGACAAAAAATTGGCAGATGGAGTATAATATGGAAAAATGTGAAGTTATCCACTTTGACAGAAAAAATAGAGAAGCAAATTATAATTTAAAGTCAGAAAAATTGCAGAGTTCTGCAGTACAGAGAGTCCTGGGAGTCCTTGTACATGAAACACAAAAAGTTAGTACGCAGGTACAGCAGGTAATCAGGAAGGCAAATGGAATGTTGGCCTTTATTGCAAGGGGAATGGAGTATAAAAGCAGAGAAGTCCTGCTACAACTGTACAGAATATTGGTGAGGCCACACCTAGAGTACTGCATACAGTTTTGGTCTCCATATTTAAGAAGGATATACTTGCATTGGAGGCTGTTCAGAGAAGGTTCACTAGGTTGATTTCGGAGATGAAGAGGTTGATTTGTGAAGATAGTTTGAGCAGGTTGGGCCTATACACATTGGAGTTCAGAAGAATGAGAGGTGATCTTATCGAAACATATAAGATAATGAGGGGGTCGACAAGGTGGATGCAGAGAGGATATTTCCACTCATAGGGGAAACTAAAACTAGGGGGCATAGTCTCAGAATAAGGGGCTAGCCATTTAAAACTGAGATGAGGAGGAATTTCTTCTCTCAGAAGGTTGTAAATCTATGGAATTCTCTACCCCAGAGAGCTGTGGAGGCTGGATCATTGAATATATTTAGGTGGAGATAGACAGATTTTTGAGCGATAATGGAATACAGGGTTATGGGGAGTGGGCAGGGAAGTGGAGCTGAGTCCATGATCAGATCAGCCATGATCTTATTGAATGGTGGAACAGGCTCAAGGGGTCAAATAGCCTACTCCTGCTCCTATTTCTTATGTTCTTGTGTTAAGTTCCTTTTCTGTTCCTTCATCATCATAGGCTGTCCCTTGAAATCGAGGAATGCTTCCACTCTAAAAGTGAGTTTGCAGGTGACTGAACAGTCCAATACGGGAATTACAGTCTCTGTCACAGGCGGGGCAGACAGTCGTTGAAGGAAAGGGTGGGTGGGGAGTCTGGTTTGCCGGACGCTCCTTCCGCTGCCTGCGCTTGTTTTCTGCATACTCTCGGCGACGAGACTCGAGGTGCTCAGTGTCCTCCCGGAGGCTCTGCTCTAAGGAGAACAACCCCAGCTTCTCCAGTCCACGTAACTGAAGTCCCTCATCCCTGGAACCATTCTTGTAAACCTTTTCTGCACCCCCTCTCGAAGGCCTTCACATTCTTCCTAAAGTGTGGTGCCCAGAACTGGACACAATACTCCAGTTGGGGACGTACCGTGTTCATTACTCTTTTGTATTTTTATAAACGACCTAGTCTCCGGTGTAGGGAGCAGAAATATAAATTTTGCAGATGATACGAAACTTGCCAACGTAGTCAATAGTGATGAGGATAATTACAGGCTTCAGGATGGCGGACAGGACGATGAAATGGGCAGAAGTGTGGCAGATGCAGTTTACTGTGGAGAAGTGTGAAGTATGAACTTTGGGAGGATTAATATGGAAAGTCAGGATACTGGAAATGACACAATTGTAAAGTGTAGATGAGCAGAGAGACCTTGGTGTCCTTAAAGGTGGCCGGGCAAGTTGATAAGGTGCTTAAAGCAGCTTATGGGTTACTTGTGTTTATAAATAGAGGAATAGAATATAAAAGCAAAGAGATCATGCTGGAACGTTATAAATTACAGGTCAAATGGCCGCCTTCAGTGCTGGGATTTTCTATCATTCTATGATTATTAAACTTTTCTAGTCACTGACCAAGAATATCGTTAAAACATCCAACTGGTGGCTGGCTGGGAATCGAAAGTACGAACAATGACAGACAGGTAAAGATCACCTGGTCCATCCAGCCTGTCCCACACAATTGCGATACCCCCATGTATCACAACATACACACTCCACCCCTCCCGAAACCGTGTGATCTTCTGGGAGAGGTAAAAAAAACAGATAGAAAAGCCAAACCAATTTGGGGAAAAAAAATCTGGGAAATTCCTCTCTGACCCATCTACGAGAATTACAGTCTCTGTCACAGGTGGGCCAGACAGTGGTTGAAGAAAAAGGTGGGTGGGGAGTCTGGTTTCCTTATGTTGATTGAGGGATAAATATTGGCCCAGGACACCGGAGATAACTCCCCTGCTCTTCTTCGAAATAGAGCTATGGGATCTTTTACGTCCACCTGAGAGGGCAGACGAGGCCTCGGTTTAACGTCTCATCCGAAAGACGGCACCTCTGACAGTGCAGCGCTCCCTCAGCACTGCACTGGAGTGTCAGCCTAGATTTATGTGCTCAAGTCCCTGGAGTGGGACATGAACCCACAACCTTCTGACTCAGAGGTGAGTGTGCTGCCCACAGACACAGCTGAAACAGGTCTCGCCACCACCGAGGAAGGTTAGCCAATTTACCTGTTCCAAGTCATCTGCTATTTTGGAGAAGTTTGCCCTTCTGAAATCCGGTACGAGTTGCAGGTTGTCAGTACCTTTAGTTCTATGAGCCAATTGGAACCGTATCATGTTGCGATCACTGTTGCCCAGATGTTCCTAAATGGAGGCCTGATACGAGGTCAGGCTCGTGACTAAACACCAGATCCAATATATGATTATCCCTAGTTACTTCATTAACATGTTGCATCAGGAAACAGTCTTTCAGTCAATCAATTTTCCAGATGCATTTCCCACCACAACAGCAGGTAAACCATCGTGCCGCTGAATGCCAGGAAAATTAACTTCCATTTAGCTCAGAATGGATAGCTAGCTGGTTTCAAGACAGAAAGCAGAGAGTAGGGGTAAAGGGTAATAATTCACAGTGGCAGAAGGTGGGTAGTGGTGTTCCACAAGGATCAGTGCTGGGACCACTGTTGTTCACAATTTACATTAACAATTTAGACTTTGGAATCAAAACCACAATATCTAAATTTGTGGATGACACGAAATTTGGGCGGGCGGGGGGGACGGGGGGGTGGTGGTGGGGTGGTGGTGGGATAGTCAATGCTGAGGAGGACGGCAACAAATTCACTAGGGATGAGGAGGAATTTCTTCTGAGGGTTGTAAATCTGTGGAACTCTCTGCCCCAGAGAGCTGTGGAGGCTGGGTCATTGAATATATTTAAGGCGGAGAAAGACAGATTTTTGAGCGATAAGGGAGTAAAGGGTTATGGGGAGTGGGCGGTGAAGTGGAGCTGAGTCCATGATCAGATCAGCCATGATCGTGTTGAATGGGGGAGGAGGCTTGAGGGGCCAAATGGCCGACTCCTGCTTTTATTTCTTATGTTCTTAAATTACAAGAAGACCTCAATAAACTTGCATATAATTGGCAAATGAAATTCAACATCGATAAATATGAGGTACTACATTTTGGTTAGAAAAATGGAGAGGTCACTTATTACTTTTCGAATCATAGAAATTTACAGCACCGAAGGAGGCCATTTCGGCCCGTCATGTCCGTGCCGGCCAACCAAGAGCTCTCCAGCCTAATCCCACTTTTGGTCCGTAGCCCTGTAGGTTACGGCACTTCAGGTGCACATCCAAGTATTTTTAAAATGTGGTGAGGGTTTCTGCCTCTACCACCCTTTCAGGCAGTGAGTTCCAGACCCCCACCACCCTCTGGGTGAAAAGTTTTCCCCTCAAATCCCCTCTAAACCTCCAACAAATTACTTTAAATCTACGCCTCTAATTGTTGACCCCTTTGCTAAGGGAAATAGGTCCCTCTTATCCACTCTATCTAGGCTGCTCATAATTTATACACCTCAATAAGATCTCCCCTCAGCCTCCTCTGTTACAAAGAAAACAAACACAGCATCTCCAATCTTTCCTCATAGCTAAAATTCTCCAGTCCAGGCAACATTCTCGTAAATCTCCTCTGTACTTTCTCCAGTGAAATCACGTCCTTCCTGTAATGTGGTGATCAGAACTGTACGCAGTACTCTAGCTGTGGCCTAACCAGTGTTTTATTCAGTTCAAGCATAATCTCCCCGCTCTTGCCTTTATTAGCTGAGGCATAGAATACAAGTATTCCTTATGCCTTCTTAACCACCTTAACCACCTGGCCTGCTACCTTCAGGGACCTGCAGACCTGCATCTCAAGATCTCGTCCCTCTACACTTCTCAGCGACCTACCATTTAATGTGTATTCCCTTGCCTTGTTAGCCCTCCCCAAATGCATTACCTCACACTTATAAAATAGAAAATAGGTGCAGGAGTAGGCCATTCGGCCCTTCGAGCCTGCACCACCATTCAGTAAGATCATGGCTGATCATTCATCTCAGTACCCCTTTCCTGCTTTCTCTCCATACCCCTTGACCCCTTTAGCCGTAAGGGCCATATCTAACTCCCTCTTGAATATATCCAATGAACTGGCCTCAACACTCTGCGGTAGGGAATTCCACAGGTTAACAACTCTGAGTGAAGAAGTTTCTCCTCATCTCAGTCCTAAATGGCTCACCTCTTAAACTTAGACTGTGTCCACTGGTTCTGGACTTCAACATCGGGAACATTCTTCCTGCATCTAACCTGTCCAGTCCTGTCAGAATTTTACATGTTTCTATGAGATCCCCTCTCTTCCTTTTAAACTCCAGTGAATACAGGCCCAGTCGATCCAGTCTCTCCTCATATGTCAGTCCTGCCATCCCGGGAATCAGTCTGGTGAACCTTCACTGTACTCCCTCAATAGCAAGAATGACCTCCTTCAGATTACGAGACCAAAACTGAACACAATATTCCAGGTGAGGCCTCACCAAGGCCCTGTACAACTGCAGTAAGACCTCCCTGCTCTTATACTCAAATCTCCTAGCTATAAAGGCCAATATACCATTTTCCACCTTCACCGCTTGCTGCACCTGCATGCCAGCTTTCAATGACTGATGAACCATGACACCCAGGTCTCGTTGCACCTCCCCTTTTCCTAATCTGCCGCCATTCAGATAATATTCTGCCTTCGTGTTTTTGCCCCTAAAGTGGATAACCTCACATTTATCCACATTATACTGCATCTGCCATGCATTTGCCCACTCACCTAACCTGTCCAAGTCACCCTGAAGCCTCTTAGCATCCTCCTCACAGCTCACACCGCCACCCAGCTTAGTGTCATCTGCAAACTTGGAGATATTAGACTCAATTCCTTCATCTACATCATTAATGTATATTGTAAATAGCTGGGGTCCCAGCACTGAGCCCTGCGGCACCCCACTAGTCACTGCCTGCCATTCTGAAAAGGACCCGTTTATCCTGACTCTCTGCCTCCTGTCTGCCAACCAATTCTCTATCCACATCAGTACATTACCCTCAATACCATGTGCTTTAATTTTGCACACAAATCTCTTGTGTGGGACCTTGTCAAAAGCCCTTTGAAAGTCCAAATACACCATATCCACTGGTTCTCCCTTGTCCACTCTACTAGTTACATCCTCAAAAAATTCTAGAAGATTTGTCAAGCATGATTTCCCTTTCATAAATCCATGCTGACTTGGACCGATCCTGTCACTGCTTTCCAAATGTGCTGCTATTTCACCTTTTAATAATTGATTACAACATTTTCCCCACTACGGATGTCAGGCTAACCGGTCTATAATTCCATGTTTTCTCTCTTCCTCCTTATTTAAAAAGTGGTGTTACATTAGCCACCCTCCAGTCCATAGGAACTGATGCATAGTCGATAGACTGTTGGAAAATGATCACCAATGCATCCACTATTTCTAGGGTCACTTCCTTAAATACTCTGGGATGCAGACTATTGGGCCCCTGGGATTTATCGGCCTTCAATCCCATCAATCTCCCTAACACAATTTCCCGTCTAATAAGGATTCCCTTCAATTCCTCCTTCTCACTAGACCCTCAGTCCCCTAGTATTTCCGGAAGGTTATTTGTGTCTTCCTTTGTGAAGACAGAACCAAAGTATTTGTTCAACTGGTCTGCCATTTCTTTGTTCCCCACTATAAATTCACCTGAATCTGACTGCAAGGGACCTACTTTTGTCTTCACTAATCTTTTTAATTTTCACATATCTATAGAAGCTTTTGCAGTCAGTTGTTATATTCCCAGCAAGCTTCCTCTCATACTCAATTTCCCCCCTCCTAATTAAACCCTTTGTCCTCCTCTGCTGAATTCTAAATTTCTCCCAGTTCTCAGGTTTGATGCTTTTTCTGGCCAATTTATATGCCTCTTCCTTGGACTTAACACGATCCTTAATTTTCCTTGTTGGCCATTGTTGAGCCACCTTCCCCGTTTTATTTTTTTTCTAGACAGGGATGTACAATTGTTGAAGTTCATCCATGTGATCTTTAAATGTTTGCCTATCCACCGTCAACCCTTTAAGTATCATTTGCCAGTCTATGCTAGCCAATTCACATCTCATACCATCAAAGTTACCTTTCCTTAAGTTCAGGACCCTAGTTTCTGAATTAACTGTGTCACTCTCTATATTAATAAAGAATTCTATCATATTATGGTCACTCTTCCCCAAGGGGCCTCGCAGAACAAGATTGCTAATTAGTCCTTTCTCATTACACATCACCCAGTCTAGGATGGCCAGCCCTCTAGTTGGTTCCTCAACATATTGGTCTAGAAAACCATCCCTAATACACTCCAGGAAATCCTCCTCCACCGCATTGCTACCAGTTTGGTTAGCTCAATCTATGGGCCCAAGTTTTGGGCCGCGCCTAGAACGGCGCAGCCCGGATCTGGACTCCCGTTTTTCGCGCCACAAAGTGCGCCTAAAAAAAACTCTCCTATTCTCCGGCTCCCTGCTGGTCCTCTGGAGCCGGGCACGGCGCAGCACGAGCTGTAGGGGGCGGAGCCAGGTCCCTGCGCTAAAAACAGTGCTGGGACCTCTGCACATGCGCGCTACAGTGGCCGCGCATGTGCAGAAGCTCCAGGCGCCCAAAACTGTGTTGGAGGGGCCCGAAGCAGGCAGCCCCTAGCCCTGGCTGAATGGCCTCACTGGGACTCCATGGATAAGGCTGACTCCCACGCCCAGCTCCTGCTTCCTCCCGACCGGACCTGAACTGACTTGCCTCCCGCTCCCCCGCCCCCGGACCGGACCCGATCCGCGCTCCCCCCCACACACACCTAAACTGACCTCTTCCCGCCACCAACCCGACCCGCGCTTCCCCCCGCCCCCCCCACTCACACCTGAACTTACCTCCCCCCGCCCCCCGACACGACCCGCGCTCCCGCCCCCACCCGGACCGGACCCGACCCAACCTGACCTCCCTCCCCCCGCCCCCGACACGAACCGACCCGGCCACCCTCTCCCCCGCCCCCCCCGAACCGAACCTCCCTCCCACCACCACCACCCCGACCGACCCGACCTGACCTCCCGCTTCTCCCCCCCCCCCAACACCGACCCGACCCAACCTGTGCTCCCGACACCGACCCCGACCCGCGCTCCCGCCCCCCGCCCCCACCCGGACCGGACCCGAACCAACCTGACCTTCCTCCCCCCGCCCCCGACCCGAACCGAACCGACCTCCCTCCCACCACCACCCCGACCGACCCGACCTGACCGCCCTCTTTCCCCCCCGCCCCCCGACCCGAACCGAACCGACCTCCCTCCCACCACCGCCGCCCAGACCGACCCGACCCACCTGTGCTCCCGACACCGACCCCGACCCGCGCTCCCCCTGACTGGACCGAAGCTCGCAACCCCGGACCCCGGACCCGATCTGACCCGACGCCACCTACCTGTAAATCCGGTGCTGGGGACGGGCCCCGCCTGAAGTCTTGGGCCCGGCCTTGCCTGGCCCATTCAGCCCCCCCCCACTCTTCTCCTCCCCCCCCCCCCTTCTCCTCTCTTCCCCCCCCCCCCCTTCTCCTCTCCCCCCCCCCCTTCTCCTCTCCTCCCCCCCCTTCTCTTCTCCTCCTCCCCCCCTTCTCCTCTCCTCCCCCCCCTTCTCCTCTCCTCCCCCCCCTTCTCCTCTCCTCCCCCCCCTTCTCCTCTCCTCCCCCCCCTTCTCCTCTCCTCCCCCCCCTTCTCCTCTCCTCCCCCCCCTTCTCCTCTCCTCCCCCCCCTTCTCCTCTCCTCCCCCCCCTTCTCCTCTCCTCCCCCCCCTTCTCCTCTCCTCCCCCCCCTTCTCCTCTCCTCCCCCCCCTTCTCCTCTCCTCCCCCCCCTTCTCCTCCCCCCCCCTTCTCCTCTCCTCCCCCCCCTTCTCCTCTCCTCCCCCCCCTTCTCCTCTCCTCCCCCCCCTTCTCCTCTCCTCCCCCCCTTCTCCTCTCCTCCCCCCCCTCTCCTCTCCTCCCCCCCTTCTCCTCTCCTCCCCCCCCTTCTCCTCTCCTCCCCCCCTTCTCCTCTCCTCCCCCCCCTTCTCCTCTCCTCCCCCCCCCTTCTCCTCTCCTCCCCCCCCTTCTCCTCTCCTCCCCCCCCTTCTCCTCTCCTCCCCCCCCTTCTCCTCTCCTCCCCCCCCTTCTCCTCTCCTCCCCCCCCTTCTCCTCTCCACACACAACCCCCCCTTCTCCTCTCCTCCCCCCCCTTCTCCTCTCCTCCCCCCCCTTCTCCTCTCCTCCCCCCCCCCTTCTCCTCTCCTCCCCCCCCCTTCTCCTCTCCTCCCCCCCCTTCTCCTCTCCTCCCCCCCCCTTCTCCTCCCTCCTCCCCCCCTTCTCCTCTCCTCCCCCCCCCTTCTCCTCTCCTCCCCCCCCCTTCTCACCTCTCCCCCCCCCTTCTCCTCTCCTCCCCCCCCCTTCTCCTCTCCTCCCCCCCCTTCTCCTCTCCTCCCCCCCCCTTCTCCTCTCCTCCCCCCCTTCTCCTCTCCTCCCCCCCCTTCTCCTCTCCTCCCCCCCCCTTCTCCTCTCCTCCCCCCCCTTCTCCTCTCCTCCCCCCCCTTCTCCTCTCCTCCCCCCCCTTCTCCTCTCCTCCCCCCCCTTCTCCTCTCCTCCCCCCCCTTCTCCTCTCCTCCCCCCCCTTCTCCTCTCCTCCCCCCCTTCTCCTCTCCTCCCCCCCCTTCTCCTCTCCTCCCCCCCCTTCTCCTCTCCTCCCCCCCTTCTCCTCTCCTCCCCCCCCTTCTCCTCTCCTCCCCCCCCTTCTCCTCTCCTCCCCCCCCTTCTCCTCTCCTCCCCCCCCTTCTCCTCTCCTCCCCCCCCTTCTCCTCTCCTCCCCCCCCTTCTCCTCTCCTCCCCCCCCTTCTCCTCTCCTCCCCCCCCTTCTCCTCTCCTCCCCCCCCTTCTCCTCTCCTCCCCCCCCTTCTCCTCTCCTCCCCCCCCTCCTCTCCTCCCCCCCCTTCTCCTCTCCTCCCCCCCCTTCTCCTCTCCTCCCCCCCCTTCTCCTCTCCTCCCCCCCTTCTCCTCTCCTCCCCCCCCTTCTCCTCTCCTCCCCCCCCTTCTCCTCTCCTCCCCCCCTTCTCCTCTCCTCCCCCCCCTTCTCCTCTCCTCCCCCCCCTTCTCCTCTCCTCCCCCCCCTTCTCCTCTCCTCCCCCCCTTCTCCTCTCCTCCCCCCCCTTCTCCTCTCCTCCCCCCCCTTCTCCTCTCCTCCCCCCCCTTCTCCTCTCCTCCCCCCCCTTCTCCTCTCCTCCCCCCCCTTCTCCTCTCCTCCCCCCCCTTCTCCTCTCCTCCCCCCCCTTCTCTCCCCCTCTCCTCCCCCCCCCTTCTCCTCTCCTCCCCCCCCCTTCTCCTCTCCTCCCCCCCCCTTCTCCTCTCCTCCCCCCCCCTTCTCCTCTCCTCCCCCCCCCTTCTCCTCTCCTCCCCCCCCCTTCTCCTCTCCTCCCCCCCTTCTCCTCTCCTCCCCCCCCCTTCTCCTCTCCTCCCCCCCCTTCTCCTCTCCTCCCCCCCCTTCTCCTCTCCTCCCCCCCCTTCTCCTCTCCTCCCCCCCCTTCTCCTCTCCTCCCCCCCCTTCTCCTCTCCTCCCCCCCTTCTCCTCTCCTCCCCCCCCTTCTCCTCTCCTCCCCCCCCTTCTCCTCTCCTCCCCCCCCTTCTCCTCTCCTCCCCCCCCTTCTCCTCTCCTCCCCCCCCTTCTCCTCTCCTCCCCCCCCTTCTCCTCTCCTCCCCCCCCTTCTCCTCTCCTCCCCCCCCCTTCTCCTCTCCTCCCCCCCCCTTCTCCTCTCCTCCCCCCCCCTTCTCCTCTCCTCCCCCCCCCTTCTCCTCTCCTCCCCCCCCCTTCTCCTCTCCTCCCCCCCCCTTCTCCTCTCCTCCCCCCCCTTCTCCTCTCCTCCCCCCCCCTTCTCCTCTCCTCCCCCCCCCTTCTCCTCTCCTCCCCCCCCCTTCTCCTCTCCTCCCCCCCCCTTCTCCTCTCCTCCCCCCCCCTTCTCCTCTCCTCCCCCCCCCTTCTCCTCTCCTCCCCCCCCCTTCTCCTCTCCTCCCCCCCCCTTCTCCTCTCCTCCCCCCCCCTTCTCCTCTCCTCCCCCCCCCTTCTCCTCTCCTCCCCCCCCCTTCTCCTCTCCTCCCCCCCCCTTCTCCTCTCCTCCCCCCCCCTTCTCCTCTCCTCCCCCCCCCTTCTCCTCTCCTCCCCCCCCCTTCTCCTCTCCTCCCCCCCCCCTTCTCCTCTCCTCCCCCCCCCTTCCTCTCCGCCCCCTCCTCCATAGAGAGTGTTTCTCCCGGTGCTGCAGTCGGTAAGTAGAAAATGTTTTATTTCTTGATTTTTAAATTTTTTTCCCTTTATTATGAAGTGTCTAATGTTTGTAAACCTCCCTTAAACCCCCCCCCCCCACCCACCCCATTCCCTACGCCTGATTTTCTAAGTGTAGACAAGGTTTTTCTGAGTGTACAAAAATCTACACTTACTCCATTCTAAGTTAGTTTGGAGTAAGTTTTCACTGCCTAAACTTTCAAAATGGGCGTAAGTGGCCGGTCCCGCCCCCTTTTTGGAAAAAAAATCTGTTCCAAACTGAAACTGTTCTAACTGACTAGAACTGGAGCAAACTAAATGCCGAGAATTGCAATTTCTAACATACTCCATTCTAAACCAGTTGCTCCAAAAAAACAGGAGCAACTCGGGCCAAAACTTGGCCCCCATATGTGGATTAAAGTCGCCCATGATAACTGCTGTATCTTTATTGCACGCATCCCTAATTTCTTGTTTGATGCGGTCCCCAACCTCACTACTACTGTTTGGTAGTCTGTACACAACTCCAACTAGCGTTTTCTGCCCTTTGGTATTCCGCAGTTCCACCCATACAGATTCCACATCATCCAAGCTAATGTCCTTCCTTACTATTGCGTTAATTTCCTCTTTAACCAGCAACGCTACCCCACCTCCTTTTCCTTTCTGTCTATCCTTCCTGAATGTTGAATACCCCTGGACAGTGAGTTCCCCGTCTTGGTCACCCTGGAGCCATGTCTCCATGATGCCAATTAGATCATATTCATTAATTGCTGCCTATGCAGTTAATTCATCCACCTTATTACGAATACTCCTCGCATTGAGGAACAGAGCCTTCAGGCTTGTCTTTTTAACACACTTTGCCCCTTTAGAATTTTGCTGTAATGTGGCCCTTTTTGATTTTTGCCTTGGGTTTCTCTGCCCTCCACGTTTACTTTTCTTCTTTCTATCTTTTGCTTCTGCCCTCATTCTACTTCCCTCTGTCTCCCTGCGTATATTCCCATCCCCCTGCCATATTAGTTTAACCTCTCCCCAACAGCACTAGCAAACACTCCCCCTAGGACATCAGTTCCGGTCCTGCCCAGGTGCAGACCGTTTGGTTTGTACTGGTCCCAGCTCCCCCAGAACTGGTCCCAGGAATTTGAATCCCTCCCTTCTGCACCACTCCTCAAGCCACGTATTCATCTGAGCTATCCTGCGAAAACTTCTCTGACTAGCACGTGGCACTGGTAGCAATCCTGAGATTACTACCTTTTGAGTTCCTACTTTTTAATTTAATCCTAGCTCCCTAAATTCACCTTGTAGGACCTCATCTTGTTTTTTTACCTATATGCACCACGACAACTGGCTGTTCATCCTCCCCCTCCAAAATGTCCTGCAACCGCTCCGAGACATCCTTGACCCTTGCACCAGGGAGGCAACGTACCATCCTAGAGTCTCGATTGCGGCCGCAGAAACGTCTGTCTATTCCCCTTACAATAGAATCCCCTACCACTATAGCTCTCCCACTCTTTTTCCTGCCCTCCTGTGCAGCAGAGCCACCCATGGTGCTGCTGCCCTCCCCTGATGAGTCAACCCCCCCCTCCCCCCAGCAGTACCCAAAACTGATTGAATTCCATTTGCCACTGTTCTACCCATCTGACCAGTTCATTGATATCTTCCTGCAGTCTACAGCTTTCTTCTTCATTATCAACCACACAGACAATGCATCATCTGCAAACTTCTTAATCATACCCCTACATTCAAGTCTAAATCATTGATATGTACCACAAAAAGCAACAGACCTAGTACTGAGCCCTGCGGAACCCCACTGGAAACATCCTTCCAGTCACAAAAACACCCATCAACCATTGCCCTTTGCTTCCTGACTCTGAGCCAATTTTTAATCCAACTTGGCACTTTGCCCTTGGATCCCATGGGCTTTTACTTTTGTGACCAGTCTGCCATGTGGGACCTTATCAAAAGCCTTGCTAAAATCCACATACACTACATCAAACGCACTACTCTCATCGACCCTCCTGGTTATCTCCTCAAAAAATTCAATCAAGTTAGTCAGACATGACATTCCCATAACAAATTTATGCTGACTGTCCTTGATTGATCCATATCTTTCTAAATGAAAATTTTTCCTGCCCTCAGAATTTTTTCCAATAATTATCCCACCACCGAGGTTAGGCTGACTGGCCTGTAATTACTCGGTCTATCCCTGTCTCCCTTTTTAAACAAAGGTACAGCATTAGCAGTCCTCCAGTCCCCCGGCACCACACTTGCAACCAGAGAGGATTGGAAAATGATGGTCAGAGCCTCTGCTATTTCTCCTCTTGCTTCTCTTAATAGCCTGGGATACATTTCATCCAGGCCTGGGGATTTATCCACTTTCAAAGCTGCTAAACCCCTTAATACTTTCTCTCTCACTGTTAATTTCATTTAATATTTCACACTCCTCCCTGATAGCAATATCTGCATTGCCCCTCTTTTTTGTGAAAACAGATACAAAGTATTCATCAAGAACCATACCCACGTCTTCCGCCTCCACACACAGATTATCATTATGGTCACTAATAGGCCCTACTCTTTCTCTAGTTATCCTCTTGCTTTTAATGTATTTATAAAACATCTTTGGATTTTCCTTGATTTTACTTGCCAAAATGTTTTCATGCTCTCTCTTTGCTTTCCTATTTATTAATTTCACCCCTGGACTTTCTACACTCCTCTAGAGATTCTGCAATATTGACCCCTCGGTATCTATCAGAAGCCTCCATATTTTTCTTTATCCTACCCTGTATGCCCCTCGACATCCAGGGGGCTCTAGATTTGTTAGTCTCGCCCTTTTTTTTTAAAGGGAACATACTTGCTGTGAACCCTCCGGATCTCCTCCTTGAATGCCTCCCACTGCTCTGACACTGATTTACCTTCAGTACTGGTTGAACCTCTCTGGTCCGGGACTCTCTAGTCCGGAACCATCCGTGGTTCGGCGTTAGTTTGTGGAGCTGCTGTTGCTTCCCTGGGCCTGGGCTCGGAGTTCATTGTAATGCTTAGCGACTCACGTTGCTCCCTCATTGTGCGATTGTGGGACTTGACGGCGCAGTGAAAGGGCATCAGACCCGAGGCGGACAGACAGACAGAGAAATGACCAATCACCAAACTTCCCTGCCTCAGCGATCACCAGCACCGACCTCCCGCGGTTCGGAAAATTCTCTCTTCTGGCACCGGTCATGTCTCGACGGTGACGGACCAGAGAGGTCCAACTTCTAGCAGTTTCCAGTCCACTTTGGCCAAATCACCTCTAAGGTTAGCAAAATTGGCTTTCCCCCAATTGAGAACTTTTATTTGGAAAATTCCTGGAAAATAAGAATCTAAATGAGGCAGAGGAGCAAAGGGATTTCTGAGCACAACTCACTAAACGTAGTGTCACAGGTTAGTAAGGCCATAAAAAAGCAAACCAAGCACTAGGGTTTATTTCTAGAGGTATAGAATTGAAAATTTATGCTAAACGTGTATCGAACCTTGGTTAGACCATACTTGGAGTTCTGCGTACAGTTCTGGTCACCATATTATAAAAAGGATATAGAGACACTGGAGAGGGTGCAGAGAAGATTTACAAGGATGATGCCAGAAATGCAAGGGTATACCTATCAGGAAAGGATGAACAGGTTGGGTGAGGGATGACCTAATAAAGGTCTTTAAAATCATGAAATCCTTTGGTAGAATGGATACAGAATGTTTCCACTTGTGGGGAAGAGCAAAACTAGAGGCCATCAATATAAGATAGTCACCAAGAAATCCAATAGGGAATTCAGAAGAAACTGCTTTATCCCGAGAGTGGTGAGAATGTGGAATTCGCTACCACAGGGAGTGATTGCAGTGAATAGTATAGATGTATTTAAGGGGAGGCTAGACAAGCATATGAGGGCGAAGGGAATGGAGGGTGATACTAGATTTAGATGAGGAAAGATGGGAGGAGGCTCGAGTGGAGCATAAATGCTGGCACAGCCTGGATGGGCCGAATGGCCTGGTTGGGCCGAATGGCCTGTTTCTGTGCCGTTTATCCTGTGTAATACATTGGACTCACATTGCAGAATAGGTCAGGGAGCAGCAGTAAGGCCCACTGTTCCACTGGCCAGTCAGTCTTACTACAATCTGAACACCCTGTTTATATTTTCAGAACCTGAAGGAATTGTACCTGGAAAACAACGAGATTGAGTTTTTGCCATCAACAATTGGGTTGCTGCAGAACTTGACTGTGCTTGACTGCCATGAAAACCGTCTGTTGGAATTACCTGGATCCATTGCGGACATCCAAGGTACTCAACTCTGTCTGTCAGCCTGTCTCCACCTCGTCCCATGTGGACACAGGCATACAACCGCAACAAGATGCCAGCTTCAATCGCTAGTCTGTGCTGAGTCATCTGGTCCCACGATGCTTCAAATCCTCACCTAGAAAAAAACAATATTTTTGGAACAGTTCAGCATTGAGCATTGATTGGTGCGGGGGCCTCAACTATTTACAATCTATATTAATGACTTGGATGAAGGCACCAAGTGTAATGTAGCCAAGTTTGCTGACGATACAAAGATGGGTGGGAAAGCAAATTGTGAGGAGGACACACATAATCTGCTAAGGGACATAGACAGGCTAAGTGAGTGGGCAAAAATTTGGCAGATAGAGTATAATGTGGGAAAATGTGAGATTATCCACTTTGGCAGGAAAAAAAAAAATTATTTAAATGGAGAGAGATTACAAAATGCTGCAGTACAGAGGGACCTGGGGGTCCTTGTGCGTGAAACACAAAGTTAGTATGCAGGTACAGCAAGTAATCAGGAAGCCAAATGGAATGTTGGCCTTTATTGCAAGGGGGATGGAGTATAAAAGCAGAGAAGTCCTGCTACAACTGTACAGGGTATTGGTGGGACCACATCTAGAGTACTGCATACAGTTTTCGTCTCCGTATTTAAGGAAGGATATACTTGCATTGGAGGCTGTTCAGAGAAGGTTCACTAGGTTGATTCCGGAGATGAGGGAGTTGACTTATGAAGAAAGGTTGAGTAGGTTGGGCCTGTACTCATTGAAGTTTCGAAAAATGAGAGGTGATCTTATTGAAACATGTAAGATAATGAAGGGGCTCGACAAGTTGGATGCAGAGAGGATATTTCTACTCGTGGGGGAATCTAGAGTTAGGGGGCGTAGAATTGAGAACTGAGATGAGGAGTAATTTCTTCTCAGAGAGTCATGAATCTGTGGAATTCTGTACCCCAGAGAGCTGTGGAGGCTGGGTCATTGAATATATTTAAGGTGGAGATAGACAGATTTTTGAACGATAAGGGAGTCGAGGGTTATGGGGAGCGGGAGGGAAGTGGAGCTGAGTCCAGGATCAGATCAGCCATGATCTTGTTGAATGGCAGAGCAGGCTCGAGAGGCCAATGACCTACTCCTGCTTCAATTTCTTATGTTTATTGCTGGCTAGACAGTGGAGTTATGAGAATATAGACATTTCCTTCATGACCTGCCCTCCAGACAGTCCCACCTCCTCCATGGACCATAGTTCCACGGTCACTGCTCTCGATTTGTACCCTAACCAATTGGCCATTGTTGATGCGAGTATGGACAGGGCTACAGGCTGTCCTCCCCGCATAGTGGTGGAGCAAGAACCTCAGGAGACTAAGTGGGTGGACAGCGCCAATTAAATAGTTCTGACGAAAGGTCATCAACCTGAAATGTTAACTCTGTTTCTCTATGAACTTGCCTGACCCACTGAGTATTTCCAACATTTTCTGTTTTTAATTTCAATTAAATGGTTGATTGTGTTTAGCCTGAGGAAGGAATAGATCACGGACAATAAACCCTTTCCCCATTTTAAATTTTTAGTTTGCATTCATATAATGAAAATTAAAGCTATCGGGACACAATCAACCAATCAACATTCAGATATTCCTTAATCGACAGGTGATTTTAAAAAAAAGAGATTTAGAAAAATGGTGAGAATCAGAATCATAGAAAATACGACCAATGACGGACTGGTAAAGCCCATCTGGTCCATCGAGCCTGTCCCACACAATTGCGATACCCCGCGTATCACAACATATACACCCCACCCCTCCCGAAACCGTGTGATCTCCTGGGAGAGGTAAAAAAAAAAGATTAAAAAACCCAGGCCAATTTGGGGGAAAAAAATCTGGGAAATTCTTCTCCGACCCATCTAGATGATTGAAACTAGTCCAGGAGATCACTCTGGCCATTAAATTCCCTGCAGCACTGACCTTCTGTAAGAGTTAATCTCCGTCGCAGCCAGAAACAAATTCAGCTTTTGCTTGAAGGAGTTCAATCAATCTGCATCCACTACATGAGAGGGCAGCTTGTTCCAGAGGCTGACTGTTCTCTGTGAAAAGATCCACCTCCTGACATCTAACCTCGATCTAGCCTTATATAACTTAAATTTGTGCCCCCTGGTCCTGTCTAACCTATTTAATTGAAATAAACGTTTAACTGGAACACTGTCTATTCCCTTCATTATCTTATAAACCTCAATCATATCCCCCCCCCCACCCCCCTCAAGTCTATGCAGCTCTAAGGTAAAGAGTCCCAACTCTTTTAACCTATCTTGATAACTAAGATGCTTTAGACTTGGAATTAGCCTCAATATCACCCACCATGTGAGGAGACCAAAACTGGACACAGTATTCCAAGTGCGGCCTGACTAAGGCCTTGTACAAGGACAAAACAGTACACCTCGTCTTATACTCAATTGTCCTATGGATGCACCCCAACACCCTATTTGCTCTTGCTATCGCTGCACGGCATTGCTCGTGTACCTTTAAGGATGTGTGCACTGGAATGTCCAAATCTCTTTCTATCTTCACCATCTTTAATGCCTTTCCCTGGAAGGTGTATGAATGTTGAGCATTTGCCCTGCCCACATGCATACACTGCACTTATCTAAGTTATACATCATTTTCCAGTCATGAGCCCAGTCTCCCAACACGTTATGATCTGCCTGAATCAGACGAGCCTCTCCTACACTTCTAGCACTCGCACAGATCTTGGTAACATCGGCAAATTGTGCCGCCAACTCCTGAATCCAGATCATTAATAAAAATAGTGAAAAGCAACGGTCCCAACACTGATCTCTGGGGGACACCACTGGTGACCAGTCTCCAAACAGATCCAAATCCATCTATAACTACTCTTTGCCTGCGTCCTGCCAGCCAGTTCTGTATCCAGCTCAACATATTATCACTAATATTCCAGAGGCTCCGATCTTATAGAGAAGCCTCTTGTGCAGTACCTTGTCAAAAGCTTTTTGGAAATTTCAGTAGATAATGTCTACTGGGCTTCCCTCATCCACCAACTTTGTAACTTCTTCAAAAAATACAATTAGATTTGTGAGAAATGACTTTTTTTTTATGAAGCCATGTTGAGTGTCCCTAATATATCCCTCCCTATCCACATGATATATTGCATCCCTTATGATTCTTTCAAGCAACTTCCCTATTACTGATGTTAAACTGATGGGCCTACAGTTAGCCGGATCTGCCTTGTCACATTAGCCTCCTTCCAATCTGTAGGAACCATTCCAAAGCGCAGTGAGGTATTAAACATACAGGCCAGGGGCTCGTACAGCACATGTCCCATGTCCCATCTTCCGGAGGACCCTCGAGTGGATATCGTCCGGCCCTGCTGCTCTATTTATTTTAAATTCTTAATTCTTTTTAAAACAATATGCTTATCTATGTAATGTTACTGATAAAACTAATATTATTAAATTCTAATATTTGAGCATGATGTTAAAGGGTGAATATTGATGCAAAGTACTCATTTAATATTTCCGCTATACTCAGTGAGTCCTTTGTAACCTATCCTCGAACACCCTTCAGTGGCCCAAAACAGTCTTTGATAGTTCTCTGACTCTTCACATAACTAAAAAAGCTCTTCACAATCCTTTTTTCCATTAGCCTTTTTGCTGATCGAAGAGCAGCCATCGTTTGCTTTAGTTGTTCCTTGTATTCAACCCTATTCATTTGAGTGTTAAATGTCTTTAATTTATAGCAACATTTTTGTTTCGAAATTATTTGTCTTTGTACAGAGCCAGTCAGCCATCTCGGCTTTTCCTTATCACATTTCCTTCTTTTGATTTTGGGTACATGTTTGTTTTCCACATTTTTAATCTTATTCTTAAAAACTTTCCATTTATATTCAACATCGGTCACATCACTACTGCGGAGGGTTAGCCAATTTACCTGTTCCAAATCATCTGCCATTTTGGAGAAGTTTGCCCTTCTGAAATCCGGCACGAGTTTTCGGTTCTCAGTACCGTTAGTTCTACTAGCCAATTGGGACTGTATAATGTGATCACTGTTGCCCAGATGTTCCCCCACATGGAGGCCTGATAAGAGGTCAGGCTCACTACGAAACACCAGATCCAATATATGACTTGGATGGTTACAGCACAAAAAGGAGGCCATTCATGCCGCCTCTCTGCAAGAGCACCTCAGCTAGTTCCACTCCCCCGCCTTTTCCCCGTAGCCCTGCAAATTCTTTCCTTCAGATACTTATCCATTTCCCTTTTGAAAGCTGTGATATGAGTCTGCCTCCACCACCCTCTCAGTGCATTCCAAATCCTAACCACTTGCTGCATAAAAACGTTTTTTCTTATGTCGCCTTTGTTTTTTTGCCAATCACCTTAAATCTGAGTCCTCTGGTTCTTGACCTTTGTGCCAGTGGGAACAGCTTCTCTCTATCTACTCTGTCTAGCCCCCTCATGATTTTGAACCTCTATCAAAGTAGCGGAAAAGCCCATTAGGCAGCGAGAACCCGCCGACTCGTCTGCTTAAAGCTCACAAGCTTCTCTACAAACCACCTAACTAGCTCTTTATACTTTCAGGCCCAAGCTGTTCCCTAGTAACTCTATTACCCTTCCCGCCAAGTTCCCCATCATTTGCCGTCTTACTCTAAACGCCTGATCTTTAGCGTGTGCCCCCACAGATTTGGATTGATCATTGGAGACAAAATCTTGCCTGGATAAGTTTTGTCGAATATTGAAATATCATCTCCAATCAACAAGTGTAGAGGGCTGGGTGCTGGGAACAGGATAATCGACAAAGGACCAATTGTGTGCAATGGAAGAATTTGAAAATAAGCTTTAAGTAGCTTTAGCTTTTTAGAAAGAAAAGTACTCTTACTAAACTTAGTGCATTCCCACAGGCTTGCAGATGCTTCTAGTGAACTGTAATCGAATATCTAATCTCCCAGCGAACTTGGACCAACTGCAGAAACTGGAAGTCCTGTCCCTGGAAAGAAACCCATTGGAAAAGGATTTAGGTGAAATTTGCCAGCAGGGAATTTCTGCCATATTCCAATACTTACAGATAAAGAGGATCCAACATCTCAAGGCAACCAAGGTACTCTCTGACTGAGATTTAAAGGCTAGGTCAAAAAAATGGCCTGGGTTTTAGGCTACACCTTTGTTTTGGCAGAATTGAAATAAAGAGAGGGGAAATCAGCCAGGGTTCCTGCTCCTGATCACTGTCCAGTGACCCCTGGGTTGGAGAGAGAGGGAAATCAGCCAGGGTTCCTGTTCCTGATCACTGTCCAGTGACCCCTGGGTTAGAGAGAGGGAAAATCAGCCAGGGTTCCTGCTCCTGATCACTGTCCAGTGACCCCTGGGTTAGAGAGAAGGGAAATCAGCCCAGGTTCCTGTTCCTGATCACTGTCCAGTGATCCCTGGGTTGGAGAGAGAGGGAAATCAGCCAGGGTTCCTGCTCCTGATCATTGTCCAGTGACCCCTGGGTTAGAGAGAAGGGAAATCAGCCAGGGTTCCTGCTCCTGATCATTGTCCAGTGACCCCTGGGTTAGAGAAAGCGGAAATCAGCCAGGGTTCCTGTTCCTGATCACTGTCCAGTGACCCCTGGGTTAGAGAGAGGGGGAAATCAGCCAGGGTTCCTACTCCTGATCACTGCCCAGTGACCTCTGGATTAGAGAGAGAGGGGGAATCAGCCAGGGTTCCTGTTCCTGATCACTGTCCAGTGACCCCTGGGTTAGAGAGAGGGAGAATCAGCCAGAGTTCCTGCTCCTGATCACTGTCCAGTGACCCCTGGGTTAGAGAGAGGGAAAATCAGCCAGGGTTCCTGTTCCTGATCACTGCCCAGTGACCCCTGGATTAGAGAGAGAGGGGGAATCAGCCAGGGTTCCTGCTCCTGATCACTGCTCAGTGTCCCCTGGATTAGAGAGAGAGGGGGAATCAGCCAGGGTTCCTGCTCCTGATCACTGCCCAGTCAATGCATGTCGTGTGAGGGCAGGATTGGTGTGTGCTGCTCCGGCTGACCAGCTGAACAGCCCAGTGACCCTCACACACTGATGAGGGGCAGGATACAGGGGAGGCGGGTAACGGAGAATCACAGAGCAGGGAGGGGAGGGTAAACTGATTGAATGAAGGGGAGAAAGAGCGGGCGGTGAAGTAATTCCGCGGTGAAACCAGAGGTGGGAGGAACTTTGAATCCACCAGTACCAAATGATAACTCACTGAAATTGCACCAATAACTAATAGTAATGGTGGTAACACTCAGGTTCTCCTCATAACTAACAGTACTGCAATAACTTGCTGATAGTCCAAATATAACTGGTAGTGATGGATGCCCGATATCCTACTTGTAATTAGTAGTGCTGCAATGACCCACTGATAGTCATCCGGAAACCGCAGCCCGACTGCCCCGCACTGCACAAGGTCGGTCAGGCACAGTCGTGCTCCTGATCTCCTTGAACTCTGGTTTGGGCCCGGTTCTGGTTGCGGTTGTGTGTGAGGGCGTCGACTCTGAGCTGGGAGCCTCAGTCCGAGCTATCTGTACTCTGACTTCACACGTCTCAGACCGGGGCCTCCCAGACCGGGGCCCGAAAAGCCGCTTAGCACCAACATTTCTAAAACTCTCCATGAGCACCAACTCAAAAAAGGAGAGTTTTCATAGAATGATAGAAATTACAGCATAGGAGGAGGCCGTTCAGCCCCCAATGTGCTGATGCACTTTCCTGTAACCCCACTCCCCAAAGATCTTTTTATATTCCCACTATTCAAATATTTATCCAATTTCCTTTTAAATGATCTTGTCTCTGCCCCAATAACCACTTGTGGTGAAGCATCCCTCGGTCTAATAGCCCTCAATTTAAGAACCTTCCTCCTCCATTCCCACTCAGCTCTTCCAGTGTGAATCCTCGTTTTCCATTCTCGTTCCCCATTCCACCAGTGGAAATAATCTTTAACTATTTATGCACAGTAAGATCCCCAGGTTTCACTCGCCCCTTTACTGGCTGCTCCCACTCATCATGTTGCTGCTTCCCGGGCTCTGCATGAAATGCTGGGCCCCATTGCCCCCCTGTACCAGTCTGCTGACCTCTGCTCTCTGTTCAAGCCAGGGCCACATCTCTCACCACGCCATCTCTCTATTCCCTCCCTCGCTCCCCCTGGCTGCTTCTCCACCAGCCTGTCACCCACAAGCAGAGAGCTACAGACCGATTCCTCATTCAGTGTTTATTCCTCCATCGGATAGGTCCAAGCGTGGTGGCGTGGAATGATGGTGCGGAAGGAACTGGGACCATTCAAAAACTTGTTTCCAAAGAAGGACAAGAAAGGGAAGAAAGTCAAAGGGAAGAACAAGTAATCAAACACTTGCAACTGTGAAATCAGATGAGAGAAATGTGAATGTATAAACGCTGGAAGTGCTGACAATCAGGCTTCAGAAAACGGGCTCATTTATTGAGCTCAATGGACATGAGGACAAAAGACTTGTTTCCACAAGAGCCAGTACACTTTCTTCGAATCCAACTACAGGCCACCCTCAATAGAATTGGTGGAATGTGAAAATTGTGCATAGAATTATAGATACCACAGGGATGTGCCAAAACCGCCAACAGCGAATCACAGCCTGATTAAACCAGCTGCTGATTTGCTATCGCGGAAGACTAGTTTCACCTCCTCTAGCAAGTTCAAAGGTCATTCTCTGAATTGTCTGCTTGTTGGTAGTTAAAGCACAATCTGTTGATAGGTATGTTCAGTGATGGAGTGAGTGACAGAACATGCTAGATGCTCAGTCTCCAGTGTCTGACATAAACCTCCTGGCACCTCTGTTCAGTGATTTGTACTTTAAAACACTTTAAAACCGACACTTTGCCTTTAACTAATTTTACATTGACAACAACCTTCCTTCACACAGCACTTGCAACAAAAATCTACTTTTTAATGTTTACCTTGTATTGTCAGAAATAGCATGTAAGGAGTTAAATCCAGAGGGGTCACAGGATGTTTTCAGTGACTTGGACTGTGTGATGTTAGGCAGAGTCAACATGGATTTATGAAGGGGAAGTCCTGTTTGACAAATTTTCTGGAATTCTTTGAGGATGTAATGAACAGGGTGGATAAAGCGGAACCAGTGGATGTGGTGTATTTGGACTTCCAGAAGGCATTTGACAAGGTGCCACATAAAAGGTTACTGCACAAGATAAAAGTTTACGGGGTTGGGGGTAATATATTAGCATGGATAGAGGATTGGCTAACTAACAGAAAACAGAGAGTCGGGATAAATGGTTCATTCTCTGGTTGGCAACCAGTAACTAGTGGGGTGCCACAGGGATCAGTGCTGGGACCCCAACTATTTACAATCTATATTAACGACTTGGAGGAAGGGACTGAGTGTAACATAGCCAAGTTTGCTGACGATACAAAGATGGGAGGAAAAGCAATGTGTGAGGAGGACACAAAAAATCCGCGAAAGGACATAGACAGGCTAAGTGAGTGGGCAGAAATTTGGCAGATGGAGTATAATGTGGGAAAGTGTGAGGTCATGCACTTTGGCAGAAAAAAATCAAAGAGCAAGTTATTATTCAAATGGAGAAAGATTGAAAAGTGCTGCAGTACAGCGGGACCTGGGGGTACTTGGGCATGAAACGCAAAAGATTAGTATGCAGGTACAGCAAGTGATCAGGAAGGCCAATGGAATCTTGGCTTTTATTGCAAAGGGGATGGAGTATAAAAGCAGGGAAGTCTTGCTACAGTTATATAGGGTATTGGTGAGGCCACACCTGGAATACTGCATGCAGTTTTGGTTTCCATATTTACGAAAGGATATACTTGCTTTGGAGGCAGTTCAGAGAAGGTTCACTAGCTTGATTCCGGAGATGAGGGGGTTGACATATGAGGAAAGGTTGAGTAGGTTGGCATCTACTCATTGGAATTCAGAAGAATGAGAGGCGATCTTATCGAAACGTATAAGATTATGAGGGGGCTTGACGAGGTGGATGCAGAGAGGATGTTTCCACTGATGGGGGAGACTAGAACTAGAGGGCATAATCTTAGAATAAGGGGCCGCCCATTTAAAACAGAGATGAGAAATTTCTTCTCCCAGAGGGTTGTAAATCTGTGGAATTCGCTGCCTCAGAGAGCTGTGGAATCTGGGACATTGAATAAATTTAAGATAGAAATAGACAGTTTCTTAAACGATAAGGGGTTATGGGGAGCGGGCAGGAAATGGAGCTGAGACCATGATCAGATCAGCCATGATCTTATCGAATGGCGGAGCAGGCTCGAGGGGCCGTATGGCCTACTCCTGCTCCTATTTATTACAATCTTATGTTACTCTGGTCTCCAGTTAAATAAAGCACAATGGGATGTCTCGCTGTTAATTGCTGGAACCACTGGAATCATATTCAATCAACCAGGTTACATTCTTTGAAGTAAGAGAAAGAGTAGCCAAGGGTAATGCAGTGCATGGAATATACATGGGCTTTGAAAAGCCTTTAATAATGTACTACATAGTAGGCTCATGTTGTAATTTCAAATACAAAACAGAAAGCAGAGAGAAGGGATGAAGGGTGGTTACTCAGATTGGCGAGGGTGGGAAGCAGTGTTGTACACAATCGGCGCTGGGACCTGTGTTGTTGTACACAATCGGCGCTGGGACCTGTGTTGTTGTACACGATCGGCGCTGGGACCTGTGTTGTTGTACACGATCGGCGCTGGGACCTGTGTTGTTGTACACGATCGGCGCTGGGACCTGTGTTGTGGCACACGATCGGCGCTGGGACCTGTGTTGTTGCACACGATCGGCGCTGGGACCTGTGTTGTTGCACACGATCGGCGCTGGGACCTGTGTTGTGGCACACGATCGGCGCTGGGACCTGTGTTGTGGCACACGATCGGCGCTGGGACCTGTGTTGTTGTACACGATTGGCGCTGGAACCTCTCTGTTGTGGCACACGATTGGCGCTGGAACCTCTCTGTTGTGGCACACGATCGGCGCTGGAACCTCTCTGTTGTGGCACACGATCGATGCTGGGACCTGTGTTGTTGCACACGATCGGCGCTGGGACCTGTGTTGTGGCACACGATCGGCGCTGGGACCTCTCTGTTGTGGCACACGATCGGTGCTGGGACCTGTGTTGTTGCACACGATCGGCGCTGGGACCTGTGTTGTGGCACACGATCGACGCTGGGACCTCTCTGTTGTGGCACACGATCGGTGCTGGGACCTGTGTTGTTGCACACGATCGGCGCTGGGACCTGTGTTGTTGCACACGATCGGCGCTGGGACCTGTGTTGTGGCACACGATCGGCGCTGGGACCTGTGTTGTGGCACACGATCAGCGCTGGGACCTGTGTTGTGGCACACGATCGGTGCTGGGACCTGTGTTGTTGCACACGATCGGCGCTGGGACCTGTGTTGTTGCACACGATCGGCGCTGGGACCTGTGTTGTTGTACACGATCGGCGCTGGGACCTGTGTTGTTGCACACGATCGGCGCTGGGACCTGTGTTGTTGCACACGATCGGCGCTGGGACCTGTGTTGTTGCACACGATCGGCGCTGGGACCTGTGTTGTGGCACACGATCGGCGCTGGGACCTGTGTTGTGGCACACGATCGGCGCTGGGACCTCTCTGTTGTTGCACACGATCGGTGCTGGGACCTGTGTTGTTGCACACGATCGGCGCTGGGACCTGTGTTGTTGCACACGATCGGCGCTGGGACATGTGTTGTTGCACACGATCGGCGCTGGGACATGTGTTGTTGTACACGATCGGCGCTGGGACCTGTGTTGTTGCACACGATCGGCGCTGGGACCTGTGTTGTTGCACACGATCGGCGCTGGGACCTGTGTTGTGGCACACGATCGGCGCTGGGACCTGTGTTGTTGCACACGATCGGCGCTGGGACCTGTGTTGTGGCACACGATCGGCGCTGGGACCTGTGTTGTGGCACACGATCGGCGCTGGGACCTGTGTTGTGGCACACGATCGGCGCTGGGACCTGTGTTGTTGCACACGATCGGCGCTGGGACCTGTGTTGTTGCACACGATCGGCGCTGGGACCTGTGTTGTTGCACACGATCGGTGCTGGGACCTGTGTTGTTGTACACGATCGGCGCTGGAACCTCTCTGTTGTGGCACACGATCGGCGCTGGGACCTCTGTTGTGGCACACGATCGGCGCTGGGACCTCTCTGTTGTGGCACACGATCGGCGCTGGGACCTGTGTTGTGGCACACGATCGGCGCTGGGACCTGTGTTGCACACGATCGGTGCTGGGACCTGTGTTGTGGCACACGATCGGTGCTGGGACCTGTGTTGTTGCACACGATCGGCGCTGGGACCTGTGTTGTTGCACACGATCAGCGCTGGGAAATGTGTTGTTGTACACGATCGGCGCTGGGACCTGTGTTGTGGCACACGATCGGTGCTGGGACCTCTTGTTGCACACGATCGGTGCTGGGAAATGTGTTGTACACGATCGGCGCTGAGAAATGTGTTGTTGTACACGATCGGCGCTGGGACCTGTGTTGTTGCACACGATCGGCGCTGGGACCTGTGTTGTTGTACACGATCGGCGCTGGGAAATGTGTTGTTGTACACGATCGGTGCTGGGACCTGTGTTGTGGCACACGATCGGTGCTGGGACCTCTTGTTGCACACGATCGGTGCTGGGACCTGTGTTGTTGTACACGATCAGCGCTGGGAAATGTGTTGTTGTACACGATCGGTGCTGGGACCTCTGCTGTTCACCGTTTATATAAAATGATTTGGACTTGAGAATCAGAAGTGCAATTTCAACATTTGCGGATGACACCAAATTGGGGAGTGCAGTTAACACAGAGGAGGACTGTGGCAAAATACAGAAAGATAAACTTGCAGAGTGGGCGTGTAATTGGCAAATGAATTTGAATATCGAGGCTTGTGAGGGAAGAGCAATAAGGTCACATACTTGGCCCAGAAATTGGGTCATTTGCGCCTCCCGTTAGCACCCCTGCTAAATTCGGCTCGGAGTTTAGCAGCGGCAGTACCGCTAGCACCCCGGACTCATTGGGCACCGCTCCCTGCGCTGGGCGATGACACCGAGAGCTTCAGGGAATGCGTACCCGACGACCGGACGCTCACGGGGCGGAAATTAAAGGGGAGGTGTGCTGCAGTAAAAAAAAAAATCCTCTGGTTTTTCTTCGGCACCCCGTTGGTGCTCCGTGCCGTGACGTGTCAGTCCGGCGCTCTGCTCGAGCGCCAGGCTGTTGGCATAGCAATCTCACTGCCCCTTTCCCCACTGCAGAATTTGCAGCTTGTTGGTGAGAGGGGAGCGACCTATCAAAAGCCCAGCGGGAGATCGAGAGCCAGCGTATCGGTGCAGCTACAGCGGGAGAGAAAGCAAAATAGAAGTAGAAAGTAATCAAAAAGTGACGTCACAGCCAATGAGGTAAGTGATTGGCTGGTGATTGGTGAGTAGCTTTTCTTTTCTTTTTTATATCAGTAAGTGAACTGCAACATTGTTATTACCAATTTAAGTGTATCTAAGGTTAAGGCATGGCAGGAGAGCTCGGTCACGTGATATGCTCCTCCTGTACCATGTGGGAACTCGGGGACACTTCCGGTGTCCCTGGGCGCTACGTGCGTGGGAAGTGTATCCGCCTCGAGCTCTTGACGGTCCGCGTTGCGGAATTGGAGCTGAGGGTGGATTCACTCTGGAGCATCCACGATGCTGAGAATGACGTGAGTATCACGTGTAGTGAGTTGGTCTTACCGCAGGAGAAGGGTCCACAGCCAGATAGGGAATGGAAGACCAGCAGGAAGAGCAGTGCAAGAAAGGTAGTGCAGGAGTCCCCTGTGGTCATCCCCCTGCAAAACAGATACACTGCTTTGAGTACTGTTGGGGAGGATGACTCATCAGGGGAGGGCAGCAGCAGCCAAGTTCATGGCACCGTAGGTGGCTCTGCTGCAAAGGAGGGCAGGAAAAAGAGTGGGAGCGCGATAGTGATAGGGGATTCAATGGTGAGGGGAATAGATAGGCGTTTCTGCGGACGCAACCGAGACTCCAGGATGGTATGTTGCCTCCCTGGTGCAAGGGTCAAGGATGTCTCGGAGCGGGTGCAGGACATTCTGAAATGGGAGGGAGAACAGCCAGTTGTCGTGGTGCACATTGGTACCAACGACATAGGTAAAAAAAGGGATGAGGTCCTACGAAAAGAATTGAAGGAGCTAGGAGCTAAATTAAAAAGTAGGACCTCAAAAGTAGTAATCTCGGGATTGCTACCAGTGCCACGTGCTAGTCAGAGTAGGAATCGCAGGATAGCGCAGATGAATATATGGCTTGAGCAGTGGTGCAGCAGGGAGGGATTCAAATTCTTGGGGCATTGGAACCGGTTCTGGGGGAGGTGGGACCAGTACAAAGCGGACGGTCTGCACCTGGGCAGGTCCGGAACCAATGTCCTAGGGGGAGTGTTTGCTAGTGCTGTTGGGGAGGAGTTAAACTAATATTGCAGGGGGATGGGAACCTGTGCAGGGAGACAGAGGGAGACAAAAATGAGGCAAAAGCAAAGGACAGAAAGGAGATGAGGAAAAGTGGAGGGCAGAGAAACCCAAGGCAAAGAACAAAAAGGGCCACTGTACAGCAAAATTCTAAAAGGACAAAGGGTGTTAAAAAAGCAAACCTGAAGGCTTTGTGTCTTAATGCAAGGAGTATCCACAATAAGGTGGATGAATTAACTGTGCAAATAGATGTTAACAAATATGATGTGATTGGGATTACGGAGACGTGGCTCCAGGATGATCAGGGCTGGGAACTCAACATCCAGGGGTATTCAACATTCAGGAAGGATAGAATAAAAGGAAAAGGAGGTGGGGTAGCATTGCTGGTTAAAGAGGAGATTAATGCAATAGTTAGGAAAGACATTAGCTTGGATGATGTGGAATCTATATGGGTAGAGCTGCAGAACACTAAAGGGCAAAAATCGTTAGTGGGAGTTGTGTACAGACCTCCAAACAGTAGTAGTGATGTTGGGGAGGGCATCAAACAGGAAATTAGGAGTGCATGCAATAAAGGTGCAGCAGTTATAATGAGTGACTTTAATATGCACATAGATTGGGCTAGCCAAACTGGAAGCAATACGGTGGAGGAGGATTTCCTGGAATGCATAAGGGATGGTTTTCTAGACCAATATGTCGAGGAACCAACTAGGGGGGAGGCCATCTTAGACTGGGTGTTGTGTAATGAGAGAGGATTAATTAGCAATCTCATTGTGCGAGGCCCCTTGGGGAAGAGTGACCATAATATGGTGGAATTCTGCATTAGGATGGAGAATGAAACAGTTAATTCAGAGACCATGGTCCAGAACTTAAAGAAGGGTAACTTTGAAGGTATGAGGCATGAATTGGCTAAAATAGATTGGCTAATGATACTTAAGGGGTTGACTGTGGATGGGCAATGGCAGACATTTAGAGACCGCATGGATGAATTACAACAATTGTACATTCCTGTCTGGCGTAAAAATAAAAAAGGGAAGGTGGCTCAACCGTGGCTATCAAGGGAAATCAGGGATAGTATTAAAGCCAAGGAAATGGCATACAAATTGGCCAGAAATAGCAGCAAACCTGGGGACTGGGAGAAATTTAGAACTCAGCAGAGGAGGACAAAGGGTTTGATTAGGGCAGGGAAAATGGAGTACGAGAAGAAGCTTGCAGGGAACATTAAGGCGGATTGCAAAAGTTTCTATAGGTATGTAAAGAGAAAAAGGTTAGTAAAGACAAACGTAGGTCCCCTGCAGTCAGAATCAGGGGAAGTCATAACGGGGAACAAAGAAATGGCAGACCAATTGAACAAGTACTTTGGTTCAGTATTCACTAAGGAGGACACAAACAACCTTCCGGATATAAAAGTGGTCAGAGGGTCTAGTAAGGAGGAGGAACTGAGGGAAATCTTTATTAGTCGGGAAATTGTGTTGGGAAATTGATGGGATTGAAGGCCAATAAATCCCCAGGGCCTGATGGACTGCATCCCAGAGTACTTAAGGAGGTGGCCTTGGAAATAGCGGATGCATTGACAGTCATTTTCCAACATTCCATTGACTCTGGATCAGTTCCTATCGAGTGGAGGGTAGCCAATGTAACCCCACTTTTTAAAAAAGGAGGGAGAGAGAAAGCAGGGAATTATAGACCGGTCAACCTGACCTCAGTAGTGGGTAAAATGATGGAATCAATTATTAAGGATGTCATAGCAGTGCATTTGGAAAATGGTGACATGATAGGTCCAAGTCAGCATGGATTTGTGAAAGGGAGATCATGCTTGACAAATCTTCTGGAATTTTTTGAGGATGTTTCCAATAAAGTGGACAAAGGAGTACCAGTTGATGTGGTATATTTGGACTTTCAGAAGGCTTTCGACAAGGTCCCACACAGGAGATTAATGTGCAAAGTTAAAGCACATGGGATTGGGGGTAGTGTGCTGACGTGGATTGAGAACTGGTTGGCAGACAGGAAGCAAAGAGTAGGAGTAAATGGGTACTTTTCAGAATGGCAGGCAGTGACTAGTGGGGTACCGCAGGGTTCTGTGCTGGGGCCCCAGCTGTTTACATTGTACATTAATGATTTAGACGAGGGGATTAAATGTAGTATCTCCAAATTTGCGGATGACACTAAGTTGGGTGGCAGTGTGAGCTGCGAGGAGGATGCTATGAGGCTACAGAGTGACTTGGATAGGTTAGGTGAGTGGGCAAATGCGTGGCAGATGAAGTATAATGTGGATAAATGTGAGGTTATCCACTTTGGTGGTAAAAACAGAGAGACAGACTATTATCTGAATGGTGACAGATTAGGAAAAGGGAAGGTGCAACGAGACCTGGGTGTCATGGTACATCAGTCATTGAAGGTTGGCATGCAGGTACAGCAGGCGGTTAAGAAAGCAAATGGCATGTTGGCCTTCATAGCGAGGGGATTTGAGTACAGGGGCAGGGAGGTGTTGCTACAGTTGTACAGGGCCTTGGTGAGGCCACACCTGGAGTATTGTGTACAGTTTTGGTCTCCTAACTTGAGGAAGGACATTCTTGCTATTGAGGGAGTGCAGAGAAGATTCACCAGACTGATTCCCGGGATGGTGGGACTGACCTATCAAGAAAGACTGGATCAACTGGGCTTGTATTCACTGGAGTTCAGAAGAGTGAGAGGGGACCTCATAGAAACGTTTAAAATTCTGACGGGTTTGGACAGGTTGGATGCAGGAAGAATGTTCCCAATGTTGGGGAAGTCCAGAACCAGGGGTCACAGTCTAAGGATAAGGGGTAAGCCATTTAGGACCGAGATAAGGAGAAACTTCTTCACCCAGAGAGTGGTGAACCTGTGGAATTCTCTACCACAGGAAGTAGTTGAGGCCAATTCACTAAATATATTCAAAAGGGAGTTAGATGAAGTCCTTACTACTCGGGGGATCAAGGGGTATGGCGTGAAAGCAGGAAGTGGGTACTGAAGTTTCATGTTCAGCCATGAACTCATTGAATGGCGGTGCAGGCTAGAAGGGCTGAATGGCCTGCTCCTGCACCTATTTTCTATGTTTCTATGCCCCCACCCGCGACCGCATCACACAGGAAGTGGAGCGCTTTAGTTTGCCTTGCACTTCCTTTGTGGGGGGGGGGGGGGGGTGGGTAGTAACCCCAGTTTCTCGCGGGACGAGGATCACGGGGCGGGACCCAACTTTTCCTGGTGAGAGTCCAAATGGGATGGTGGAGCAAAGGGATCTGACGGTACAGATTCACAACTCGCCACCTAGCGACAATTTAAAAAAAGCAAACCAGCATTGGGGTTCATTTCTAGAGGATTAGAATTGAAAAGCAGAGAAGTTGTGGTAAACTTGTATAGAACCTTGGTTCGACCCCACAGGGCAGTATTTTCAATATAAAGTGACAGGGATTGTGTGTGGAAAAATTAGTCCCTGCATTATCGGCTGGCTGCAAAACCAGTATTAAAAACTGGGATTTAAATTAGTGCAAGTAAATTTAAAACAGAGATGTGGAAAAATGTCTTTACACAAACGGTGATCACTCACTGATGTGGTTGGCGGGAGAGGAATTTAAAGCAGAGAAGTGGCAAGTGATAGATTTTGGAAGGAAGAACGAGGACAGGCAATATAAACTCATGGAGTGATTATTTGTCCGAACTCTCGCTTCTGCGCAGGCATCCCCTTGGAGGTTTTGCTCAAATTGTATAATACTCTGGTTAGGCCACAGCTGGAGTACGGCGTGCAGTTCTGGTCGCCGTATTATAGGAAGTGTCATGTATGTATGCTTGGATTTACTAACCACCGGGTGGCGCCACTGTCGGAGGTCATTGGGCTGTAATGTGATCACTTTTGGGCCCTAATAAAGTAGAGCCAGGTTTGTACCTGTTCGGAATTTACAGTATTCAGTCTATTGAGTTATTGCATACACAACAGGAAGGACGTGATTGCACTAGAGAGGGTGCAGAGGAGATTTTACGAGGATGCTGCCTGGAATGGAGAATCTTAGCTATGAGGACAGATTGGATAGGCTGGGTTTGTTCTCATTGGAATAGAGGAGGCTGAGAGGAGACCTGATTGAGGTGTACCACATTTTGAGAGGCCTGGACATAGTGGATAGTAAGGGCCTATTTCCCTTGGTGGAGGGGTCAATTATGAGGGGCATAGTTTTAAGGTGGAAGGTTCAGAGGGGATTTGATGGGGGGCTTCTTCACGCAGAGGGTTGTGGGGGTCTGGAACTCACTGCCTGGAAGGGTGGTGGATGCAGAAACCCTCACCCCATTTAAAGACGCTTGGATGGGCACTTGAAGTGCCGTGACCTGCAGGGTTACAGACCTAGAGCTGGTAAGTGGGATTAGACTGGATAGCCTCTTGTTGGCTGGTGCAGGTACGATGGTAAGTACTGCAGGGAATCGAATACGGCCAGGATGATGATCTGGACTAGTTTTGATCACCTGGATGGGTCGGAGAGGAATTTTCCCAGATTTTTTCCCCTAATTGGCCTGGGTCTTATCTGGTTTTTGCCTCTCCCAGGAGATCACATGGCTCCAGTTGAGGTGGAGTGTAGAATGTTTCAGTGTAAGGGGTGTCGCAGTTGTGTGAGGCGGACTGGTTGGGCTGGATGCTCTTTACCTTTCCACCATTGTTCATTGGTTTATATGTAACATTCAGGGCTGCTGACCGAGGGCCGTGCGGCTCTTTGTCGGCCGGCGCAGACACGATGGGCCAAAATGGCCTCCTTCTGCACTGTAAATATCTGTTTGTATGCAAGCGCAGAAGCGAGCGATAGGACAAATGGTCTCCGACTTCCCCCTCTTTTCCCCGTCCCCCACCCCACCCCCTGGCCCCACCGATCGAACCCAAACACCAGGTTTCCTCCACCAAGCCTCCGATCAGGCAGTGGCTGGTCAGGACCAGTTCCTGTCTCAGTGGCAGTTTGCGTGGGGAGAGAGAGAGAGAGAGACCCGGGGAGGGGAGGAGCGAGATACCGCATCTGGAAATGGGGGGGGAGAGAGAAGAGACACTGGGGAGGGGGGATTGGAAGAGAGAGAGAGAGAGAGAGTGCGCCTGAGTGGGGCAGGGGGAGAGAGACAAAAATCGGAGGGGATCGGAGGGGAGAGGGAACTCAGCGAAGACGGATCACGTTTTTCCAACCCCCTGGTGTGTGCAAGCTCGGTGCGAGTGTTGCAAGGGACATCGTTGGGGTGGATGAAATCCAGAAGTCACGTCACTGTCACTATTCACTTCATACCCAATAAACAGGTTAACAATCCGCACTATTTGCTCCTCTATTGGGGGGGTTGGAAGGTCTTGTGCTGGGACTTCGGCTGGAACTTGGTGGCTTCTGGGGAGATTGATCCTCTGTAATTCTGAAGTCAAAATGGATCGAATTACAAATTGGAAAGTCAACTTCCGGGTGTGATTGGTCCCCTTGGAGGATAAATCAGCAATAGGTCATGTGATAATGGAGAGCCAATCAGAGAAACGACTGCCTTTCAGTTAGTACAAATAAATGCATTCATTACAATTTTCAAGTGGGTGTAGGAACACAAGTTGAGAAGGCCATTAAAAAGCACACCGGATCCTTGGCTTTATAAATAGAGACATAGGGCGGAAATTCCGCTGCCCCCTGTTTGGGGGCGGAACATCCGCGAGGCGGGAATTTTTGTGGCGGGTGTGGCTGTCCCACCCTGCTCTCGGGGAGGGCGGTAATCCCAATTTCAAGAGGCAGTGGAGCTCAAAAGAATGTACTCCACCTCCCCGCTAATGAGGCAGGAGCAGGGCCCAGCGCTACACACTGGCTCACGTAGCGCTGACATGTAGGAGGGGCGCAGGTAGCCAAATCTGGGGGTCCTACCTGGACCCCCGAGCAGTGGGGGACCGTGCACCAGCCCAGCACTCGAGTGGAGCACTGGACCCTGCATTCAAAACTCTCTGATCGCTCTGGAAAATGACGACATTAATTTCCAAGATAGCCGACTCCTCCCCTTTAAGTAGCGCGACAAGCCTCCTGCAGCCCTGTTTACGAACCGTGCAGCTGTTGTGGTCATCGCCGGTCCAACCTTAGGGGGCACGGGCCAATATTTACTCCGGGGCAAACATGGGGCACTGCGTACAGCGATGACGCTGTTAGCGGCACCATGCCCGGGGGTGCAAACGTGATGCACAAAGGATGAATTTCTCCCCCATAGAGTACAAACGCAAAGCAGCTATGCTCAATCTGTATAACATACTGGTTCGGCCCCAGCAGGAGTAGTGTGTCCAATTGTGGGCACCGCACTTTGGGAAGGGTGTGAAGGTCTTGGAGAGGGAGCAGAGCAGATTTATTAGAATGATTCCAGGGATGAGGGACTTCAGTTACGTAGAGAGACTAGAGAAGCTGGGGTTGTTCTCCTCAGAATAGAGAGGTTAAGAGGTGTTAAATTCATGAGTGGTTTTGATAGAGTAAATAAGGAGAAACTGTTTTGGTAACCAGAAGTCAGAGATTTAAGGTGTAAGGGGATAAAAAATGATCACTAGAGTGGAGACAGACTGATGGTCAAGAATGGAAATACTGAAGGTAGTGAATTGATCTGACATGTAAAATGGTCCAGATTAAGAGGGCTTATCAGGTATTAGGAGATTCTGAGGAATCAGGAGTTCTTCTGTCTTACGGTATGGATTGTAATATTGACCGATTTTTGTATAACCTGCTTATGTATATAAAGCAAGCTCATACACTCGCTTACATTGGGCTAGTAAGAGGGGAATAGTGAAACCTGACGGGTAATGAACCATCCATTGGATTAACCTTAGAACATGGAAGCGTACATATTCAGTACAGAACAAGGACACAAATGTTTGGGAACATAGATTGTAAACAGCATCTGAATCTCAGCAAACCCTGGGAAGCAAGGTTATTTCACACGTCATCAGAAACTGAGGCAAAGTTGAACACATTCCAGAAGGGGGACATGTGATGAGAGATGGACAAGTCGGGGAGAACCACTCCGAGCTAATTTGATAAGGGTCAACAAATCAATGTAACTTCGATGATAACAGTAGGCCAATCGGTGGTTTTGTAGGAGGGTCACACACCTCGGAAAACTGTATAATTCTAATTGTAAAACCTCTGATTGAGGATGTGTTCATCGGAACCTTCCCAAGCATGTTCGAATAAACTGGTTAACCGAGGTTTTGTCTGAGTGATTCCGTGGTCACTATACGGACGGGCAGGTGTCAATTCCTTATATCGAAGTCCACCTTGAGGAAGAGAAGTCTTTTTACCCCAACAAAGGTGACTGGAAAAAGAACCAGAGACAACGTTAAAAACATTGTTTAACGCAGCGAGTCACGATGATCTAGAATGCACTGCCTGAAAGGGTGGTGGGCACAGACACGATAGTCACTTTCAAAAGGGAATTGGATAAATATTTGAAAAGGAAACTCTTGCAGGGCCATGGGGAACGAGCGGGGAAGTGGGACTAATTAGGTAGCTCTTTCAAGGAAACGCCACGATGGGCTGAATGGCCTCCTTTTGTGCTGTATCGTTCTATGGGGGAGAAATTCGGGGTGTTTGCACCTCACGTTAACACCCCCGGGGGCACAAATGGCTTTTCGCCCAGGCTCAGCACCGATACTGACTCCCGCGGGAGTTAGCGGAGGCGGTAACCGGTAGCAACCCGCTCCACTGCCCTGCTGCCATAGGCAATGCCTGTAAATATTAACCTTGAATTAATCTCTCGGTACCTGAATTCTGTGTCTCTTTTAGGCACTGAATGGGACAAAGTTATTGAATATCACTGTCAATCATCATGGAAGTGAGGGAAATGAATAAGGATTTATGAGCTCTATCTGTAAAAGATCATAAACTGCAGAAGGAATGAGTTACACAGATCACATTCGAGGGAGACACTCTGTCTCTTCTGTGACCTCCCCCACCTCATCTCGCCCGAGCTGTCGGCCGTTCGATGACGTGAGTGGGATGGGAGAGTTCATCTTCCTCAAACCTGCTGAGGCGGAAGGAGATTCTTCAATAAAACCGACATTTCCCAGCAATGGAGACGCGCAGCGCAAGCAGACTCTGCTGTCATTCGTAATCCTTACAGAAGCCTACTGGCTTTCTAGAGGCCAATCAGGAAAGTGATCAATATTGAAGTCTGTGGGCTAGAATTTCCTCTCTCGTCACCCAGTTACCGCCCGTTACCGCTCCCGATTACGCCAGCGGTAATTTGGGCCAACCATTACTGCCAGCATTACTGCATATCGCCCGCCCCAGCCATCGTGGAAAGTTCACTCCCAGCGCGAAATTCCATTAAAAAGTTTTTTTTAAGGCCCGTTATCACTGCGATGGAAACTGCCCATTTCTGGAGTACTTACCTGACTTGGGCCCAGTGTTATGCCTCTCTCCATTTTGCTGCAGCTTCACAGTGGGTCAGAAGATCGTGGATAATGAAGAATACATTTGCATCAAGAATTTAAAGGTTATTATATGTGGTGTACATATTAACAGATATGTGAGGTTTTGACAAGATGGCCACCACTACTGTAGTTAATTGATTCCATGCAGAAAATGAACTTTTGTATCTTTGAATGTGACTGGGAGAACCTTTTGTTCAGTCAGCTATGGGCTGACATATGCTGAGTTTCTGCAATAATTTGATTCTGTGTTAGCTGATTGACTCTGTGGTAGACTGGAACATCACCTCACCAACGTGCAAACATTGTATCAGGAAGTCTATCAAGGATTGTGAACTCTAAAAGCCTTGCAAATTATTGGATTGTGTATTAAAAACGTGCTCACTGTCTCACACACAGACCAGGCACTGAATTAACTCCCAGTACAGGATTTGAGAGAGAGGGGCTCATTGTCTCAGAGGGGGGGGGGGGGTTATCTCCACGCAATGGGGCCTCATCCAAGTCACAGTGTGTACATAACGACTTGAGGGGAGGGAGTCAGTCAGGGGGTGTACAAGGAGACCTGAGAGATTCGATGGGGGGAGGGGGGGGCGGAAGAGAGAAGGGAGTCAGTCACTGGGTGTACATCCAAGTAACCATTCTTCACATGGCTTGACATTGTGGTCGTGGGGTTATTCGACTGTAGCAGGTGTCACACTGTAATTTATGCACCGCTGAATAGGCTCACAGGTTGGTAGAGCTGTTGCATTGTGAATGGCTTACCCAGTTATGTGATGTTCACAAGACTCAAGAAAACCCCAGTCATTTGGGTCTCGGCCATCCAAGATAAGGTATGAGCTTACAAGCGACACCCTCAGTCACACATTTAAAGTCATCTTTCCTAAAAGTTGTCAAATGGGATATATTTTCCCCTTCCCAGAAGTGAGTGAGACACAGTACAATAATAGTTTAGTTGAATAAAATTTTATATAAAATTTGTAATTTGTATTAAATGTTAACAATGTAAAAAAATAAACATTTTTATTAAAACAAATTTTGACAACAAAAAACATTATGAACAACAAACAGCAGCAACAACAGTATAAACAACACTCGAACCACCCCTGCATCCTCCCACGATTCTACCTGCGGCCATCTTTCCCAACACCTTTTCTCCCAATCCCCACCCCCCCCCGACCCTTGGCCCTGACCCTTGGTCCTGACCCTTGGTCCTGACCCTTGGCCCTCCTCCCACTATCAATACCCCTGGCCCTGCCCATGTCGGGACCAGTACGTCGTGCAGCAGAGCACCTCGAGTGTGACTGCTGAGGGGGGAGGGGGAGGGGGCGACAATGGCAGCGCCAAGTGTGGGGAGTTTTGGAGAAGCTGTCACCATTGGTGGTATGGCACCTTGGGGTGCACTGCCATATCCCAGGACCGTCGATTGCTGCACAGCATTGGCATTGGCGGTCTGGGTGTTCTCCCTCACTGTCGCAATCAGCTCCGCCATGTCCTCTGATTGACGGGCTGCTAAAGCCGCGATGTTTGCGGACAACCCAGCGATGGCCTGGAGGAGCTCTCGACTCAAGTCGATACTCATCCTAGACAGTCCCACCATGTCCAGGCTCGCATCTGCCTGTCTCGCAGCATTCCCACCTTGCCGGATCAGCTGCCGTAGATTCCCCACGGGGGTCGGTGTGTGCCGTTGCATGCCGCTTGGTCCTGCATCCTCGGACCGGAATCCAGGAAAGTTGGATTCTGACGAGGAACCTGTGGCCGCAGGTAGAAAGGACCCTTGAAGTCCCGCCACCCCTCCCTCCTCCTCCACCACCACCGTTACAACGCTTTGAGGAGTGTTCTCCTCCTTCTCCTCAACCGTCTCTTCCAGCACCATCTCTTCCATCTCTTCCACCACCATCTCTTCATTCCTCATTCCCTCCAATGACTCCTCTCTGGGAGTGGCAGGCGGCTCCACCTGTGCAACTGTAAAAACATAACATTAATGGTTGGCGACAGGGGAGGGGAGGGGTCAGAGGGGTCAGAGCAATTCACTTTGCCCAGGTTTATGTGGAGAACAAACAATTTTATACTGAGAATCATTACATCAAAGTATCATAAGCAAAAAACAGAGAAACTAGATGACAAAACAAAACTTGAGTCCCAAACAGCTTGCTTTCCAAGTGGCACATCGTGATCAACCAAATAATCATGTCACAACTAACAACACATCTTGCTCCCACGATTACATTCCATTCTACATTATATTGCCATAACATTGAATGACATGATCGCAGTACAGTCCAGGGATTATGCAGACTTACCCTCCGGGACAACTGGTTCAGCATCAACACACTTGGCGGTGTGATCGTACGCTCCCGTCAGGGCTGCAGCACGTTCCTCCGGGTCCGTGAGAGGAATAGTTTTGGGCAGACCACCGCGCGTTTTGCGGAGCCCCACCTTATTGCCGGCTCGTTTTTTCTGCAAAGGCGACAAAAAACTGAACTAATTTGACAGCGACTAATACCGAACACACAATATATTGGGACACATCCCCATTTAACTGTCCCCCAGTCTTTTTGTCAACGAGTGCACCATTTAAGTTCTGTTAGCATGCAAATGTTGCATGATGAACACAGGAAAATACAGAGCACTAACACAATGAGATCGATGATGGGAAATAAAAATGACACCAAGCTTTACAACACAATAAAACGTGTCACTATTCAAGAGTAAATCGTCAATGCATGATAAAAGTTAGTATTTACTCTCGCAGACCCAATGATGTCATTCCATTGTTTGCGGCACTGGTGCGGGCCCCATATCACGGGCGCCGGAGGACACTGCCTCAGCGATCTCACGCCATAAACGCTGATACACAGATGGCGATGTTCTCCCTCGCCCACCCCATGTTAACTGATTCCAACAGGCCTCCACGTCGCCCAACAATGCCTCCTGGGCTTCCTCCGAGAAATGGGTGGCCCCTTTTGTCCCCCCTAACTCCCTCTCCACTTGCATGGCTCGATTCTCCACTCTTTGGATATTGATTTATATATATATATATTTCAACTTAATGATTATTTTTAAAATTTATTATAATTATTATTAGTTATATTATTTTATAGTATGATATAATTGCCAAGATAGTAAGTACTCCCCCAAAAACCTGAAAAACCCTCACAGCTCCTCTCCCATTGACATGCACTAAGCTCTGCAGCTTGAAAATGTTGAGTGCGGTCCTTCCCTGCTCTGCGCATGCGCAGGGTCACCCTTGACCCCAAAATCACCGAAGAATGGCCGCGCATGCGCAAAGAAGCTTTTCCGGCCGTTTCCTACAGAGGTTCTGCTTCCCTTTCGAAAGGTAAGGTGATCGGCGACTTTTTTCCCGCCTTGGCCGCCCGCTCGAGTCTGCTCTCGCAACGCTTCACCGAGGACCCGAAAACCACGGGAGGGAGCGCGCACCAGCGGTATTCCCGCGGTTAAAAAGACACAACCACCGGAATACCGCTAACGATCGGGCAGGGGAAATGTGAGTGAAATTTCATGTTTCATTTTTAAATGACAAGTATTGCACAGATGGCTTGGTATTTTGAGGACTGAAATATCTGACTTCTTTGATATGTGTTTAAATTGCTCCATGGCTTCACTCCTCCCTATCTCGGTAGCCTCCTCCAGCGCTATAACCCTCCAAGGACTCAGTGCTCCTACAGTTCTGGCCATGTGTGCATTTCGAAATATAGAAACATAGAAACATAGAAAATAGGTGCAGGAGTAGGCCATTCGGCCCTTCTAGCCTGCACCGCCATTCAATGAGTTCATGGCTGAACATTCAGCTTCAGTACCCCATTCCTGCTTTCTCGCCATACCCCTTGATCCCCCTAGCAGTAAGGACCTCATCTAACTCCTTTTTGAATATATTTAGTGAATTGGCCTCAACAACTTTCTGTGGTAGAGAATTCCACAGGTTCACCACTCTCTGGGTGAAGAAGTTCCTCCGCATCTCGGTCCTAAATGGCTTACCCCTTATCCTTAGACTGTGACCCCTGGTTCTGGACTTCCCCAACATTGGGAACATTCTTCCTGCATCTAACCTGTCTAACCCCGTCAGAATTTTATATGTTTCTATGAGGTCCCCTCTCATTCTTCTGAACTCCAGTGAATACAAGCCCAGTTGATCCAGTCTTTCTTGATAGGTCAGTCCCGCCATCCCGGGAATCAGTCTGGTGAACCTTCGCTGCACTCCCTCAATAGCAAGAATGTCCTTCCTCAGGTTAGGAGACCAAAACTGTACACAATACTCCAGGTGTGGCCTCACCAATGCCCTGTACAACTGTAGCAACACCTCCCTGCCCCTGTACTCAAATCCCCTTGCTATGAAGGCCAACATGCCATTTGCTTTCTTAACCGCCTGCTGCACCTGCATGCCAACCTTCAATGACTGATGTACCATGACACCCAGGTCTCTTTGCACCTCCCCTTTTCCTAATCTGTCACCATTCAGATAATAGTCTGTCTCTCTGTTTTTACCACCAAAGTGGATAACCTCACATTTATCCACATTATACTTCATCTGCCATGCATTTGCCCACTCACCTAACCTATCCAAGTCGCTCTGCAGCCTCACAGCATCCTCCTCGCAGCTCACACTGCCACCCAACTTAGTGTCATCCGCAAATTTGGAGATACTACATTTAATCCCCTCATCTAAATCATTAATGTACAGTGTAAACAGCTGGGGCCCTAGCACAGAACCTTGCGGTACCCCACTAGTCACTGCCTGCCATTCTGAAAAGTACCCATTTACTCCTACTCTTTGCTTCCTGTCTGACAACCAGTTCTCAATCCATGTCAGTACACTACCCCCAATCCCATGTGCTCTAACTTTGCACATCAATCTCTTGTGTGGGACCTTGTCGAACGCCTTCTGAAAGTCCAAATATACCACATCAACTGGTTCTCCCTTATCCACTCTACTGGAAACATCCTCAAAAAATTCCAGAAGATTTGTCAAGCATGATTTCCCTTTCACAAATCCATGCTGACTTGGACCTATCATGTCACCTCTTTCCAAATGCACTGCTATGACATCCTTAATAATTGATTCCATCATTTTACCCACTACCGATGTCAGGCTGACCGGTCTATAATTCCCTGTTTTCTCTCTCCCTCCTTTTTTAAAAAGTGGGGTTACATTGGCTACCCTCCACTCCATAGGAACTGATCCAGAGTCAATGGAATGTTGGAAAATGACTGTCAACGCATCCACTATTTCCAAGGCCACCTCCTTAAGTACTCTGGGATGCAGTCCATCAGGCCCTGGGGATTTATCGGCCTTCAATCCCATCAATTTCCCCAACACAATTTCCCGGCTAATAAGGATTTCCATCAGTTCCTCCTCCTTACTAGACCCCCCGACCCCTTTTATAACCGGAAGGTTGTTCGTGTCCTCCTTCGTGAATACCGAACCAAAGTACTTGTTCAATTGGTCCGCCATTTCTTTGTTCCCCGTTATGACTTCCCCTGATTCTGACTGCAGGGGACCTACATTTGTCTTTACTAACCTTTTTCTCTTTACATATCTATAGAAACTTTTGCAATCCGTCTTAATGTTCCCTGCAAGCTTCTTCTCATACTCCATTTTCCCTGCCCTAATCAAACCCTTTGTCCTCCTCTACTGAGTTCTAAATTTCTCCCAGTCCCCAGGTTCGCTGCTATTTCTGGCCAATTTGTATGCCACTTCCTTGGCTTTAATACTATCCCTGATTTCCCTTGATAGCCACGGTTGAGCCACCTTCCCTTTTTTATTTCTATGCCAGACAGGAATGTACAATTGTTGTAGTTCATCCATGCGGTCTCTAAATGTCTGCCATTGCCCATCCACAGTCAACCCCTTAAGTATCATTCGCCAATCCATCTCAGCCAATTCACGCCTCATACCTTCAAAGTTAGCCTTCTTTAAGTTCTGGACCATGGTCTCTGAATTAACTGTTTCATTCTCCATCCTAATGCAGAATTCCACCATATTATGGTCACTCTTCCCCAAGGGGCCTCGCACAACGAGATTGCTAATTAATCCTTTCTCATTACATAACACCCAGTCTAAGATGGCCTCCCCCCTAGTTGGTTCCTCGACATATTGGTCTAAAAAACCATCCCTTATGCACTCCAGAAAATCCTCCTCCACCGTATTGCTTCCAGTTTGGTTAGCCCAATCTATGTGCATATTAAAGTCACCCATTATAACTGCTGCACCTTTATTGCACGCACCCCTAATTTCCTGTTTGATGCCCTCCCCAACATCACTACTACTGTTTGGAGGTCTGTACACAACTCCCACTAACGTTTTTTGCCCTTTGGTGTTCTGCAGCTCTACCCATATAGATTCCACATCATCCAAGCTAATGTCCTTCCTAACTATTGCCTTAATCTCCTCCTTAACCAGCAATGCTACCCCACCTCCTTTTCCTTTTATTCTATCCTTCCTGAATGTTGAATACCCCTGGATGTTGAGTTCCCAGCCCTGCTCATCCTGGAGCCACGTCTCCGTAATCCCAATCACATCATATTTGTTAACATCTATTTGCACAGTTAATTCATCCACCTTATTGCGGATACTCCTTGCATTAAGACACAAAGCCTTTAGGCTTGTTTTTTTAACACCCTCTGTCCTTTTAGAATTTTGCTGTACAATGGCCCTTTTTGTTCTTTGCCTTGGGTTTCTCTGCCCTCCACTTTTCCTCATCTCCTTTCTGTCTTTTGTTTTTGCGTCCTTTTTGTTTCCCTCTATCTCCCTGCATTGGTTCCCATCCCCCTGCCATATTAGTTTAACTCCTCCCCAACAGCACTAGCAAACACTCCCCCGAGGACATTGGTTCCGATTCTGCCCAGGTGCAGACCGTCCGGATTGTACTGGTCCCACCTGAGAGAAGTGTGCGCGCAATGTGTGACGGGGACACAAAAAAATCTGCAAAAGGACATAGACAGGCGAAGTGAGCGGGCAGAAATTTGGCAGATGGAGTATAATGTTGGAAAGTGTGAGGTCATGCACTTTGGCAGAAAAAAATCAAAGAGCAAATTATTATTTAAATGGAGAAAGATTGCAAAGTGCTGCAGTACAGCGGGACCTAGGGGTACTTGTGCATGAAACACAAAAGGATAGTATGCAGGTACAGCAAGTGATCAGGAAGGCCAATGGAATCTTGACCTTTATTGCAAAGGGGATGGAGTATAAAAGCAGGAAAGTCTTGCTACAGCTATCCAGTGTATTGGTGAGGCCGCACCTGGAATAGTGCGTGCAGTTTTGGTTTCCATATTTACGAAAGGATATACTTGCTTTGGAGGCAGTTCAGAGAAAGTTCACTAGGTTGATTCCGGAGAGGAGGGGGTTGACTTACGAGGAAAGGTTGAGTAGGTTGGGCCTTTACTCATTGGAATTCAGGTGATCTTATCGAAACGTATAAGATTATGAGGGGGCTTGACAAGGTGGATGTAGAGAGGATGTTTCCACTGATGGGGGAGACTAGAATTAGGGGGCATGATCTTAGGATAAGGGGCCGCCCATTTAAGAAGAAATTTCTTCTCTCAGAGGTTTGTAAATCTGTGGAATTTGCTGCCTCAGAGAGCTGTGGAAGCTGGGACATTGAATAAATTTAAGACAGAAATATACAATTTCTTAAACGATAAGGGGATAAGGGGTTATGGGGAGTGGGCAGGGAAATGGAGCTGAGTCCATGAACAGATCAGCCATGATCTTATTGAATGGCAGAGCAGGCTCGAGGGGCCATATGGCCTACTCCTGCTCCTATTTCTTATGTTCTTAAAAGCAGAGAGGTTTTGCTAAACTTATATAGAACCTTGGTTAGACCACAATTGGAGTACTGTGCACATTTCTGGTCTTCATATTACAAAAAGAATAACATCCCACCCAATCCATTTGCAAAGTTGAAGCCCATTGGATAAAAGGGACAGTGACAGCACGGTACACAATTAGCTAAGTGACAGGAAACAGAGAGTACAGGTTGAGCGTCCGAAATCCGGAAACCTCGGGACCGAGGCCGTTTCAGATTCCGGGTATTTCCGTATTTTGGAATGTCTTTGCCTGGACCGAGGTAAGGGGGAGAGAGGGGAGAAGGGTGGGGGTTGGGGGGGGGCCGGGGGGAGATGGGCGGGAGCCGGGGCCGGAGCGAAGTCGGGGCGGGCTGGGGCGAGGTCAGGCCGCCGAGGGCTGGAGTGAGGTAGGGCCGGGGCGAGGTCAGGCCACCGAGGGCTGGAGCGAGGTAGGGCCGGGGCGAGGTCAGGCCGCCGAGGGCTGGAGTGAGGTAGGGCCGGGGCGAGGTCAGGCCGCCGAGGGCTGGAGTGAGGTAGGGCCGGGGCGAGGTAGGGCCGCCGAGGGCTGGAGTGAGGTAGGGCCGGGGCGAGGTCAGGCCACCGAGGGCTGGAGCGAGGTAGGGCCGGGGCGAGGTCAGGCCGCCGAGGGCTGGAGTGAGGTAGGGCAGGGGCGAGGTCAGGCCGCCGAGGGCTGGAGTGAGGTAGGGCCGGGGCGAGGTCAGGCCGCCGAGGGCTGGAGCGAGGTAGGGCCGGGGCGAGGTCAGGCCACCGAGGGCTGGAGCGAGGTAGGGCCGGGGCGAGGTCAGGCCGCCGAGGGCTGGAGCGAGGTAGGGCTGGGGCGAGGTCAGGCCGCCGAGGGCTGGAGTGAGGTAGGGCCGGGGCGAGGTCAGGCCGCCGAGGGCTGGAGTGAGGTAGGGCCGGGGCGAGGTCAGGCCGCCGAGGGCTGGAGCGAGGTAGGGCCGGGGCGAGGTAGGGCCGCCGAGGGCCGGGGCGAGGTCAGGCCGCCGAGGGCTGGAGTGAGGTAGGGCCGGGGCGAGGTCAGGCCACCGAGGGCTGGAGCGAGGTAGGGCCGGGGCGAGGTCAGGCCGCCGAGGGCTGGAGTGAGGTAGGGCCGGGGCGAAATCGGGCTGCCGAGGGCTGGGGCGGGCAAAGCCGCGACAAAGTATGGCTGGAGGTCGGGCCGCCAAGGGCCGGAGCAAGGTCGGGCTGTCAAAGGCCGGGGAGAGGTAGGGCCAGAGCGAGGTAGGACTGGGCCAGGTCGGGCCGCCCAGGGCTGGAGCGAGGTAGGGCCGGAGCGAGGTCGGGCTGGGGCGAGGTCGGGCTGCCAAAGGCCAGGGTGAAGTCGGGCCAGAGCGAGATAGGGCCGCCGAGGTGGGGGGAGTCCGGATTTCGGAACATTTCCCAGTTTCCGGATGACCCCACCATGAATCGGCCCGGTGTCCGGATTCCAGAACATTCCGAATTTTGGAACTCCGGATTTCGGACGCTCAACCTGAGGTGGTGAACGGTTGTTTTTCGGACTGGAGGAAGGTATACGGTGGTGTTCCCCAGGGGTCGGTACAGGGACCACTGCTTTTCTTGATATATATTTATGACTTGGACGTGGGTGTACGGGGCACAATTTCAAAATTTGCAGATGAAACAAAACTTGGAAGTATAGTGAACAGTGAGGAGGATAGTGATGGACTTCAAGAAGACAGGCTGATGAAATAGGTGGACACGTGGCAAAGGAAATTTAACACAGAAAAATGCAAATGAGGAGAGGCAATATAAACTAAAGGGTACAATCCTAAAGGGGGTGCACAAACAGAGAGACCTGGGGGTATATGTGCACAAATTGTTGAAGGTGGCAGGGCACATTGAGAAAGCGGTTAAAAAAGCATACAGGATCCTGGGCTTTATAAATAGAGGCATAGAGTACAAAAGCAAGGAATTTATGATGAATCTGTATAAAACACTGGTTCGGCCTCAACTGGAGTATTGTGTCCAATTTAGGAAGGATGTGAAGGCCTTGGAGAGGGTGCAGAAAATATTTATAAGAATGATTCCAGGGATGTGGGACTTCAGTGACGTGGGGAGACTGGAGAAGCTGGGGTTGTTCTCCTTGGAGCAGAGAAGGTTGAGAGGAGATTTGATCGAGGGGCTCAAAATCCTGAGTGGTCTGGACAGAGTAGATAGAGAGAGAAACTGTTCCCATTGGCGGAAGGGTCGGGAACCAGAGGACACAGATTTAGATGATTGGCAGAACCAAAGGCCACACGAGGAAAAACCTTTTTACGCAGCGAGTGGTTAGGATCTGGAATGCACGGCCTGAGAGGGTGGTGGAGGCAGACTCAATCACTACTTTAAAAGGAAATTGGATAAGTACCTGAAGGAAAAAGATTACAGGGCTATGGGGAAAGGGTGGGGAGTGGGACTGGCTGAGGTGCTTTTGTTATGTTCAGAATAAATTCACAGGACTATATCGCAAGCTCAAACTGTTGTGACCTTGGTCTTTTTATTCAGACTCCAGAGTGAGGAAGCAGCATGGTGAATCACCTTTTATACCTGCTTGCCCCAGGGTGCACCGGTGACCCTTAAGTCTCCCACAGGTGTGCCCCCTAGTGGCAAGTTTTACATTTGGGTAAGGTCTACATACATACATAACATCACTCCCCCCCCAAAGTCTTATTGTGCAATTTATTTGCAAGTTGAGGCGATCTGGTGTCCCGTGTCCCCGGGTCGATCACCTGGGTTGGAGTCCTGACATGGTGGGTTCATCCTCGTGGTTGACGGCGATGTTGATCGTGTTAGTGGGTCGCTGGGGGCCAGGTCCTTTCACAGTGGTTCCTGGTTATCTGTCGTTCGCAGTTTGGTCTTGTCCAACTGCTTTACTCGTTATCCCAGTACATGGTTTCACAATCAAACGCTCCGTTTTCATCACATACACTCCATTCCCCCCCCCTTGGCCAATGCGATGCTAGCGGGCCAACTGGGGCCCTGAACATGGTCTACATCACTTATTCTGCTGTCGGGCGGAGGGGCCGTGTGATCATGGTGCATTCTCTGCTGATGGCCTGCGGAAGGCTCGGTTCTGAGTGATTCTGTCTGGTGATTGCGTAACACCCAGGATAGCCGGGTCTGTAGGGAGTTGACCGTGGCACTCGTGGTGCTAGGGTTAGTGATGTGGGCGCTGACCCTGAGGTCTGGCAAGCCCAGGATGGCCGCAATGGCCTTGAGACTGTCGATAGTGGCGGGAAGCGTAGTGGTCCCTGTGGATCTTGGGCCGTAGTATGGGGACCCCGGACCACCGACTGTGTGTAGCTGCCATGCCTTACTTTGCAATGTTGGGATGGGCCTTTCGTCTCTGCGATGGATAGGTTTGCCACATCCCGTCTAGCAGTTCACCTTTGGCAGGCGGTAACATGGGATCCTGGCTGGTCCAGGTCCTAAGCTGGGGGACCGTTACTGTTGACCCTTCGCTTTCTAGCATTTCCACGACCGCGAGTGGGTCTGCGGGCTGCGCCGTTTCCACCCCGGGGGTGGGCAACGGTGGCTAACTGAGAGCATAGGTGCCGCTCTCTGTGCCTGGCCCGTGGCGGATCATGTTACAGTGCACAGACAGTGTTGGACATTCTCGAAACAACGCATCGATAATGGTGCCTCTGCTCTCCCAAGCTCATGGGATGAGCAGCTTGTCTGACTCGAGCACACACTGAGACACTCTTTGCTACGTCCCTTTAGTCCCGTGAACACAGGCTGCTGCTTTGTTTAACTTATTTGATACATGTTCAATCGTTTGGGGCTCGCCCACTACTTTGGCTTGCTGTACAACACTCCCGAACCCGTGTGATAACACATCACTTGTTACAAATACTTTGTCAGATACATATACAACCGGTTGGTGTTCGCTTGTTGTAAGGTACCCACAACCCGATACAACGGTACATCATTAGCCACGAAGGACCGCTTGCAAGGGTTACATGGTGCACACAATTTATTTGAGCGTAGTGGGTTCCTGGTCTTCACCGCGGCCGCCCCTTTACCTTTGCCCCAAACCCAGTCATCTTCCTTTTTGGGCGACACATTTCTCCGTTCCACTGCGGCGACCTTCCGTGATCTGGACGCACCTTCGTCGCATGGTCTGGACGCCCTCTCGTCCGTGTCCTTGATGCCGACTGCCGTGATCTTCCTCCCCAGGTATTTTGCCTCTGGCGTCGGGAAGATGCATTTGGATCGTTTCGGCCGGAGTCCCACTCCGCATGGTCGACCTGGAGTCTCTTCCATCGTCGCGAAAGGGTCGTTGGCTTCGGGTGGTGGATACCTCGCCTGTACCGCTGCTCGGTTGAACTTTACCACCTCATGGTTGTGATGAGCGGCCTGTGCCTCGGGGATCTGCAAATGGATCTGCACTTCGATGCCTGGTTCAGCTGGAAGTGGGGGTTTGCTTGGCCTTTGGAAAAGAGAGGCCTCATTCGCCGGAGATGGTACGCAGAGGTCTTCCCAGTTCCATCGGATCTTCCCCATCCACCTCCTGCCAAGCAGCATTGGCCCATCACCTGAAACAACCCACAGTGGTAATTCGTGCACTGCTCCTTCATGGGATACTCTTATGTCCACACTACCAATAACTGGTATCAGTTCCTTGGTGTAGGTGCGCAGCTTTGCCTGAATCAGGATCAGCTTGGGTCGCTGTGCTTAGTCGCCCCACAGCCTCTCGAAAGCCTTCTGGCTCATGACTGACTGACTCACCCCCGTGCCTAGTTCCATAGAGACTGGAGTGCCGTTAAGTTCAACTTTTAACATTATCGGAGGACTTTTGGTGATGAAGGTGTGTATCCCATATACTTCCTTTTCATCCTCAGGTTCAGTTGCCTCTCCTGCTCGTTCATCGTGATCCTCGCTTCCTCGCTGGATCGGTCGTCCTCTCCTGACTGCCACGTGGTGAGTCATGGATCGTTTGCACATCCGCTGGAGGTGCCCCATTGTTCCTCAGCCCTTGCACACATAGGCTTGAATCGACATTGATGAGCTCTATGGCTGTCCCCGCAGCGCCAACATGGTGCTAATGGATACACATTCACGCCCCACGGCGGACTCTGAGTCACTCTAGGCCTAGGTCTGGCATCTGCAATCGGGTGGGCCCTGCCCTGTGCCATTCTGCCTGCTGCAAACATTATTTTGTGCACGGTGCTTGCTGGTGAGCTTCGATGCTGTGAAGATATCTGGTTTGTGTTGTCGCTCGTGGATATGAAGGCCTGGGCTATCGTGATGGCCTTGCTCAGATCTAGGGATTCGGCAGACAGCAGTTTGCGAGGAATGACCTCGTGGTCAATTCCAAGCACGAAAAAGTTCCACAATATTTCCCCCAAGGATCCTGCAAAATCATACTGCCCCGCAAGGCGTCTTAGGCCGGCGACAAAACTCACCATGTTCAGGCCCTCAGAGCGACAGTGCACAGGTGACCCTTAGGTCTCCCACAGGTGTGCACTCGAGTGGCAAGTATTACATTTGGGTACAGTCTACATACATACATAACAGTGCTCTTGCTGAGAGCCGGCACAGGCTCGACGGGCCGAATGTCCTCCTTCTGTGCTGTGACCATTCTATGATCATATGATAATCCCACTCTCTTGCTCACTCCCCGTACCCTTTAATATACCACCCTTTCAAAGGAAATATTTAAATTCCTTTTAAAATAAATTTTAGAGCAGCCCACCTCCCAATCACACGTTCCGTGGCTGGGTTCCTATGCAAGGCTAAAGCTGCAAAACGGAACAGTCACATCAGAAGAACATAAGAACTAGGAGCAGGAGTCGGCCATTCGGCCCCTCGAGCCTGCTCTGTCATTCAATAAGATCATGGCTGATCTTCTACCTCAAATCCAGTTTCCTGCACTATCCCCATATTGCTTGATTCCACCTAGAGTCCAAAAATGTATTCCAACGATTCACAACCCTGAGTGAAGAAATTCCTCCTCATCTTGGCCGTAAATGGCCGACCCCTTATTCTGTGACCCCTGGTTCTAGACTCTCCAGCGAAGGGAAGCATCTACATAGCATCTACCCTGTCAATCCCCCATAGAATCTTATATGTTTCAATGAGATCACCTCTCATTCTTCTAAACTCCAGAGAGTATAGGCCCAATCGACACAATCTCTCAGCATAAGACAGCCCTCTCATCCCAGAAATGAATTAGTAAACCTTCGTTGCACTGCCTCCAAGGCAAATATATCTTTCCTTAAATACGGAGACCAAAATTGTATGCAGTACTCCAGGTGTGGCCTCACCAATACCTGCATAGTTGTAGCAGGCTTCTCTGCTTTTATACTCCAACCCCCTTACAATAAAGGACAAAATGTCATTTGCCTTCCTTATTGCTTGCTGTACCTGCATGCTAACTTTCGGTGTTTCTTGCACAAGGACACCCACATCTCCCTGAACATTAACATTCAAAAATTTCTCAATTTAAAAAATATTCTGTTTTTTTATTCTTCCTACCAAAGTGAATAACCTCATATTTCCCCACATTATACTCCACCTGCCACCTTACTGCCCACTCACTTAGTCTATCTATAATCCCTTTGCAGACTCGTTGTGTTCTCCTCAGAGCTTACTGTCCCACCTAGCTTTGTATCATCAGAAAACTTGGATACATTACACTCAGTCCCTTCATCTAGGTCATTAATATAGATTGTAAATAGCTGAGGCCCCAGCACTGATCCTTGCGGCATCCCACTAGTTACAGCCTGCAACCTGAAAATGACCTGTTTATCCCTACTCTCTGCTTTCTGTCCATTAAGCAATCCTCTATCCATGCTAATACCTTACCTCCAATCCCATGAGCCCCTATCTTGTGTAGTAACCTTTTATGTGACACGTTATCGAATGCCTTTCAGAAATTCAAATATACTGCATCCACTGGTTCCCCTTTCTCTACCTTGTTAGTTACATCCTCAAAAAACGCTAATAGAAACATAGAAAATAGATGCAGGAGTAGGCCATTTGGCCCTTCGAGCCTGCACCACCATTCAATAAGATCATGGCTGATCATTCATCTCAGTACCCCTTTCCTGCTTTCTCTCCATACCCCTTGATCCTTTTAGCCATAAGGGCCATATCTAACTCCCTCTTGAATATATCCAATGAACTGGCATCAACAACTCTCTGCGGTAGGGAATTTCACAGGTTAACAACTCTCTGAGTGAAGAAGTTTCTCCTCATCTTAGTCCTAAATGGCTTACCCCTTATCCTTAGACTATGTCCCCTGGTTCTGGACTTCCCCAACATTCTTCCTGCATCTAACCTGTCCAGTCCCATCAGAATTTTATATGTTTCTATGAGATCCCCTCTCATCCTTCTAAACTCCAGTGAATACAGGCACACTCGATCCAGTCTCTCCTCATATGTCAGTCCTGCCATCCCTGGAATCAGTCTGGTGAACCTTTGCTGCACTCCCTCAATAGCAAGAACGTCCTTCCTCAGATTAGGAGACCAAAAATTGAATACAATATTCCAGGTGAGGCCTCACTAAGGCCCTGTACAACTGCAGTAAGACCTCCCCGCTCCTATACTCAAATCCCCAAGCTATGAAGGCCAACATACCATTTGCTTTAATTTTGCATACCAATCTCTTGTGTGGGACCTTGTCAAAAGCCTTTTGAAAGTTCAAATACCCCACATCCACTGGTTCTCCCTTGTCCACTCTACTAGTTACATCCTCAAAAAATTCCAGAAGATTTGTCAAGCATGATTTCCCCTTCATAAATCCATGCTGACTTGGACCGATCCTGTCATTGCTTTCCAAATGCGCTGTTATTTCATCTTTAATAATTGATTACAATATTTTCTCCACTACTGATGTCAGGCTAACCGGTCTATAATTACCCATTTTCTCTCTCCCTCCTTTCTTAAAAAGTGGTGTTAAATTAGCTACCCTCCAGTCCATAGGAACTGATCCAGAGTCGATAGACTGTTGGAAAATGATCACCAATGCATCCACTATTTCTAGGGCCACTTCCTTAAGTACTCTGGGATGCAGACTATCAGGCCCCGTGGATTTATCGACTGTCAATCCCATCAATTTCCTGACTAATAAGGATTTCCTTCAGTTCCTCCTTCTCACTAGACCTTCGGTCCCCTAGTATTTCCGGAAGGTTATTTGTGGCTTCCTTCATGAAGACAGAACCAAAGTATTTGTTTAACTGGTCCACCATTTCTTTGTTCCCTATTATAAATTCACCTGATTCTGACTGCAAGGGACCTACGTTTGTCTTCACTAATCTTTTGCTCTTCACATATCTATAGAAGCTTTTGCAGTCAGTTTTTATGTTCCCAGCAAGCTTCCTCTCGTACTCTATTTTCCCCCACCTAATTAAACCCTTTGTCCTCCTCTGCTGAATTATAAAATTCTCCCAGTCCTCAGGTTTGCTGCTTTTTCTGGCCAAATTATATGCCTCTTCCTTGGATTTAACACTATCCCTAATTTCCCTTGTTAGCCACGGTTGAGCCACCTTCCCCGTTTTATTTTTACTCCAGACAAAGATGTTCAATTGTTGTGATCCATGTGATCTTTAAATGTTTGCCATTGCCTATCCACCGTCAACCCTTTAAGTATCACTCGCCAGTCTATTCTGGCCAATTCACATCTCATACCATCGAAGTTACTTTTACTTAAGTTCCGGACCCTAGTCTCTGAATTAATTGTGTCACTCTCCATCTTAATAAAGAATTCTACCATATTATGGTCACTCTTCCCCAAAGGGCCTCACACAACAAGATTGCTTATTAGTCCTTTCTCGTTACACATCACCCAGTCTAAGATGGCCAACCCTCTAGTGCGTTCCTCGACATATTGGTCTAGAAAACCATCCAATACACTCCAGGAAATCCTCCTCCACCACATTGCTACTAGTTTGGTTAGCCCAATCAATATGTAGATTAAAGTCATCCATGATAACTGCTGTACCTTTATTGCACGCATCCCTAATTCCTTGTTTGATGCTGTCCCCAAACTCACTACTACTGTTTGGTGGTCTGTACACAACTTCCACTAGCGTTTTCTGCCCTTTGGTATTCCGTAGCTCCACCCATATCGATTCCACAAGGTAATGTCCTTCCTTACTATTGCGTTAATTTCCTCTTTAACCAGCAATGCCACCCCACCTCCTTTTCCTTTCTGTCTATCCTTCCTGAATGTTGAATACCCCTGGATGTTGAGTTCCCAGCCTTGGTCACTCTGGAGCCATGTCTCTGTGATGCCAGCTGCCTGCGCAGTTAATTTGTCCATCTTATTACGAATACTCCTCGCATTGAGGCACAGAGCCTTCAGGCTTGTCTTTTTAACACACTTTGCCCCTTTAGAATTTTGTTGTAATGTGGCCCTTTTTGCTTTTTGCCTTAGGTTCCTCTGCCCTCCTCTTTTACTTTTCTTCTTTCTATCTTTTGCTTCTGCCCCCATTCTACTTGTCTAAATTTGTCAAACACGATTTCCCTTTCATTAAACCATGTTGACTCTTGCTTAATCATGTTATGATTTTCTAAGTGTCCTGTTACCACTTCCTTACCAAGGGATTCTAGCATTTTCCCGATGACTGATGTCAGACTAACTGGCCTATAGTTCGCTGTTTTCTCTCTCCCGCCTTTCTTGAATAGCGGTGTTACATTTGCTACCTTCCAATCCGCTGGGACCGTTCTAGAATCTCGGGAATTTTGAAAGATCAAAACCAATGCATCCACTATCTCTGCAACCACCTCTTTTCGAACCAGAGGATGTAGGCCATCAGGTCCAGGGGATTTGCATCAAGTTTCTCACCCTCATTAGACCCTTGGTTCCCCACTATTTTTGGTACGATTTTTGTGGTCTTCTACTATGAAGACTGATACAAAATATTTGTTTAACGTTTCTGGCATTTCCTTACTCCCCATAATAATTTCTCCTGCTTCAGCCTCTAATGGACCAATGTTTACTTTTGCTACTCTTCCTTTTTACATACTTGTCGAAGCTCTTACAATGTTTTTATATTTCTTGCTAGTTTTCTCTCATTCTATTTTTTCCCTTTTTATTAATTTTTTGGTTACCCTTTGCTGGTTTCTGAAACTCTCCCAATCCTCAGGCTTACTGCTATTCTTCGCAACATTCCTCTTCTTTCAATCTAATGCTATCCTTAACTTCTTTAATTTGTGACGGATGGCCAGACGAGGTAATCAAGCTGATGTGTGGGAACTCTTGCCCCAACTTCTATTGACCCATTTAAATACAGGATCATCAGTCCAGAAAACATTTTTATTGCTAGACAGTAACAGACATAATATAATTATCGAATGTCTCAACAAATAGACACAGAAATCAAATGATCTTTTGGAACCCCAGGATTCCCTCCAGCACTCAGGTCCCTGGTTTCAAAACGTGGGCTCAAGTGTTCTCAGCTCAACTCAAACCACATTTAGCCAATCTTTTCATCCCGTAGTCATCCCTGATCTCAGTGCCAGTCACGGACAGACTGGTTAAATGTAGACTAGTCACTGCACTAGGACCGAAGCTGAGTGGGAGGGAAAGGTGGACTGGAGTCAGTGTACAGGAACCGGAGTGAAAGGTGGACTGGAGTCAGTGTACAGGAAACGGAGTGAAAGGTGGACTGGAGTCAGTCAGTGTACAGGAACTGGAGTGAAAGGTGGACTGGAGTCAGTCAACAGGAACTGGAGTAAAAGGTGGACTGGAGTTAGTGTACAGGAACTGGAGTAAAAGATGGACTGGAGTCAGTGTACAGGAACCGGAGTGAAAGGTGGACTGGAGTCAGTGTACAGGAACTGGAGTAAAAGATGGACTGGAGTCAGTGTACAGGAACCGAAGTGAAAGGTGGACTGGAGTCAGTGTACAGGAACTGGAGTAAAAGATGACTGGAGTCAGTGTACAGGAACCAGTAAAAGGTGGACTGGAGTCAGTGTACAGGAATTGGAGTAAAAGGTGGACTGGAGTCAGTGTACAGGAACTGGAGTAAAAGATGGACTGGAGTCAGTGTACAGGAACCAGTAAAAGATGGACTGGAGTCAGCGTATAGGAACCAGTAAAAGGTGGACTGGAGAAGTGTACAGGAACCGGAGTGAAAGGTGGACTGGAGTCAGTGTACAGGAACCGGAGTGAAAGGTGGACTGGAGTCAGTGTACAGGAATTGGAGTAAAAGGTGGACTGGAGTCAGTGTACAGGAACCGCAGTGAAAGGTGGACTGGAGTCAGTGTACAGGAATTGGAGTAAAAGGTGAACTGGAGTCAGTGTACAGGAACCGGAGTAAAAGGTGGACTGGAGTCAGTGTACAGGAACTGGAGTAAAAGGTGGACTGGAGTCAGTGTACAGGAACTGGAGTAAAAGGTGGACTGGAGTCAGTGTATAGGAACCGGAGACAGTGTACAGGAACTGGAGTAAAAGATGGACTGGAGTCAGTGTACAGGAACCAGTAAAAGGTGGACTGGAGTCAGTGTACAGGAACCAGTAAAAGATGGACTGGAGTCAGTGTACAGGAACCAGTAAAAGGTGGACTGGAGTCAGTGTACAGGAACCAGTAAAAGATGGACTGGAGTCAGTGTATAGGAACCGGAGACAGTGTACAGGAACTGGAGTAAAAGATGGACTGGAGTCAGTGTACAGGAACCAGTAAAAGGTGGACTGGAGTCAGTGTACAGGAACCAGTAAAAGGTGGACTGGAGTCAGTGTACAGGAACCAGTAAAAGGTGGACTGGAGTCAGTGTACAGGAACCAGTAAAAGGTGGACTGGAGTCAGTGTACAGGAACCGCAGTGAAAGGTGGACTGGAGTCAGTCAGTGTACAGGAACCGGAGTGAAAGGTGGACTGGAGTTAGTGTACAGGAACCGGAGTGAAAGGTGGACTGGAGTCAGTGTACAGGAATTGAAGTAAAAGGTGGACTGGAGTCAGTGTACAGGAACCGGAGTAAAAGGTGGACTGGAGTCAGTGTACAGGAACTGGAGTAAAAGGTGGACTGGAGTCAGTGTATAGGAACCGGAGACAGTGTACAGGAACTGGAGTAAAAGATTGACTGGAGTCAGTGTACAGGAACCAGTATAAGGTGGACTGGAGTCAGTGTACAGGAACCAGTAAAAGATGGACTGGAGTCAGTGTACAGGAACCAGTAAAAGGTGGACTGGAGTCAGTGTACAGGAACCAGTAAAAGGTGGACTGGAGTCAGTGTACAGGAACCGCAGTGAAAGGTGGACTGGAGTCAGTGTACAGGAACCAATAAAAGGTGGACTGGAGTCAGTGTACAGGAACAGGTAAAAGGTGGACTGGAGTCAGTGTACAAGAACCAGAGTGAAAGGTGGACTAGAGTCAGTGTACAGGAACCGGAGTGAAAGGTGGACTGGAGTCAGTCAGTGTACAGGATCTGGGGCTGGGTCAGGTGTGGGAGGTGGACTGGAGTTGGAATGCTTTGAATGATAACTATGCCGAATTTAAAGGATATTAAAATGAAACTGCAATGTGTGCACATTCTGAGATAAGGCCCTTATCTCTGAACCTCTATTTCAGCTCGTGAAAAGTAACTAATACGCAAAATGGATATTCCTCTTATTGTCCTTGTTGAATGTGTCCAGGAGCTCGCGCTGTGAAGCAGTGAAGAGCCAGTGATGCATCCCTAATTCTGTGAGCGAGGGAAGTCGAGCCAGGCCGCCCAGAAGACCAGTGATCCATGGACCGCATTCTCGATAGGTCGAAGGTCGCAGGCCAATGTCCAGCTCACAGAGCTCCTTCAGGCCATTTATTTCCTGGAAGAATATTGCCCAAGAGTGGTCATCGGCGGTATGGTTGTACGTTAAATCCAGCTGCTCGAGGTTGGCTAGGACTCCAGCACATGACAGAGACGCTGGGAAGAAAGCACAGATTGCGATGAGTTCGGAACTCAGTGAGAGTTACACATTTATTACTCTTCCTGCACACCAGCAGATGATGGACAGAACAACTCTGCCCACTCCTCCCCTCCTTTCAGGAGATGCTCTGCCACATGAGTGCAGCTTCGATCAGCAAGTGAGCAAAGTAGAGCAATGTCCCCGATCGGCCAGTGTTGCCGGGATACTGGCTGAGGCCCCGATCGCACGGTGTTGCCGGGATACTGGGCGAGGCCCTGATCGCACGGTGTTGCCGGGATACTGGGTGGGGCCCCAATTGCCCAGTGTTGCCGGGATACTGGGTGGGGCCCCGGTGTTGCCGGGATACTGGCTGAGGCCCCGATCGCACGGTGTTGCCGGGATACTGGGCGAGGCCCTGATCGCACGGTGTTGCCGGGATACTGGGTGGGGCCCCAATTGCCCAGTGTTGCCGGGATACTGGGTGGGGCCCCGGTGTTGCCGGAATACTGGGTGGGGCCCCAATTGCCCAGTTTGCCGGGATACTGGGTGGTGCCCCGGTGTTGCCGGGATACTGGGTGGTGCCCCGGTGTTGCCGGGATACTGGGTGGGGCCCCGATCGCCCCAGTGTCGAAGGGTCGTCGACCTGAAACGTTAAATCTGTTTTTCTCTCCACAGACGCTGCCTGACCCGCTGAGATTATCAGCGTTTTCTGTCTTTATTTCAGATTCCAGCATCCGCAGTATTTTTATTTTGTATTAAATCTATGCACTCTGGTTGTTGACCCCTCTGCCAAGGGAAACAGGTCCTTCCTACCCACTCTAACTAGGCCCCTCATAATTTTATGCACCTCAATAAGGTCTCCCCTCAGCCTCCTCTGTTCCAAAGAAACATCCCCAGCCTATCCAATCTGCAAAGGGATATAGACAGGCTCAGTAATTGGGCAAAAATCTGGCAAATGGAGTATAATGTAGGAAAATGTGAGGTTATCCACTTTGGTAGGAAAAATAAATAAGCAAATTATTATTTAAATAGGGAGAGATTACAAAATGCTGAGGTATAGAGGGACCTGGGGGCCTTGTACATGAAACACAAAGTTAATATGCAGTTACAGCAAGTAATTAGGAAGGCAAATGGAATGTTGGCCTTTATTGCAAGGGGGATGGAGTATAAAAGCAGAGAAGTCCTGCTACAACTGTACAGGGTACTGGTGAGGCCACACCTGGAGTACTGCGTACAGTTTTGGTCTCCTTATTGAGGGAGGGATATACTTGCATTGGATGCTGTTCAGAGAAGGTTCACTAGGTTGATTCTGGAGATGAAGGGGTTGTTTTATGAAAAAAGGTTGAGTAGGTTGGGCCTGTACTCACTGGAGTTTAGAAGAATGATAGGGGAACTTACTGAAATATATACGATTCTGAAGGGACTCGACAGGGTAGACACAGAAAGGATGTTTCTCCTCATGGGGGAATCTAAAACTAGAGGACAAAATTTCAGAATAAGGGGTCGGCCATTTAAAACATAAATGAGGAGGAATTTCTTCTGTCAGAGGGTCGTGAATCTGTGGAATTCTCTGCCCCAGAGAGCTGTGGAGGCTGGGTCATTGCATATATTTAAGCTGGAGATAGACAGATTTTTGAATGATAAGGGAGCCAAAGATTATGGGGAGCGGACAGGGAAGTGCAGCGGAGTCCATGATCAGATCAGCCATGGTCTTAATGAATGGCAGAGCCGGTTCGAGGGGCTAGGTGGCCTACTCCTGTTCCTATTTCTTATGTTCTTTCTTCATAGCTAAAATTCTCCACTCCCAGCAACATTCTCGTAAATCTCCTCTGTACCCTCTCGAGTGCAATCACATCTTTCCCGTGATGTGGTGACCAAAACTGCACGCTGTACTCTCGCTGTGACCTAGTGTTTTATACAGTTCAAGTATAACCCCCTTGCTCTTGTATTCCATGCCTCAACTAATAAAGGCAAGTATTTCGTATGCCTTCTTAACCGCCTTATCTATCTGGCCTGCTACCTTCAAGGGTTTGTGGACCTGCACTCCAAGGTCCCTTTGTTCCTCTACACTTCTCAGTGTCCTATCTTATAGAATATTAGAGCAGGTGAGTTACGCTTGAACTGTATAAAACACTGGTTAAGACCACAGCTGGAGTACTGCGTGCAGTTCTGATCACCGTATTACAGGAAGGACGTGATTGCACTGGAGAGGGTACAGAGGAGATTTAAGAGGATTTTGCCAGGAGTGGAGAATCTTAACTATGAGGACAGATTGGATACGCTGGGTTTGCTTTCCTTGGAACAGTGGAGGCTGAGGGGAGACCTCATTGAAGTGTATAAGATTACGAGGGGCCTAGATATAGTGGATAGAAAGGGCCTATTTCCCTTAGCAGAGGGGTCAACAACCAGGAGGCATAAATTTAAAGTAATTGGTGGAAGGTTTAGAGGGGATTTGAGGGAAAATTTCTTCATGCAGAGGGTTGTGGGGGTCTGGAACTCACTGCCTGAAAGGGTGGTAGAGGCAGAAACTCTCACCACATTTAAAAAATACTTGGATGTACACTTGAAGTGTCGTGACCTACAGGGTTTCGGACCTAGAGCTGGAAAGTGGGATTAAGCTGGATAGCCTTGTTGGCTGGCGTGGGCACAATGGGCCGAAATGGCCTCCTTCCGTGCTGTAAACTTCTATGATTTATTGTGTATTCCCTTGCCTTGTTAGCCCTCCCCAAATGCATTACCTCACACTTCTCCGGATTGAATTCCATTTGCCACTGTTCTGCCCACCTGACCGGTTCATTAATATCTTCCTGCAGTCTATAGCTTTCTTCTTATCAACCACACAGCCAATTTTCGTATCATCTGCAAACTTCTTAATCATACCCCCTACATTCAAGTCTCATCATCATCATCATCGGCAGTCCCTCGGAATCGAGGAAGACTTGCTTCCACTCTAAAAATGAGTCCTTAGATGGCTGAACAGTCCAATACGAGAACCACAGTCCCTGTCACAGGTGGGACAGATAGTTGTTGAGGGAAAGGGTGGGTGGGACTGGTTTGCTGCACGCTCTTTCCACTGCCTGCATTTGATTTCTGCATGCTTTCAGAAATGAGATTCGAGGTGCTCAGCGCCCTCCCGATCTATACCACAAACCGCAAGTGACCTTGTACTAAACTCTGCGGAACCCCACTGGAAACAGCCTTCCAGTCGCAAAAACACCCATCCCATTACCCTTTCCTTCCTGCCTCCGAGCCAATTTTGTATCCAACTTGCCACTTTGCCTTGGATTCCATGGGCTTTTACTTTTACTCAAGTTAGTCAGACATGACTTTCCCTTAACAAATCCACGCTGACTGTCCTTGATTAATCCATATCTTTCTAAATGAAAATTTTGCAATAATTTTCCCTCCACCGACGTTAGGCTGACTGGCCTGTAATTACTCGGCCTATCCCTTTCTCCCTTTTTAAACAAAGGTACACCATTAGCAGTTCTCCAGTACCACACCTGTAGCCAGAGAGGATTGGAAAATGATGGTCAGAGCCTCTGTTATTTCCTCTCTTGCTTCTCTTAACAGCCTGGGGTACATTTCATCCGGGCCTGGGGATTTATCCACTTTCAAAGATGCTAAACCCCTTAATACTTCCTCTCTCACTATGTTTGCTTCATCTAATATTTCACACAACACCTCCCTGATAGCAGTGTCTGCATCGCCCCTCTCTTTCGTGAAAACAGATGCAAAGTATTCATTAAGAACCATACCCACTTCTTCCGCTCCACACACAGATTACCTTCATGGTCTCAAATAGGCCCTACTCTTTCTTGATTTATCTTCTTGCTCTTAATGTATTTGTTGGAGCGGATTTTTGGACATATACTGGACTAGTATACGGGATCAAACATTTGTTTTATTTTCCCCTTTAATTAATTTTGTAAGGGACAACACTGATGCATTATGCTTTAAACAGTTAGACTATAAGGTATGCTGGCCTTGAGTTAATGAAGATAGGAAAGTGAGATAATGAACACTGGAGAGTTAAGTGCTGTGTATGTTTGTTTATACCGGTGTCAAAAGCCTGCATTTGTTTATACTGTCCTGTCACAATGCAGGATGGGTTATATCAAAAGCTTAGCCTTCGATAGTCAAAGCTTTGTAGTGCTAAAGCATGTGTTGTAAAGTGACGTAATTTGTAAGATAAAAGAACTTCACTGCAGATACCAATTTGAGAAGATGGTTCAAAGACAGGGGTCTTTAACACTTCTCCCAAAGCTTTGTCTCCGATTTAATAAACCTCTCTTTATATACTATACAGTCTCGGAAATATTTTTCCACAACATATTTATAAAACATCTTTGGGTTTTCCTAGCCAATATGTTTTCATGCTCTCTCTTTGCTTTCCTAATTTCCTTTTTAATTTCACCCCTGCACTTTCGATACTCCTCTAGGATTTCTGCAGTATTTAAGCTTCCCTTTTTTTCTTTATCCTCCCCTGTATGTCCCTTGACATCGAGGGGACTCTAGATTTGTTAGTCCCTCCCTTTTTCTTTTAGGGAACATACTTGCTCTGAACCCTCCGGATCTCCTCCTTGAATGTCTCCCACTGCTCTGACACTGATTTACCATCAAGTATCTGTTTCCAGTCCACTTTGGCTAAATCCCATTTCGGCTTAATAAAAATGGCTTTTCCCTAATTGAGAACTTTTATTCCAGGCCTAACTTTGCGCTTTTCCATGACTACCCTAAATCTAATGGAATTATGATCACTAGCACCAAAATGCTCTCCCACTGATACCCCTTCCACCTCTTCGGCTTCATTCCCAAAAACTAAGTCCAAAACCGCCCCCTCCCTTGTTGGGTTTGCTACATACTGGCTGAAATAGTTTTCCTGAATAGATCTTAGGAATTCAGTACCCTCTATACCTTTCACATTAATTCTATCCCAGTTAATATTAGTGTAGTTGAAATCCCCCACTATTACTGCCCCATAGTTTTTGCACTTCTCAGAAATTTGCCTACATATTTGCTCTTCTATCTCCCTCTGACTGTGGGTCTATAGTACACTCCCAGCAGTGTGATCGCCCCTTTTTTGTTCAGTTCAATGCATATGGTCTCATTTAATGATCCTTCTAACACATCATCCCTCCTCACAGCTGTAATTGTTTCTTTAATATATACTGCGACCCTCCCCTCTCCTTTTTACCCCCTCTCGTCTGAAAACCCTGTAACCAGGAATGTTGGGCTGCCATTCCTTCCCTTCTTCCAGCCATGTCTCATTAATAGCTATATCATACTCCCAAGTGTCTATCTGTGCTCTCAGCTCACCTGCCTTATTGCTTACACTCCTTGCATTGAAGTATATACCATTTAGCACTGCCAAACTCCCTTGTTGTCCATTTCCTAGCCTTTGCTTCCTCTGTCTTCCAAAGTCGCTTACTAATTTTATGTCTTCCATTTCCAGCTTTGCTTCTCTCCGTTCTGAAACTTCTCTCAGGTTCCCAGGTGATCTGTAGCTCAACTTCATTTACCTGACTTTGCTCCTCGATACCGAACAAAATTCGCTTGATCTCGGTCTGGAAAATTTGGATTGACCCAGGGTGAACAAAGGCGTGATTACCGAGAGATGCTAAATCCTGGCCAGTCAGGTTGCAGCTACACAGCTTCAGCACACGGAGATTGGTTTTGTTTTGCAACGTTCGGACGAGTAGCCCCAGATTCCCGCCAAGGCATTTATTCCAGGACAGGTCCAGTGTCTCCAGCTCAGTCAGGTTCGGGATGGTGTCAGCTGGAAGATTTAACACAACATTTTATTTGCTGCTTCATAAAGTTACCCAGCAACTTAAAAGACAAGTTGAACTGAGCTACAGAAAATAGCTGAAAAACTCAACTATTAAAGAACTGAGGTGTAATCTTCAAAGTAAACTGGCCTGGTTTGGAATGGGATTGAAGATTATAATTATGTACCAACACAATTGAAAATGCCACAGAAGATATGGAACAAGTTGCTGGGACTTTGGAAAACAACTTGATTAGTTGGAATTGTTGAGATGAGAGTGCCTTCAAGCCTTAATAAACCCCACACTCTGAAATTTCCTCCACATCGTCTCCTTTTCTACATTAAATGCACTCTATAAATCATTGCTTGGCCACAAGCTTGGCGAAGTCCCCACCCTGCACCTACTGGTCACTAGACTGCCCTTCATTTCACAGCTCCTCGGATATCCACCAGAACAGCTTCAATCAGAAAAAGGAATGGGACTCTAAGTAGTGTTCTTCTGTGGACAGTTTCTCCAGAGGTTAGTGACAGCTCAGAGGAAAGCACAGGAAGAGGAGAGTGCGACTGTTAGTCAGCAGGGTAGGGGGAACCAAGGGGAGATAGAGGAGGTCCTTCAGTCACTGGTTCAGTCCAACAGGTACAACGTACTTGCTCCGGTGAGGATAATGATACAGGCTGCAGGATGGGCAGCCAGAACGCTAACCATGGCATCATGGAGCAAGAGGATGTCCAGTAGGGAGGGGGGCAGGAAAGAACAGAATAGAAAGGTTGTAGTCATGGGAGATTTGGTAGTAAGTGGGATAGATAGTGTCCTCTCAATCATATGCTGCCTACCTTGTGCCAGGCTAAACAGTATCTCAGAGCAACTGGAGAGGAACTTGGAAAAGGAGGGAGAAGATCCAGTTGTCAGGGTACATGTTGGGACCAAGGATGTAGGGAAAAGGGAGAAGGACCTGCTAAGGGAATATCAGAAGTTCGGAACAAAATTAAAGAAAAACAGTAGCACACGTGTGGTAATCACGGGATTAATACTCGAGCTACGTGCTAATTGGCATAGGTAGGCAGATCAGGAAGGTGAATGTGTGGCTTAAAGACGGGGGTGGGAAGGAGGGGTTGCATTTTATGGGACACTGGCACCAATACTGGGACAAGAACACAAGAAATAGGAGCAGGAGTTTGCCATTTGGCCCTTCGATTCAATAAGATCGCTGTTAATATCTACCTCAACTCCACCTTCCTGCAATATCCCCTAATTGCTGGCTCCCCAGCCAGGGGCAACGTCCTTCCAGCATCTACTCTATCAAGTCCTTGAGAATTTTCTATGTTTCAATGAGATCACCTCTCATTCTTCTAAACCCAAGGGAATATAGGCCTAGTCTACTCAATCTCTCCTCATAGGGCAATCCTCTCATCCTAGGAATCAGTCCAGTGAAATAAAAACAGGAACTGCTGGAAATATTCAGCAGGTCAGGCAGCATCTGTGGAGAGAGAAACAGAGTTAATGTTTCAGAAATTCTGATGTCCCGGGCCCGTATGGAGTTTCTACAGACCCGGGAAGCTGGAAAAGCCGGTTTTCAGCGCGCAATGCGCATGCGCTGAAAACCGTCTTTTCCGATCTGTCAAGCTGGAGCTCGACAGATCATCCGCATATCGGGAGCGAGGACATTTGCTTGGGCAGATTGCGGTATTTACGCATAACTTGCCCAGCAAATGTCCTCAAAATTCTTGTGCCTGATAAAAGCAGGCGCATAGCCTACATGTTAAAATAAAATTATAAACACATATTTTATTGTTAAAAACACTCCTCACTACAGTAAGTTTATTTTTAACCATAATTTAAAAAAACTTTTCTTTTTTTTTTTAAATCGGGGAAAATATTTTATTTTTATAAGACATAATAACTTTAATTTCAATTAATTTTAAATATGTGACGTCTGTTTTTTATTTTTTATTATTTTGTGTGTTTGGTTTTGTTCCCATTAATAGAGCTGAGAACAGGTAGTTACGCGAGTCTCAGTGCTATTAATGGGAACCTGTGAAATACTTACCTGATTGGCTGAGCAGTCACACGTGACTGCATCTTCTGCAGGGAACCCTCCGGACGGGAGCGCACTTCACAGCGCAGGAAGAGAAGGCCTCCCCCACCGCAATCCAGGGTGCCTCCGAGACCACCAGATACTTTTGTAAAAATTCTCCGATTGGGAGGCAATTGTCCGCGGGAAGACCGCAAGAGGAATTTCTGGGCCTTTCGTCAGAACTCTCAGATGCTAAGTGTTTATTTCCTGTTTCCATTTCAGATTTCCAGCATCAGCAGAATTTTGCTTTTTTTTTTTAAATCAGTCTAGTTAACTTTGTTGCACTCCCTCTAAGGCAAGTATATCCTTCCTTAGGTAAGGAGACCAAAACTGTTCTCAGTACTCCAGGTGTGGTCTCACCAAGGCCCTAGATAATTGTTGTAAGATTTCTTTAATATTGTACGCTAATCCTTTTGTATTAAAGGCTAACATACCAGTTGCTTTCCTAATTGCTTGCTGTACCTGCATGTTAGCTTTCAGTGATTTGTGTACAAGGACACCCAGGCCCCTCTGAACACCAACATTTCCCAATTTAGGGAACAGTGATCACAATATCACAAGGTTTAGATTAGCTATGGAAAAGGACAGGGAGCAATCTAGAGTAAAAATGTTTAATTGGGGGAAGGCCAATTTCAGGGGGTTGGAAACGGTCTGGCCCGGTTAAATTGGAATCAAAGATTGGCAGGCAACACTGTCGTGGAACAGTGGGCTGTCGTTAAAGAGAAAATAGTTTGGGTACAGTCGAGGTACATTCCCACTAGGGGGAAAGGTAGGGCAACTAAAGTCAGAGCTTCCTGGATGATGAAACAGATCGAGAATATGATGAAGCAGAAAAAGAGCGCGTATGACAGATGTCAGGTTGAGAATACATGAGAGAATCAGGCTATATATAGAAAGGTCAGAGGGGAAGTGCAAAAGAAAGTAAGTGGGGTAAAGAGAGGGGATGAGAATAGAATGGCAGCCAAAATAAAAGTTAATCCAAAAGTCTTCTAAAGGTATATAAATAGTAAGAGGAGGAGTGGGACTGATTAGGGACCAAAATGGAGACCTACGCATAGAAACATAGAAACATAGAAAATAGGTGCAGGAGCAGGCCATTCAGCCCTTCTAGCCTGCACCGCCATTCAACGAGTTCATGGCTGAACATGAAACTTCAGTACCCACTTCCTGCTTTCACGCCATACCCCTTGATCCCCCGAGTAGTAAGGACTTCATCTAACTCCCTTTTGAATATATTTAGTGAATTGGCCTCAACTACTTCCTGTGGTAGAGAATTCCACAGGTTCACCACTCTCTGGGTGAAGAAGTTTCTCCTTATCTCGGTCCTAAATGGCTTACCCCTTATCCTTAGACTGTGACCCCTGGTTCTGGACTTCCCCAACATTGGGAACATTCTTCCTGCATCCAACCTGTCCAAACCCGTCAGAATTTTAAACGTTTCTATGAGGTCCCCTCTCACTCTTCTGAACTCCAGTGAATACAAGCCCAGTTGATTCAGTCTTTCTTGATAGGTCAGTCCCACCATCCCGGGAATCAGTCTGGTGAATCTTCGCTGCACTCCCTCAACAGCAAGTATGTCCTTCCTCAAGTTAGGAGACCAAAACTGTACACAATACTCCAGGTGTGGCCTCACCAAGGCCCTGTACAACTGTAGCAACACCTCCCTGCCCCTGTACTCAAATCCCCTCGCTATGAAGGCCAACATGCCATTTGCTTTCTTAACCGCCTGCTGTACCTGCATGCCAACCTTCAATGACTGATGTACCATGACACCCAGGTCTCGTTGCACCTTCCCTTTTCCTAATCTGTCACCATTCAGATAATAGTCTGTCTCTCTGTTTTTACCACCAAAGTGGATAACCTCACATTTATCCACATTATACTTCATCTGCCACGCATTTGCCCACTCACCTAACCTATCCAAGTCACTCTGTAGCCTCATAGCATCCTCCTCGCAGCTCACACTGCCACCCAACTTAGTGTCATCCGCAAATTTGGAGATATTACATTTAATCCCCTCGTCTAAATCATTAATGTACAATGTAAACAGCTGGGGCCCCAGCACAGAACCCTGCGGTACCCCACTAGTCACTGCCTGCCATTCCGAAAAGTACCCATTTACTCCTACTCTTTGCTTCCTGTCTGACAACCAGTTCTCAATCCACATCAGCACACTACCCCCAATCCCATGTGCTTTAACTTTGCACATTAATCTCCTGTGTGGGACCTTGTCGAAAGCCTTCTGAAAGTCCAAATATACCACATCAACTGGTACTCCTTTGTCCACTTTATTGGAAACATCCTCAAAAAATTCCAGAAGATTTGTCAAGCATGATCTCCCTTTTACAAATCCATGCTGACTTGGACCTATCATGTCACCATTTTCCAAATGCGCTGCTATGACATCCTTAATAATTGATTCCATCATTTTACCCACTACTGAGGTCAGGCTGACCGGTCTATAATTCCCTGCTTTCTCTCTCCCTCCTTTTTTAAAAAGTGGGGTTACATTGGCTACCCTCCACTCGATAGGAACTGATCCAGAGTCAATGGAATGTTGGAAAATGACTGTCAATGCGTCCGCTATTTCCAAGGCCACCTCCTTAAGTACTCTGGGATGCAGTCCATCAGGCCCTGGGGATTTATCGGCCCTCAATCCCATCAATTTCCCCAACACAATTTCCCGACTAATAAAGATTTCCCTCAGTTCCTCCTCCTTAATAGACCCTCTGACCACTTTTATATCCGGAAGGTTGTTTGTGTCCTCCTTAGTGAATACTGAACCAAAGTACTTGCTCAATTGGTCTGCCATTTCTTTGTTCCGCCATTTCTTTGTTCCCCGTTATGACTTCCCCTGATTCTGACTGCAGGGGACCTACGTTTGTCTTTACTAACCTCTTTCTCTTTACATACCTATAGAAACTTTTGCAATCCGCCTTAATGTTCCCTGCAAGCTTCTTCTCGTACTCCATTTTCCCTACCCTAATCAAACCCTTTGTCCTCCTCTGCTGAGTTCTAAATTTCTCCCAGTCCCCAGGTTCGCTGCTATTTCTGGCCAATTTGTATGCCACTTCCTTGGCTTTAATACTATCCCTGATTTCCCTTGATAGCCACGGTTGAGCTACCTTCCCTTTTTTATTTTTACGCCAGACAGGAATGTACAATTGTTGTAATTCATCCATGCGTTCTCTAAATGTCTGCCATTGCCCATCCACAGTCAACCCCTTAAGTATCATTAGCCAATCTATCTTAGCCAATTCATGCCTCATACCTTCAAAGTTACCCTTCTTTAAGTTCTGGACCATGGTCTCTGAATTAACTGTTTCATTCTCCATCCTAATGCAGAATTCCACCATATTATGGTCACTCTTCCCCAAGGGGCCTCGCACAATGAGATTGCTAATTAATCCTCTCTCATTACACAACACCCAGTCTAAGATGGCCTCCCCCCTAGTTGGTTCCTCGACATATTGGTCTAGAAAACCATCCCTTATGCATTCCAGGAAATCCTCCTCCACCGTATTGCTTCCAGTTTGGCTAGCCCAATCTATGTGCATATTAAAGTCACCCATTATAACTGCTGCACCTTTATTGCATGCACTCCTAATTTCCTGTTTGATGCCCTCCCCAACATCACTACTACTGTTTGGAGGTCTGTACACAACTCCCACTAACGATTTTTGCCCTTTAGTGTTCTGCAGCTCTACCCATATAGATTCCACATCATCCAAGCTAATGTCTTTCCTAACTATTGCATTAATCTCCTCTTTAACCAGCAATGCTACCCCACCTCCTTTTCCTTTTATTCTATCCTTCCTGAATGTTGAATACCCCTGGATGTTGAGTTCCCAGCCTTGATCATCCTGGAGCCACGTCTCCGTAATCCCAATCACATCATATTTGTTAACATCTATTTGCACAATTAATTCATCCACCTTATTGCGGATACTCCTTGCATTAAGACACAAAGCCTTCAGGCTTGCTTTTTTAACACCCTTTGTCCTTTTAGAATTTTGCTGTACAGTGGCCCTTTTTGTTCTTTGCCTTGGGTTTCTCTGCCCTCCACTTTTCCTCATCTCCTTTCTGTCTTTTGCTTTTGCCTCCTTTTTGTCTCCCTCTGTCTCCCTGTATAGGTTCCCATCCCCTGCTGGTTAAAGAGGAGATTAATGCATGGAGGCAGAGGGTATGGCTGAGGTAATAAATTAGCACTTTGCATCTGTCTTCACCAAGGAAGAGGATGCTGCCATAGACATAGTAAAGGAGGAGACACTGGATGGGATAAGAGTTGATAAAGAGGAGGTACTATAAAGTCTGGCTGTACTTAAAGTAGATAAGTCACCAGGACCAGATGGGATGCATCCTAGGATGCTGAGGGAAGTGAAGGTGGAAATTGTGGAGGTACTAGCCATAATCTTCCAATCCTCCTTAGATACAGGGCTGGTGCCAGAGGACTGGAGAATTGCAAATGTATCACCCTTGTTCAAAAAAGGGTGTAAGGATAAACCTAGCAACTACAGGCCAGTCATTTTAACCTCGGTAGTGGGGCAGAATTTAGAAACGATAATCAGGGACAAAATTAACAGTGACTTGGACAAGTGTGGATTAATTAAGGAAAGCCATCACGGATTGTTTATGTTTAACCAACTTGATCGAGATTTCGATGAGTTAACAGAGAGGGTTGATGAGGGCAATGTGGTCGATGTGCTGTACATGGATTTCCAAAAGGCGCTCGACAAAGTGCCACATAATAGGCTTGCAGCAAAGTTGAAGCCCATGGAATAAAAGGGACAGCGGCAGCATGGATACGAGATTGGCCAAGTGACAGGAAACAGAGAGTAGTGGTGAATGGTTGTGTTTCTGACTGGAGGAAGGTATACAGTGGCGTTCCCCAGGGGTGGGTACTGGGACCACTGCTTTTCTTGATATAGATTAATGATTTGAACTTTTATCTTGTGCAGTAACCTTTTATGTGGCACTTGGCAAATGCCTTCTGGAAGTCCAAATACACCACATCCACTGGTTCCCCTTTATCCACCCTATTCGTGACATCCTCAAAGAATTCCAGCAAATTTGTCAAACATGACTTCCCTTCATAAATCCATGCTGACTCTGCCTGACTGAATTTTGCTTTTCCAAATGTCCTGCTACTTTAATAATGGACTCCAACATTTTCCCAACCACAGATGTTAGGCTAACTGGTCTATAGTTTCCTGCTTTTTATCTGCCTCCTTTTATAAATAGAGGTGTTACATTTGCAGTTTTCCAATCTGCTGGGACCTCCCCAGAATCCAGGGAATGTTGGTAAATTACAACCAAAGCTTCCACAATCCCTGCCGCTACTTCTCTTAAGACCCTAGGATGCAAGCCATCAAATCCAGGGGATTTACTGCCTTTAGTCCCATTATCTTACTGAGTATCACCTCCTTAGTGATTGTGATTGTGTTAAGTTCCTCCCCCCGAAAGCCCCTTGACTGTCCACTGTTGGGATATTGTCAGTGTCCTCTACCGTAAAGACTGATACAAAATATTTGTTCAGAGTTTCTGCCATCTGCATGTTCCCCATTACTAATTCCACGGTCTCGTCCTCTAAGAGACTAACATTTACTTTAGCCTCTCTTTTCCTTTTTATATACCTATAGAAACTCTTGCTATCTGTTTTTATATTTCATGCAGTTTACTTTCATAGTCTATCTTCACTTTCTTAATCATTTTTTAAGTAATTCTTTGCTGGCTTTTAAAAGCTTCCCAATCTTCTGTCCTCCCACTAGTTTTGGCCACTTTGTATGCCCCTGTTTTTAAATTGGATACCGTCCTTTATTTCTTTAATTAGTCACGAATGGCTGTCTTTTCTTTTATACCCTTTTCTCCTCACTGGAATATATTTTTCTTAAATATATACCACTGTTCATCAACCATCGTACACTTTAATTTATTTTCCCAGTCCACTTTAGCCAACTCTGCCCTCATACCTTCATAGTCTCCTTTATTTAAGCTTAGTACGCTGGTTTGAGATCCAACTTTCTCACCCTCCATCTGAATTTGAAATTCAACCATGCTATGATCACTCATTCCGAGGCGATCCTCTAGTAGGAGATTGTTTATTAATCCTGTCTCATTACACAGGACCAGATCCAAGATTACGAATACTCCTCGCATTGAAGCACAGAGCCTTCAGGCTTGTCTTTTTAACACACTTTGTCGCTTTAGAATTTTGCGTAATGTGGCTCTTTTTGATTTTTGCCTTGGGTTTCTCTGCCCTCTGCTTTTACTTTTCTTCTTTCTATCTTTTGCTTCTGCCCCCATTCTACTTCCCTCTGTCTCCCTGCATAGGTTCCCATCCCCCTGTCATATTAGTTTAACCCCTCCCCAACAGCACAAGCAAACACTCTCCCTAGGACATTGGTTCCGGTCCTGCCCAGGTGCAGACCGTCCGGTTTGTACTAGTCCCACCTCCCCCAGAACCAGTTCCAATGCGCCCTGGTTGGTTCCGTTACATACTGCCTCAAGGAACCCGTTCCTTATGCACTCTATGAACTCTTCCTCAAGGCTGCCCTGACCAATTTGATTTGTCCAATCAATATAGAGGTTAGAATTACCCATGATTATTGCTGTTCCCTTTTTACAAGCCCCCACTATTTCCTGGCTTATACTCCAACCAACAGAATTGCTAATGTTAGGTGGCCTATAGACTTTCCCCCCTTATTCAAATCCCTGGAAGATTGGAAACGGTTCTGGGGGAGGTGGGACCAGTACAAACCGGACGGTCTGCACCTGGTGGCTCAACCGTGCCTAACAAGGGAAATTAGGGATAGTGTTAAATCCAAGGAAGAGCATATAAATTGGCCAGAAAAAGCAGCAAACCTGAGGATTGGGAGAAATTTAGAATTCAGCAGAGGAGGACAAAGGGTTTAATTCGGAGGGGGAAAATAGTATGAGGGGAAGCTTGCTGGGAACATATAAACTGACTGCAAAAGCTTCTATATATATGTGAAGAGAAAAAGATTAGTGAAGACAAACGTAGGTCCCTTGCAGTCAGAATCATGTTAATTTATAATGGGGAACAAAGAAATGGCAGACCAATTGAACAAATACTTTGGTTCTGTCTTCACGAACGAAGACACAAATAACCTTTCGGAAATACAAGGGGACCGAGTGTCTAGCGAGGAGGAGGAACTGAAGGAAATCCTCATTAGTCAGGAAATTGTGTTAGGGAAACTGACGGGATGATGGGATTGAAGGCCGATAAATCCCCAGGGCCTGATAGTCTGCATCCCAGAGTACTTAAGGAAGTAGCCCTAGAAATAGTGGATGCATTGGTGATCATTTTCCAACAGTCGATTGACTCTGGATCAGTTCCTATGGACTGGTGGGTAGATAATGTAATACCACTTTTTTAAAAAGGAGGGAGAGAGAAAACGTGGAATTATAGACTGGTTAGCCTGACATCAGTAGTGGGAAAAATGTTGGAATCAAAGATAAAATTGCAGCGCATTTGGAAAGCAGTGACATGATCAGTCCAAGTCAGCATGGATTTATGAAAGGGAAATCATGCTTGACAAATCTTCTAGAATTTTTTGAGGATGTAACTAGCAGAGTGGACAAGGGAGAACCAGTGGATGTGGTGTATTTGGACTTTCAAAAGGCTTTTGACAAGGTCCCACACAAGAGATTGGTGTGCAAAATTAAAGCACATGATATTGCGGGTAATGTATTGATGTGGATAGAGAACTGGTTGGCAGACAGGAAGCAGAGAGTCGGGATAAACGGGTCCTTTTCAGAATGGCATGCAGTGACCAGTGGGGTGCCCAGGGCTCAGTACTGGGACCACAGCTATTTACAATATACATCAATGATTTAGATGAAGGAATTGAGTGTAATATCTCCAAGTTTGCAGATGACACTAAGCTGGGTGGCGTTGTGAACTATGAGGAGGATGCTAAGAGGCTCCAGGGTGACTTGGATAGGTTAGGTGAGTGGGCAAATGCATGGCAGATGCAGTATAATGTGAATAAATGTGAGGTTATCCACTTTGGTGGCAAAAACATGAAGGCAGATTATTATCTGAATGGTGGCAGATTAGGAAAAGAATAGGTACAACGAGACCTGGGTGTCATGGTACATCAGTCATTGAAAGTTGGCATGCAGGTACAGCAGGCGCTGAAGGCGGCAAATGGCATGTTGGCCTTCATAGCTAGGGGATTTGAATATAGGAGCAGGGAGATCTTACTGCAGTTGTACAGGGCCTTGGTGAGGCCTCACCTGGAATATTGTGTTCAGTTTTGGTCTCCTAATCTGAGGAAGGACGTTCTTGCTATTGAGGGAGTGCAGTGAAGTTCACCAGACTGATTCCCGAGATGGCAGGACTGACATATGAGAAGAGACTGGATTGACTGGGCCTTTATACACTGGAGTTTAGAAGAATGAGAGAGGATCTCATAGAAACATATAAAATTCTGACGGGACGGGACAGGTTAGATGCAGGAAGAAATTTCCCGATGTTGGGGAAGTCCAGAACCAGGGGACACAGTCTAAGGATAAGGGGTAGGCCATTTAGGATCGAGATGAGGAGAAACTTCTTTACTCAGTGAGTTATTAACCTGTGGAATTCTCTACCACAGAGAGTTGTTGATGCCAGTTCATTGGATATATTCAAGAGGGAGTTAGATATGGCCCTTATGGCTAAAGGGATCAAGGGGTATGGAGAGAAAGCAGGAAAGGAGTACTGAGGTGAATGATCAGCCATGATCTTATTGAATGGTGGTGCAGGCTTGAAGGGCCGAATGGCCTACTCCTGCACCTATTTTCTATGTTTCTCTGTTTCCTAATCTCCACCCAAACATCCTGATCATTTGAGCCATATTGTTTCTCACTATTGCAGTGATTCCATCTTTTATGAATAGAGCTACCCAACCTCCTTTTCTTTTCTGTCTGTCCTTCCGGATCATCCAATGCCCCTGAATATTTAATTCCCAGTCCTCGTCACCTTGCAACCACGTGCCTTTGATGTCTATCAGATCATATACATGTGCCTGTGCCTTTAAATTTGTTTTTTACTCTTTTTTCCTGCTTGTTTCCTCTCTCCTTCAAACTCACTTACTTTATTTTTGCTTTCTAATTCCAGCTTTACTCCCCTCCCTACTGAATCTATTCGTAGATTCCCATCCCCCTGCCAAGCTAGTTTAAACCTTCCCCAAGAGCACTAGCAAACCCCCCCCCATGAGGATATTGGTCCCGGCTCTGTTGAGGTACAACCCGTCCGGCTTGTACAGGTCTCACCTCCCCCAGAAACGGTCCCAATGCCGCAGGAATCTAAAGCCCTCCCTCCTGCACCATCTCTTCAGCCATGTATTCATCTGCTCTATCCTCCTATTTCTGTACTCACTAGCTCGTGGCAGCGGGAGTAATCCGGAGATTACTACCTTTAAGGTCCTGCTTTTTAATCTCTCTCCTAGCTCCCTGCCCGCAGGACCTCCTCCCTCTTTCTACCCATGTCTTTGGTCCAGATATGGACCACGACCTCTGGCTGTTCAACCTCTCCCCCCAGAATTCCCTGCAGCCGCTCAGTGACATCCTTGACCTGGCACCAGGGAGGCAACATACCATCCTGGAGTCACGTCTGCGGCCGCAGAAACACCTGTCTGCTCCCCTGACGATTGAATCCCCTACCACTATAGCTCTTCCATTCTTCTTCCTGTGCAGCTGAGCCACCCATGGTGCCATGGATTTGGTTCTGGCTGCACTCCCCAGAGCCACCATCGCCCTCACTGATACTCAGAACAGAGTACTGGTTGGAGAGCAAGGTGAACTCAGGGGACTCCTGCACTACCTGCCTAGTCCTCCTCTTGTGTCTGGTGGTCACCCAATCCCTCCCTGCCTGCACACTCTTAAGCTGCGGGGTGACCACCTCGAGAAACGTGCTATCCACGTAGCTCTCAGTCTCACGGATGCACTGCAGTGACTCCAGCCGCCGTTCAAGCTCCAAAACGCGGAGCTCGAGTTAGTGCAGCTGGAGACATCTCCTGCACACGTGGCCATTTGAAATTCTAGACTAAATGACATGTACTGCATTACCATTGTCTACTCTCTGTTACCTCTTGAAAAATTCATTGAGGTTTGTTAAGCAAGACTTTCCCTTTTGAAATCCATGCTGACTATTTGTTGTTATATTTTTGGTTTCTAGATCTTGTTTTGTTTTCTCCTTTAGTAGGGATTCCATTATTTTTCCTACCACCGATGTTAAGCTGACTGTGTAGTAATGCCTCTGCTATTTCTTCCTGGGATTCTTTTAAAATGCATGGATCCAATCCATCCGGACCAGGGGTTTTATCCTCTTGAGTTTGACTAGTTTATTTAATATACCCCTCTTTTTATTTAAATGAACTTACATAAGAACATAAGAAATAGGAACAGTAGGCCATACAGCCCCTCGAGCCTGCTCTGCCATTCAATAAGATCATGGACTCAGCTCCACTTCCCTGCCTGCTCCCCATAACCCCTTATCGTTTAAGAAACTGTCTATTTCTGTCTCAAATTTATTCAATGTCCCACCTTCCACAGCTCGCTGAGGTAGCGAATTCCACAGATTAACAACCCTCTGAGAGAAGAAATTTCTCCTCATCTCGGTTTATCCCATTATTAATCTCATCATCCAATGTCATGTCTACCTATTCTATCTCCCTGGTAAATACTGAAGCAAAATAATGATTTAATATTTCTGCCATCTCTCTATTGTTACCTGTCTATCCCTTAATGACCCTATTCCCATCCCAACCTTCCTTTTTTATTATTAATAACAGAAAATGTTGGAAATACTCAGCAGATCAGGCAGCATCTCAGAAGTTCTGACGAAGGGTCATCGACCTGAAACGTTAACTCGGTTTCTCTCTCCACAGACGTTGCCTGACCCGCTGAGTATTTCCAGCATTTTCTGATTTTATTTAAGATTCCAGCATCTGCAGTATTTTGATTTTGTTTCTGTTTTTAAATTGATGAGCCTGTAAAATATTGTACTATTTTGTTTTATGTTCCTTCATAGTTTAATTTCATAGTTACTCTTTGCCTTCCTAATTGTTTTTAGACATCTCTCTGAATCCTTTCATATTTTCCCTTATCATGCACTCCCCTGCTGTCTCTGTACTTAATGTATGCCTCTTTCCTTACCCTCAATTGTTCCCTTATGGCTTTATTCATCCACAAAGTCTCATTAGTGTATAGTTTGTTCTTTCCTTTTAGCGCAATATATTTTTTCCGGACTCTGTTGAACACCATTTTAAAATGTTTCCCAATGCTGTTCTACATCATGGTTTGGTAATATTGTTGCCCATTTTATTTTCCCCAAGTTCTATTCTCAGCTGCGCAAAATCAGATTTTCTCCAATCTATTACCCTAGCCTTCGTCATATTTATGTCTTTCTCAATTATCATCTTAAAGCGTATTATATTATGGTCACTATTGCCTGGATGTTCCCCTACTTTTACTTCTCTTATCTGCTCTGGTTTATTTCCCATTACCAGATCCAATAGCAAATCCTCCCTTGTTGGGCTTTTTACATATTGGGTTAGAAAGGTGTCCTGTACACTTTGTAGCAACTCCATTCCCTTATCCCCTTTACCTACCTCTTCTGTCCAATTAATATCGGGGTAGTTGAAATTCTCCATGATTATTATTCTATGTTTTTTATTCATTTCCCTAGTTTGTCTGCATATTTATTCCTCCACCTCCCTTCCACTATTAGGTAGACTATACCTATTAGTGTGATTGATCCTTTATTATCTTTTATCTCTATCCATATGGTAACGACACTGAAAAGTGTAGAGGAACAAGGGACCTTGGAGAGCAGGTCCACAGATCCCTGAAGGTAGCAGGTCAGGTAGATAAGGTGGGTAAGAAGGCATAAGGAATATTTGTCTTTATTAGTCGAGGCGTAAAATACAAGGAGGTTATGCTTGAACTGTATAAAACACTGGTGAGGCCTCAGCTGGAGTACTGTGTGCAGTTCTTGTCACCACATTACAGGAAAGATGTGATTGCACTGGAAAGGGTGCACAGGAGATTTACAAGAATGTTGCCTGGACTGGAGAATTTTGGCTATGAGGAGATGCTGGGTCTGTTTTCTTTGGAACAGAGGAGGCTAAGGGGAGACCTGATTGAGGTGTATAAAATTATGAGGGGCCTGGGATTGAGTGGATAGGAAGGACCTGTTTCCCTTGGCAGAGGGGTCAACAACCAGAGAGCATAGATTCAAAGTAATTGGGGGGAGGTTTAAAGGAGATATGAGGGGAAATTTCTTCATCCAGAGGATGGTGGGGTCTGGAACTCACTGCCTGAAAGGGTGGTAGAGGCAGAAACCCTCACCGCATTTAAAAGATACTTGGATGTGTGCTTAAAGTGCCGTAACCTACAGGGTTATGGACCAAGAGCTGGAAAGTGGAATTAGGCTGGAGTGCTCTTGGTCGGCTGGCGCGGACATGATGGGCCGAATGGCCTCCTTCCGTGTTGTAAATTTCTATGATTCTATGATATGGATTCTATTTTAGTCTTGTTGATTACTGCGTCACTTTTTTCCATTGCCATTATGTTATCCCTAATAAGTACAGCTACTCCACCTCCCCTTTTTCCTCTCTATCTTTTCTAAATATGTTATTCCCTGCAATGTGTAATTCCCAGTCCTGATGTTTCTGTAGTCATGTCTCAGTAATCCCCACTATGTCTGGTTCCTCGCAACACTTGATTGCCTCTAGCTCCCTTGTTTTATTACAGACACTGTGTGCAGGATTTCCTCTCACTATGTTTAACCACCTTTTTAGATTCTGGTTCTCTAACTCTATTTATTCCCTTGATATCAATGTCCTCCCTTACTTTATTCTTCCCTATGCTCTCTTTTCCTGTTTTGTTTATATTTAGATTGGTTACTTGTAGACCCTCCCCCCATCTTACTAGTTTAAAGCCTTTGCCATCTCCTTGCGGTGCCCCACTAGTTACGTCCTGCCAACCCGAAAATAACCGGTATATTCCTGCTCTCTGTTTTCTGTCCGTTAACCAATCCTCAATCCATGCTAGTATAGGATGCATTTATCTGTACTGTCAAAATGGTCACCATGCTCCACCCTTTGTCTATGATTGGTCCCCTTGGAGGATAAGCCACACCCTGAAGTTTCACTTGTAGGGGGTTGGAAGAACATGATCCGTCTTTCCTGAGTTCACTCTCTCCCCTCCGATTCCCCCCACCCCTGTGTCTCACTTCTCCCCCCAGTCTCTCTCTCTCTTTTCCCCCCAGCCTCTCTCTCCCTGTCTGTCTGTCTCTCGGTCCACCTGCACCCCCCCTCCCCCCACCACTTCTCTGCTCACCACCGCCCTCGGCCCCCCCGCTGTCAAAAAAAGTTCAGTACAAATAGTTACACTGCGAATATATTACCCTTCATACCATGAGCACTCATTTTGTGTAATAACCTCTTGTGTGGGACCTTATCGAATGCTTTCTGAAAATCCAAATACACCACATCCACTGGTTCCCCCTGATCTGCCCCGGCTAGTTACAACCTTGATAGGGTAAACGTGGAGAAGATGTTTCCACTTGTGGGTGAGACCAGAGCTAGGGGCCATAAATACAAGACAGTCACTGATAAATCCAATCGGGAATTCAGGAGAAACATTTTTACGCAGAGGGTGGTGAGAATGTGGAACTTGGTGCCACAGGGAGTGGTTGAGGCGAATAGCAGAGATGCATTTAAGGGGAAGCTCGGTAAGCACACGAGGGAGAAAGGAATAGAAGGATATGTTGATGGGGTGAGATGGAGAGGGGTGGGAGGAGGCTGGTGTGGAGCATAAACACCGGCACGGAGCTGATGGGCCGAATGGCCTGTTTCTGTGCTGCAAGTACTTTTTAAAGTGGGCACCCACACTAGCTCCTCCAACATCTCTTCCAGATTGCCCAGCTGGATGGCATTGCCCTTGCATGGTTCCACTCTTATCTATCTAGTCATAGCCCGAGAATCGCTTGCAATGGCTTCTCTTCCCATTCGGCCCCTCCTCTTCCTTATCTTCATACTGCCCCTCCGCGGCATTATCCCAAGGCATGAAGTCTTGCACATGTATGCTGATGACACAGAGTTGCACCTCACCACCACCTCTCTCCACCCCTCCACGGCCTCCCATTGGTCATGCTGCTTATTCGACATCAGTATTGGATAAGCAGAAATTTCCTCCAATTAAATATTGGGAAGACTGAAGCCATTTAGTCCCCGACATAAACTCCGTTTCCTAGACACAGATGCCATCCCGCTCCCGGACAACTGACTGAGGCTGCACCAGACAGTTCACAACCGTTGCGCCCTATTTGACCCTGAGCTGAGCTTCTGACCCCCATATCCTCTCCAGCACAAAGGCTGCCTATTTCCACCTCCGTAACATCGCCCGTCTCCGCCCCTGCTTCAGCTCAACTGCTGCTGAAACCCTTAACCACGCTTTTGCCACCTTTAGACGACTATATCACGCTCTCCTGGCCAGCCTCCCATCTTCCACCCTCCATAAACCTCAGCTCATGTAAACCATCGCAGTCAATGGTGCTTCTCACTGGTGCTGACTCTCACCTTACCTCATCTGTTTCCCATCATTAAGAAAAATTATTTTACTGTATAATCTTTATGCAACACTTACAAACATTAACCCCAAAGTCCGAAAAGAAAGAGGAACGGTTACCGCTTGAATCAATAAAGCAATTTTCTCACCTAATTCCACGATGGATTCCTTGGTTAAGTTACAATTGTTGACAATAAGATTTTTTAAACTTGGTAAAAAGCGGAGCCGACCAATCAGGTGCCTCACAGAATTTCCGATATTCTTATTCATCGCTAAATTCAGTACTTGTAGACTGGACAGTAAGGGGATTATCTGGGCTGTAAGCATAAAAACAGCAACACATCCATTTAAATTACACCTTCTTCTTTGTCAGGACAAGGATGGAAACATAATCCCAAGCAAAAATCTCCTTTCATCATCAACCAGGTGGAAACCCAATGGATGCGGGCTCAATCCCAAACAACAGCTGAATTTAGCCCGAGTCACACAATATCCATTCTAAGCTTTGGGGCTTTGGGCCAGTTTCAAGGTGTGCTTGTTCAGGCCGTTTGACTGCCCGTCACCAAATCTTCACTCCACTGGTCAGAATAAGAACTTAATTCCTTCCAAACTAATCATTTACCTTCAAATGAAATACACCTTGGAATATAACATTAGTGGGGCCAGACCAGACTGGGGGGGGGGGGAGGGAGCTTTCCTACCTGATAGCTACAAGAGACTGGCACACATTCCATTTCAATCCACTTCCTGTGAGCAGCAATCTCCCAGTGGGTAAATAGGCGAAAATGGAAAAATATCACACTAAATGTAGTCAGGGCACTCTTCAAAGATTGGTTCAGATATGCGGAGTTTCCCTCTTTCCCTTACAGAGCAAACTCCCACCCGACAGACCCCCCACCCCACCCCACCCGCGGGGCAACCAAATACCGACATGGATAGAAAAAGTGATTTTCTTGACGAGCTCATAAATGACCAAACCTCCCACAGCTCTCACTCTGAAGGACGCAGTGACGTGTGTTGGGTCCCTCAAGGGCTGATTGGAACGTTACTCACTCAGAGCAGAAATATCATCTTCAGTCAATGAGCACCGATGGACATCGAATACTCGGAGCTGTGTGAATGGCGATAAATGGGCCGCTGTGTCCTCGAAGCCACCTCCAATGTCATTGCAGGAGAAAACCATCTTCTTCACACCAGGTATATATTGCAGCGAGTTACCTACAGGTGTGGAAACAAACCCGGTTTTATTGATTGAGGACACCCTTGGATCAGATTTGGAATTTGGGTCGGGCGGGGGGGGGGGCGTATTGTAAAAAAACACAAGTTTGTTTTGCAGGTGAAATCTGCCAGATACAGATTGAATAAACGGTGGTGGGGGAAGATATTGATAAGTAAATCAGACACATTGGAATTGGGTGTTAATGAAGTGAAAGTATTTGGTTTGAGTTACATATCAAGGGAAAAATAATGCTTGGTATTATAGGTCACAGGTCAAAGACTGAAAACTCAGTAAAGAGGGAAGTACATGCACTTAGACCCATCTTTGTACTAAACACATCTTTTGTTTCTTTAGTTGTCCCGTTACCATCTGCTTTTGCTTTGTAAAATCATCCCTTCAGTCATTTAATCTCTCCTGCCTTCCACCCTATCACAGACCTTCCCTGCCCCTACACTTGCTTAAAACCGGTCACGTCTCTAACGGCTTTCACGAAAGGTCGTCGACCTGAAACGTTAGCTCTGTTTCTCTCTCCACAGACGCAGCCTGACCCGCTGAGTATTTCCAGCATTTTGTTTTTATTTCACGATTTCCAGCATCCGCAGTATTTTACTCTTCAAGTGAGATGTTCCAATGGGTATATATTTAGAGAATCCTTGGAGATAGGCTGATCTGGGAGATGTGGAAAAGGGGAATGTGATGGCAATCTGTAAAAAGGAGCAAAGACGTAACCCAGAGACTGACAGGATAGTCAGTCTGACACCTACTGTAGGGAAGAACAGCAGTAGATCCGGAAGGAGAGAATAATGAATCACCAGGAGAAATAAAGTTTCATAGAAGAGAGCCAACATGACTACTCGAGAGGGAGATCATGAGTGTCGAACTTCTTGGAGTTCTTTGAGATAAAAACCCCTTGTGGATTAGGGTTACTCAATGGATGCTGTTTATTTCATTCATTCACGTGACTTTTACAATGTATTGCATTTACCTTATAAAAGGTTAGGTCCCCTGTAACGGAGTATTTTTGCTATTGTGGTTTCGTGCCAGCGGCTGGTGTGCGACAAGTTGCAAGAAGCAGGAGGCCGCCCAGAAGCAGGTAACGACGGGAAACCGTTGACCCCCCCCCATATGTTGAGAACCCCCTGATTTCAGAGACCACGCCACACTCAAATAGTGAACCCTGCAATTCACAAGCCTCCCGCTTCCTCCCTCTGCAGCCTTCTCCACGTGATCGCGACTCTCTGCGGGGTCACTGAGCCGGAGGCTTCTCCAACAACAGCCGGTGAGCACATGGAGTGGGGACAGGGGGGCAATGCGGCGGGAAATGTAAATGGTTTGGGAAAGGTAAATCTGGAAAAATGGATCAAATTAAATTGAGAGTAGAACAATGTTCGCACAAGAAAAAAGCAAATTTAGGATAGAGATCAGGAAATTGTTCTTCAAACACAAAGAATTACACCAATTTACACCAATGCTCTTTTTCTCTAAAGCTAGAGCATTGGTATAAATTAAGAGCCGTGATATTTCAAAACTTAAAAACCAAATTCGTTAAATACAATACAAGACCTGAGCGGCGGGAGAGTGGGGCAGAGGGGGAACAGGGCCGGGGAGCAGGGCGGAGGGGGAGAGCGGAGTGACAGGGGAGTGGGGGAGCAGGGCGGGGGAGCAGCCGGGGAGCGCAGTGGTGGGGGAGCGGAGGGGCAGGGAAACGGAGCAGAGTGGGGGAGCGGAGGAGCAGAGGCAGGGAGGAGCGGCGGGGGAGCGGAGGGGCAGGGGAACGGAGCAGAGTGGGGGAGCGGAGCAGAGTGGGGGAGTGGAACGGCAGGGAAGCGGAGGCAGGGGAACGGAGGGGCAGGGGAACGGAGCAGAGTGGGGGAGCGGAGGAGCAGAGGCAGGGAGGAGCGGTGGGGGAACGGAGGGGCAGGGGAACGGAGCAGAGTGGGGGAACGGAGGAGCAGAGGCAGGGAGGAGCGGTGGAGGAACGGAGGGGCAGGGGAACGGAGCAGAGTGGGGGTGCGGAGGAGCAGAGGCAGGGAGGAGCGGTGGAGGAACGGAGGGGCAGGGGAACGGAGCAGAGTGGGGGTGCGGAGGAGCAGAGGCAGGGAGGAGCGGTGGGGGAGCAGAGTGGCAGGATAAAAGAGCGCCGAGAGCAGGAGCAATGCAACACAGGTAAGAATCGAAAGGGTGACGTCAGAGTGACGTCAACTCGAGGGAAACAGCAGATTGGTGAGTAGCCGGTGAGTGCTTTTGTCGTCTAGTTTTAAGTTTATTTCATAGTCAAATAGTTCATGGTCAGATAACTAGATGGATGGCAGGGGAGTTCAGTCCCCCTGGAGTGCACATCCTGATCCATGTGGGAAGTCCTGGACGCTTTGCGCAGTCGGGACGACCACATGTGCAGGAGTCACCAGCTACAGCAACTCGAGCTCCACGTTTCGGAACTCGAGCCGCGGCTGGAGTCACTGCGGTGAGACTGGGAGCCACGAGAATAGCACGTTTCTAGAGGTGGCCACCCCGCAGCTTAAGAGTGTACAGGCAGAGAGGGAGTGGGTGACCGCCAGACACAAGAGGAGGATGAGGCAGATAGTACAGGAGTCCCATGAGTCCATCTCGCTCTCCAATCGGTATTCTGATCTGAGTGGGGGCGATGGTGCCTCTGGGGAGTGCAGCCGGAGTGCCACGAGCTAGCGAGTACAGAAATAGGAGGATAGAGCAGATGAATGCGTGGCTGGAGAAATGGTGCAGGAGGGAGGGCTTTAGATTCCTGAGGCATTGGGACTGTTACTGGGGGAGGTGGGACCTGTACAAGCCGGACGGGTTGCACCTCAACAGAACTGGGACCAATATCCTCCCGGGGGAGTTTGCTGGTGCTGTTGGGGAAGGTTTAAACTAGCTTGGCAGGGGGATGGGAACCGGAGAATAGATTCAGTAGGGAGAGAAGCAAAGCTGGAATTAGGCAGCAGAAAAGTAGAAAGTGAATTTGGAAGACAGAGGAAACAAGGGCTATAAAATAGACAACAAGGAGGTTTGCCTGTACTAACTGGTATATACTTCAATGCACGGAGTATAGCGAATAAAGCAGATGAGCTGAGAGTACGATATTGTAGCTATTACTGAGACATGGCTGAAAGAAAGAAAGGTATGGCAGCTCAACATTCCTGGTTATAGGGTTTTCAGACGGGATAGAGAGGAGGGCAAAAAAGGAGGGGGGGGAGGTCACAGTATTGATTAAAGAAACAATTCCAGCTGTGAGGAGGGATGATATGTTAGAGGGGTCATCAAATGAGGCCAAATGGCTCAAAATAAAAAAAAAAAAAGGGGCGATCACGCTGCTGGGAGTGTACTACAGACCCCCAGACAGTCTGAGGGCAAGTAGTGTGAAAGGTATAGAGGGTGCAGAATTCCTAAAATGCATTCAGGAGAACTTCTTTAGCCAGTATGTAGCAATCCCAACAAGGGAGGGGACAGTTCTGGAAATATTTTTAGGGAATGATGCTGGGCAGGGGTAGGGGTATCAGTAGGAGAGCATTTAGGTGCTAGTGACCATAATTCAGATAGATTTAGGGCACTTATGGAAAAGGACAAGGATAGACCAGGAATAAAAGTTCTCAATTGAGGAAAAGCCATATTTATTAAGCTGAGATGGGATTTGGCCAAAGTGGACTGGAAACAGCTACTTGAAGGTAAATCAGTGCCAGGGCAGTGGGAGACATTTAAGGAAGAGATCCGGAGGCTTCAGGCCAAATATGTGCCCTTAAAGAAAAAGTGTTGGAATAACAACTCTAGATCCCCCTGGATGTCATGGGATATAAAGGGTAGGATAAAGAAAAATAGGGAGGCATGTGACAGATACCGAGGGCTCAATACTGCAGAAACTCGAGAGGAGTACAGAAAGTGCAGGGGTGACATTAAAAAGGAAATTAGGAAAGCAAAGAGAGAGCATGGAAACATATTGGCAAGTAAAATCAAGGAAAACCCAAAGATGTTTTATAAATACATTAAGAGCAAGACTTGAGATGTGGGTATGGTTCTTAACGAATACTTTGCGTTGGTTTTCACAAAATAGAGGGGCGATACAGACATTGCAATCAGGGAGGAGGAGTGTGAAATATTAGATGGAATAAACATAGTGAGAGAGGAGGTATTAAGGGGTTTTGCAGCTTTGAAAGTGGATAAATCCCCAGGCCCGGATGAAATGAATCCCAAGCTTTAAGAGAAGCAAAAGAGGAAATAGCAGAGGCTCTGACCATCATTTTCCAATCCTCTCCGGCGACAGGTGTCGTACTGGAGGATTGCTAATGTTATATCTTTGGCTAAAAGGGAGAAAAAGATAGTGTGAGTAATTACAGACCAGTCAGCCTAACCTCGGTGGTGGGACAATTATTGCAACAGGATAAATCTTCATTTAGAAAGACTGATTAATCAAGGACAGTCAGCATGGATTTGTTAAAGGAAGATCATGTCTGACTAACTTGATTCAATTTTTTGAGGAGGTAACAAGGAGGGTCGATGAGGGTAATGGGTTTGATGTAGTGTATATGGATTTTAGCAAGACTTTTGAGAAGGTCCCACACGCAGAATGTTCACGAAAGTAAAAGCCCATGGGATCCAGGGCAATGTGGCTAGTTGGATCCAAAATTGGCTCAGAGTCAGGAAGCAAAGGGTAATGGTTGATGGGTGTTTTTGTGACTGGAAAGCTGATTCCAGTGAGGTTCTGCAGGGCTCAGTACTAGGTCCTTTGCTTTTTGTGGTATATATCAATGATCTAGGCTTGGGGATTATGATTAAGAAGTTTGCAGATGATATTAAAATCGGCTGCATGGTTGATAATGAAGAAGAAAGCTGTAGACTGCAGGAAGATATCAATGAACTGGTCAGGTGGACAGAACAGGGGCAGATGGAATTCAATCCGGAGAAGTGTTGGTGTTCGGAGAGATGTGGGTGTCCTTGTGCAAGAAACACAGAAAGCGAGCATGCAGGTACAGCAAGCAATAAGGAAGGCAAATGGCTTGTTGTACTTTATTGCAAGGGGGTTGGAGTACAAGAGTAAGGAAGTCTTGCTACAATTGTACAGGGCCTTGGTGAGACCACACCTAGAGTACACAGTTTTGGTCTCCTTATCTAAGGAAGGATATACTTGCCTTGGAGGCGGTACAAAGGAGGTTCACTAGATTGATACCTGGGATGAGAGGGCTGTCTTATGATGAGCGATTGTGTAGAATGGGCCTATACTCTCTGGAGCTTAGAAGAATGAGAGGTGATCTCATTGAAATATACAAGATTCTGAGGGGGATTGACAGGATAGATGCTGAGAGGTTGTTTCCTCTGGCTGCAGAATCTAGAACCGGGGTCACAGTCTCAGGATAAGGGGTCAGCCATTTAGGACTGAGATGAGGAGAAATTTCTTCACTGAGCAGGTTGTGAATCTTTGGAATTATCTGCCCCAGAGAGCTATGGAAGGTGATTCTCTGAATATATTCAAGGCTGAGATAGATTTTTGGAGTCGAGGGGAATCAAGGGATATGGAGATCGGGCAGGAAAGTAGAGTTGATGTCGAAGATCAGCCATGATATTGAATGGCGGAGCTGGCTCGAGGGGCCATAGGGCCTACTCCTGCTCCTATTTCTTATGTTCGAATGCAAGTGTGTGGGAATGCATTTGGGGAGGGCTAACAAGGCAAGGGAATACACACTGAATGTAGGACACTGAAAAGAGTAGAGGAACAAAGGGACCTTGGAGTGTATGTCCACAGGTCCCTGAAAGTAGCAGGCCAAGTAGATAAGGTGGTTAAGAAGGCATATGGAATACTTGCCTTTATTAGCCGAGGCATAGAATACAAGAGCAAGGAGGTTATGCGTGAACTGTATAAAACACTAGTTTGGCCACAGCTAGAGTACTATGTGCAATTCTGGTCACCACATTACAGGAAAGATGTGATTGCACTAGAGACGGTGCAGAGGAGATTTACGAGGATGTTGCACAGACTGGAGAATTTTAGCTATGAGGAAAGATTGGATAGGCTGGGTTTGTTTTCTTTGGAACAGAGGAGGCTGAGGGAAGACCTCATTGAGGTGTATAAAATTGAGGTGACTAGATATAGTGGATAGAAAGGGCCTATTTCCCTTAGCAGAGGGGTCAACAACCATGGGGCATAGATTTAAAGGAATTGGTGGGAGGTTTAGAGGGGATTTGAGGGGAAAGCTCTTCACCCAGAGGGTTGTGGGGTGTAGGAAATAGTTATTAGACCCAAAAATTGAGCTATTGTAAGAAATAGCTATGTAAGGAAAAAAATTGGGTTTTAATTCTTAAAGAACTGATAAGGATAATATGCTGAAGACATGCAGCCAGGAACAAACGGCAGGAATATCAGCGAGGTCAGATAACAAACTCCAAGACAAATGGCCGAGACCAGAACACAAGAATGATCAGAAAGTGGCAAAATGCAGGACAGCTTTGGATGGTGGAATAAACAAGGCACTCTCTGAAGATCTGATAACTAGACGATGTGGAAACAGAACGTCAGAAAATATCCTGAAAGAAACAGAACACAACATTTTCCAGAAAGATAAGAGAAAAGGCCTTGAGGATCACAATTTCTCAATTCGATCATCGATGAGGAACAAATGATTGACACCAGGTAATCCCCAGCCCACCGAAATAAAATACAAAAATAGAAGGCCGAGAGCGAAATAGTGCGACAGAGAGAGGGGCGAAGGCTTCCTCGGGGTGGATGAATTCTGATTTATGCCCAACACCTTGATCAAGTTTAGTCTGAGGTAGATTGATGCTGGTTAAATAACCCAACAGCTCGAGGGACGAAGCAGGAGAAGCGACCATTGCTGCAAACCGCACAGATCCGCTGACTCGAGACTTCCACGCTGTCTCATTGGCCATCTAACCATCTGTCCGTCCGGTCGTGGTGATCCGTCAGGGTCGTAGGTCGCCCTCTATTGTCACGGGTCGTATGTCTATTATACTTACCTTAACCACATGTAATTTCTGATCATGCTTTGAACTGTAGCTCTTTAATAAAATACTTTAAAACTCCCAAGACCCTTTGGGTCTCAGTGTGTGACCCATGATCAACATCATACAGGGGGTCTGGAACTCACTGCCTGAAAGGGTGGTAGAGGCAGAAACCCTCACTGCTATGGACCAAGAGCTGGAAAGTGGGATTAGGCTAGATAGCTCTTTGTTGGCCGGTGCGGACACAATAGGCCGAAATGACCTCCCTCTGTACTGTAAATTTCTATGGTTCTAATTATCAAAACATGGAATAAACAATTGGATAGATTAGTGAAGCCAAAAATGCTGGATCCTTTTAAAAATAATTAGATAATGGAATTGAGACTATTCTTGAGAAACAGATCATCAGACCCAGAATACAGAAGAGGGTTGATCAAGGTAGTGCGGCGGATGTCGTGTATATGGACTTTCGGAAGGCTCTCGACGAAGTGCCACTCAGGAGGCTTATGATGAGGATGGAAGCCCGTGGAGTTAAGGGGAAAGTGTGGTGTGGATATGGAATGGGCTCCATGGCAGGAAACACAGGGTGATGGTGGGTGATAGTTCTTCACACTGAGAGCTGGTTTGCAGTGGTGTTCCCCAAGGGTCAGTTTTAGGTCCATAGATGTCATATATTTGGATTTCCAGAAGTATTCGATAAGATGCCACATAAAAGGCTACTGCACAAGATGAAAGTTCAAGGGGTTGGGGGTAACATATTAGCATGGATAGTGGATTGGCTAACTAACAGAAAACAGAGAGTCGGGATAAATGGTTCATTCTCGGGTTGGCAAACAGTAACTAGTGGGGTGCCGCAGGGATCGGTGCTGGGGCCTCAAATATTTATAATCTATATTAATGACTTGGATGAAGGGACCGAGTGTAATGTAGCCATGTTTGCTGATGCTGCATTGATGGTAGGAAAAGCAATGTGTGAGGAGGAGACAAAATATCTGCAGAGGGACCTGGACAGGCTCAGGGAGTGAGCAAACATTTGGCAGATGGAGTATAATGTGTGAAAGTGTGAGGTTATCCAGTTTGGTCAGAAAAGTAAAAAAGCAAATGATTATTTAAATGGGGAGAGATTACAAAGTGCTGTAGTACAGAGGGACCTTGTGCAAGAAACACAAAACCTTAGTATGCAAGTACAGCAAGTAATTAGGAAGGCAAATGAAATGTTGGCCTTTATTGTAAGGGGGATGGAGTATAAAAGGTTGAGCAGGTTGGGTCTATACTCATTGGAGTTTAGAAGAATGAGAGGTGATCTTATTGAAATGTATAAGATTCTGAGGGGGCTTGACAGGGTGGATGCAGAGAGGATGTTTCCCCTCGTGGGACAATCTAGAACTAGGGGGCATAGTTTCAGAATAAGGGGTCGCCCATTTAAAATGTAAATGAGGAATTTCTTCTCTGAGGGTTGTAAATCTGTGGAATTCTCTGCCCCAGTCTCACTCTCTCCCACACTGTCCCTCTCTCTCACTCTCCCTTTCTCTCACACTCCCACCCAGCAACACATTCTATCCCACCTCACCTCTTGTACCTCTGTCCCTCCTCTCTCTCTCTCTCACTTGTCATTCTCTCTCTCCCTATTTACCACTCTTCCCTCTGCCTCCTTCCCGACCATCTCTCTATCTCACTGCCCTTTCCCTCTCCCGCTCCCACTCTGTCCCCTGTGGAGGCTGGGTCATTGAATATATTTAAGGTGAAGATGGAAAGATTTTTGAACGATAAGGGAATAGAGAGTTACGGGGAGCGGGCAGGGAAGTGGAGCTGAGTCCATGATCGGATCAGCCATGATCTTATTGACTGGCGGAGCAGGCTCGAGGTGCCGTATGGCCTACTCCTGCTCCTATTTCTTATGTTCTTTATGTTCAGCAGGAGGAGATATAGGAAGGGGAGGAGATGGAAAGGGGAGGAGGAATAGGGAAGGGATGATGAGGAGAGGGAAGAGAAGGTGAAGACAACTAAGAAATTGAAGAGGAAAAATTGATATTGCCTCATTCGCTCGTTTGAGAAATTACCTAAAGCCTGGATGTTGTCCCGTGTCAATCCACACATGTGCAACTTTAACACTTGCAGATCAGGTACATGCCTCAGCTCCTGAAATATGATTTCCAAACCACTTCCAACTCTTTTATTCATGGAGAGATCCAGAACTTCCAATCTTGAAGTTACAGACAAAGCCAGTCCTTTAGAATAGAAAACAAACAAGTTAGTGCTCAAGGTACAAATGACAGAATGTACAATTCTGACTATCTGTTGCCGCTGATTTAACTAACCGACAACAGTGGATGACATGTGGAATGGAAGGTTTCAAAGGAACACTGCTGTCTCTGCACTGGATGCAGAAGATGAAGAACCTATCTTCAGTACAGAATGTCAGCTGCAATGTGCCCATCAATCTGACGGAGATTAATAATACCAGGCGCCAGTGATCATTGGAGCCAATCACCAATCCAGCGGCTGGTAATTCTAGAAAGATATCGAAGGAGGCCATTCGGCCCATCGTGCCTGTGCCGGCTCTTTGATAGAGCGATCCAATTAGTCCCACTCCCCCACGCTTTCCCCATTGCCCTGCAAATTTTCCCCCTTCAAGTATTTACCCAGTTTCTCTGCAGATGGTCTGCAGAGAGTGGATTTAAAGAGTGGTTTATTTGGGAATTTGGAAATCATAGAATCATAGAAATGTACAGCACAGAAGGAGGTCATTTCGGCCCATCGTGTCCGCGCCGGCCGACCAAGATCTATCCAGCCTAAACCCACTTTCCAGTTCTTGGTCCGTAGCTCTGTAGAATATGGCACTTTAAATGCACATCCAAGTATTTTTTAAATGTGGTGAGGGTTTCTGCCTCTACCTCCCTTTCAGGCAGTGAGTTCCAGACCCTCACCACCCTCTGCATGCTGTAAATTTCTAAAGAGTAGTGTGTGAGGCAGGGACTTTGCTTCATGGGGCACTGGCACCAGTACTGGGATAAGAGGGAGCTGTTCCATTGGGATGAGGTCCACTTGAACTGGGCTGGAACCAGTGTCCTGGCGAATCGAATAACTCGGGCAGTAGACAGAGCTTTAAACTAATGTAGGGGGGTGGGAGAATCCAGGAAAGAGTACATTTAACAGCTAGAGAAATGTCAAGGCTCTAGAGCAGAGCAGAGTTTTGGGTAAAAATAAGCAGAGGGGTCAGGAAGGGACAGAGAGAGTAACAAAGGTAATAGGGCATCAGTGACTAACGTGAAATCAGGGAAAAATAGACAAAGGTCAGAGCTAAAGGTATTATATCTGATTGTGTGAAGTATTTGCAACAAAATAGATTAATTGTTAGCGCAGATAGAAGTTAATGGATTTGATCTAATAGCCATTACGGAGACATAGTTGCAAAGTGGCTAAGGTTGGGAACAATATATTCCAGGATACTTAATTTTTTTTTAGAAGAGTTAGATGAATTGGAAAAGGAGGTGTAACCCTGATAATAAAGGATGGGATAAAGACAGTAAAGAGAAAGTAGAGAAAGGATCTTAAGCTCGTAGAATCAGTTTGGGTGGAGCTAAGAAACAACAAGTGGCTAGAAACATTGGTGGGAGTTGTTTATAGGCCCCCAAACAGTAGTTGTAATATAGGGCAAAGTGTAAATCAGGAAATTAGAAGTGCAGGTAACATGGGGGACTTTAATCCACATATACTGGGCAAACCAAGCTTGCAGAAATAGTGCAGAGGACGAATTCATGGATTGTATACAAGATAGTTTCTAGATCAGGATGTTGAGGAACCAACTAGTGAACTGGCTATTTTAGATCTAGTATTGTGCAATGAGAAAGGGTTAATTAATAACCTTGTAGTAAAGGGGCCTTTAGGAAAGAGTGACCATAACATGATAGAATTTTACATTAAGTTTGAAAGTGATTTAGTTAAATCCAAAACTAGGGTCTTAAATCTAAACAAAGGAATCTATGTAGGTATGAGGGGAGAGTTGGCTAAGGTTGATTGGGAAATTACATTAAAAGGTATGACAGTAGACAAGCAATGACTAGCATTTAAAGAATACATAATTTACAACAAACATACATCCCTTTAAGGCACAAAAACGGCAGAGGAAAAGTGGTCCAACTGTGGCTAACAAGAGAAGTTAAAGATAGTGTTAGATCAAAGGAAGAGGCTTAATATGTTGCCTAAAAAGGTGGTAAGCCTGAAGATTGGGAGGATTTTAGAATTCAGCAAAGGAGGACCAAGAAATTGATATAGAAAGGAAAATAGAATATGAGAGTAAACTAGCGAGAGACATAAAAACAGACTGTAAAAGCTTCTATAGGTATGTAAAAAGGAAAAGATTAGCAAAAGTAAATGTGGGTCCCTTACAGGCTGAGACAGGAGAAATTATAATGGTGAATAAGGAAATGGCAGAGAAATTAAACAAATACTTTGTGTCTGTCCTCACAGAAGAAGAAATGAAAAACCTTTCGGAAATAGTGGAGAACCAAGGGTCTCGCGAGAATGAGGAACTGAAAGAAATTAGTATTAGTAAAAAAATAGTACTGGAGAAATTAATGGGACTGAAAGCCAATAAATCCCCTGGACCTGATGGCTCACATCTGAAAGAGGTGGCTATAGATATAGTGGATGCATTGGTTGTCTTCTTCCAAAATTCCATAGATTCGAGAATGGTTCCCGCAGATTGGAAGGCAGCCAATGTAATCCCACTATTTAAGAAAGGAGGGAGAGAGAAAAGGGGAACTACAGACCAGTTAGCCTGACATCAGTAGTAAGTAAAATGCTAGAATCTATTATGAAGGACGTGGTAACAGGGCACTTAGAAAATAATAATAGGATTGGGCAGAGTCAACACGGATTTCTGAAGGGAAATCATGTTTGGTGGGTCTGTCGTGCCGGTGGGACAGGACAGACCCAGGGATGGTGAAGGAGGAGTCTGGGACATTGGCTGAAAGGTATGATTCTGTGAGTATGACTATGTCAGGCTGTTGCTTGACTAGTCTGTGGGATAGCTCTCCCAATTTTTTCAAAAGCCCCAGGGTTGACTGGGGTGGGTGTGTCGCTGCCGTGTCCGAAGCCGGTGTCAAGGTCGATGTCGGGTCGTCCGTCCAGTTTTATTCTTACTGTTTTTCGTAGTGGGTTGTTACAACTCAGTCTCGCTGGGCCATTTCGGAGGGCAGTTAAGAGTCAACCACATTGCTGTGGGTCTGGAGTCACATATAGGCACAGACCGGGTAAGGACGGCAGATTTCCTTCCCTAAAGGACATTAGTGAACTGGATGGGTTTTTACGACAATCCGGTAGGTTCACGTTCACCATTGTTGACACTAGCTTTTTATTCCAGCTTTATTTGGTGGAGGGAGTGAAGCTCATGGCCGTACCAGGGGGAACAGCCAGGGTGAGAGAAAGGAATGGTTTTATTAGGGACTAGGACCTCAGAGGTGATGGTGAGAGTGTGGTTGAGCAGATCGGTAGTTGGAGAAATGTCACGGTGAATGGAGGGTCAAAGGCTGGAGAGTTGAGAGTCGATAAATGCAGCTGTAAGAAATTTTGGAGAGAGTTTTTTCCAGGGGCGGATGCAGAAGGAAGTAGGATTGAGGGGGAAGCGGGATGTGGGTGGTGGGAGTGATACGAGGAAATGGTCAGTGATGGGCTTATCTGCAATTGACACGGCAGGAATAGCGAGGCCACGAGATATGGCAAGGTCAAGGGGGTGGCCGTGAATATGAGTTGGGGAGTTCACATGGAGGGAGAGATTACGGGAGAATAGGAGGGTAGTGAACTCCGGGTGGAAAACAGTAACCAATGGGGTGCCGCAGGGATCGGTGCTGGGGCCTCAACTATTTACAATCTATATTAATGACTTGGATGAAGGGACCGAGTGTAATGTAGCCAAGTTTGCTGATGATACAAAGATGGGTGGGAAAGCAAGTTGCGCGGAGGACAGGCTAAGTGAGTGGGCAAAAAATTGCCAGATGGAGTATAATGTTGGAAAATGTGAGGTTATCCACTTTGGCAGAATTAATAGAACAAATTATAATTTAAGTGGAGAAAAATTACAAAGTGCTGCAGTACAGAGAGACCTGGGGGTCCTTGTGTGTGAAACACAAAAAGTTAGTATGCAGGTACAGCAAGTAACCAGGAAGGCAAATGGAATGTTGGCCTTTATTGCAAGGGGGATAGAGTATAAAAGCAGAGAAGTCCTGCTACAACTGTGCAGGGTATTGGTGAGGCCGCACCTAGAGTACTGCATAATTTAGGTCTCCATATTTAAGGAAGGATATACTTGCATTGGAGGCGGTTCAGAGAAGGTTCACTAGGTTGATTCCGCAGATGAGGGACTCTGAAGATGACTTCTGAAGATATGTTGAGTAGTTTGGGCCTATACTCATTGGAATTCTGAAGAATGAGAGGCGATCTAATCGAAACATATAAGATAATGAGGAGGCTCGACAAGGTGGATGCAGAGAGGATATTTCCACTCACAGGGGAAACTAAAACTAGGGGACATAGTCTTAGAATAAGGGGCTGCCTATTTAAAACTGAGATGAGGAGGAATTTTTTCTCTCAGAGGGTTGTAAATCTGTGGAATTCTCTGCCCCAGAGAAATGTGGAGGCTGGGTCATTGAATATATTGAAGGCGGAGATACAGATTTTTGAGCGATAAGGGAGTAAAGGGTTATGGGGAACGGGCAGGGAAGTGGAGCTGAGTCCAAGATCAGATCCAGCCATGATCTTATTGAATGGCGGAGCAGGCTCGAGGGGCCAAATGGCCGACTCCTGCTCCTATTTCTTATGTTCTTGTGTTCCTTTTGAAAGTTACGATGAATCTGCGTCCACCACTGATCTCAAGCAGCACATTCCAGATCACAGCTGGCTGCGTACAATTTTCCTCATGTCGCCTCTGGTTCTTTTCACAATCACCTTAAACCTATGTCCTCTGGTTACTGATGCTTCTGCCACTGGAAACAGTTGCTCTTTACTTACTCTATCAAAACCCTTCATGATTTTGAACATCTCTAATAAATCTCCCCTTAACCTTCTCTACTCGAAGAACAACCCCAACTTCTGCAGTCTCTCCTTGTAACTGAAGTTCCTCATCCCTGGAAGACAGACAGAGTGCAAGTGAGAGAGAGGGAGACAGACAAGAGCGCGAGAGAGGGACCGAGCGCGAGAGAGGGACCGAGCGCGAGACAGGGACCGAGCGCGAGACAGGGACCGAGCGCGAGACAGACTTGCATTTTATATTGCACCTTTCACGACCACCGGACATCTCAAAGCGCTTTACAGCCAATGAAGTACTTTTGGAGTACAGTCAGTGTTGTAATGTGGGAAACGTGGCAGCCAATTTGCGCACAGCAAACTCCCACAAACAGCAATTTGATATGAACAGATAAACTTTTTTTGTTATGTTGATTGAGGGTTAAATATCAGCCAGGACATTGGGGATAACTCTCCTGCTCTTCTTCAAAATAGCGCCATGGGATCTTTTACGTCCACCTGAGCGAGCAGACGGGGCCTCAGTTTAACATCTCATCTGAAAGACGGCACCTCCGACAGTGCAGCGCTCCCTCAGCACTGCACTGGAGTGTCAGCCTTGATTTTTGTGCTCAAGTCTCTGGAGTGGGACTTGAACCCACAACCTTCTGACTCAGAGGCGAGTGTGCTGCCCACTGAGCCACAGCTGGCACTGGACACAATACTCCAGCTGCGGTCTAACCAGTGTTTTATAAAAGGTAGAACATAACTTCCTTGTTTTTGTACTTTTCTAAAAGATCCCATGGCATTTTTGGAAGATGAGCAGGGGAGTTCTCCCAGTGTCCTGGGATCAACAGTTACCCATAACCAACATCACGGAAACAGATTATCTGTTTGAGAGATCCTGTTGTGTGCAAATTGGCTTCCGCGTTTCCCACATTACAACAGTAACTCCACTTCAAAAGTACTTCATTAGCTGTAAAGCGCTTTTGGGCATCCCGGGGTGTGAAAGGCGCGATAGAAATGCAAGTTCTTTATATTTATTCTTAAATGCGAGGGCGATACTGGTAAAGCCGCATTTATTGCACATGGAGTTGCCCCACGGCTATGTAGTGTGAACTGGGGGTCTGTGTAGGCCAGGCTGGGTAAGGACACTGGGTTCCCTGCCCCAAGGAAACCAGTTGGGTTTTTAAAAAGGGTGTGCAAATTGGCTTCCACGTTTCCCACATTACAACAGTAACTCCACTTCAAAAGTACTTCATTCTATTTATAACCCCTCAGGTTCAGATAGGTTGATTAATCCAACACTCCTCCCACTCTGGGGCAGTACTGCATTGGTCAGTGTTTGTAATCTCAGCCCCATCACTAAGGGCGGGATAAACAATAACTTCAGGGACAGTAGTTCCCAGGACAGTCCCCACATCCTCCTCAGCAGTTCTGCTAGTCAGAATAGGAATCGCAGGATAGCTAAGATGAATACGTGGCTTGAGCAGTGGTGCAGCAGGGAAGGATTCAAATTCCTGGCGCATTGGAACCGGTTCTGGGGGAGGTGGGACCAGTACAAACCGGACGGTCTGCACCTGGGCAGGACCGGAACCAATGTCCAAGGGGGAGTGTTTGCTAGTGCTGTTGGGGAGGAGTTAAACTAATATGGCAGGGGGATGGGAACCAATGCAGGGAGACAGAGGGAAACAAAATGGAGACAGAAGCAAAAGACAGAAAGGAGATGAGTAAAAGTGGAGGGCAGAGAAACCCAAGGCAATAAACAAAAAGGGCAACTGTGCAGCAAAATTCTAAAGGGTCAAAGTGTAATAAAAAGGCAAGTCTGAAAGCTCGGTGCCTCAATGCGAGGAGTATTCGGAACCCAGGAGAGGGCTCTGAGCTAGTTAGAGTGGGTGAGAGCTCAGATGAACATTACCCCAAGAAAGAATGCAAAAGGCAGGAGGCAACAGAGCAGAGTAGCACTGGGGTAAGTGTAAACCACAAGGTGATAGGAAGGGACAATATGTATGAATATAAAGAGGCTGCAGGAGGGGTCAAAACTAAAAATCATGGTTTAAAAACTAGTATTAAAACACTACCTAAATGCACGCAGCATTCGAAATAAAGTAAATGAGTTGACGGCACCAATCATTACAAATGGGTATGATTTGGTGGCCATTATAGAAATGTGGTTGCAGGGTGGCCAAGACTGGGAATTAAACATACAGGGGTATCTGACAATTCGGAAAGATAGACAAGAAGGGAAAGGAGGTGGGGTAGCTCTGTCAATAAAGGATGATATCAGGGCAGTTGTGAGAGACGATATTGGCTCTAATGAACAAAATGTTGAATCATTGTGGGTGGAGATTAGAGATAGTAAGGGGAAAAAGTCACTGGTGGGCGTAGTTTATAGGCCGCCAAATAATAACTTCACGGTGGGGCGGACAATAATCAAGGAAATAATGGAGGCATGTGAAAAAGAAACGGCAGTAATCATGGGGGATTTTAACCTACATATCGATTGGTCAAATCAAATCGCACGGGGTAGCCTTGAGGAAGAATTCATAGAATGCATACGGGATTGTTTCTTAGAACAGTATGTTACAGAACCTACAAGGGAGCAAGCTATCTTAGATCTGGTCCTGTGTAATGAGACAGGAATAATAAACAATCTGCTAGTAAAAGATCCTCTCGGAATGAGTGATCACAATATGGTTGAATTTGTAATACAGATTGAGGGTGAGGAAGTAGTGTCTCAAACGAGCGTACTATGCTTAAACAAAGGGGACTACCGTGGGATGAGGGCAGAGTTGGCTAAAGTAGACTGGGAACACAGACTAAACGGTGGCACAATTGAGGAACAGTGGAGGACTTTTAAGGAGCTCTTTCATAGTGCTCAACAAAAATATATTCCAGTGAAAAAGAAGGGCGGTAAGAGAAGGGATAACCAGCCATGGATAACCAAGGAAATAAAGGAGAGTATCAAATTAAAAACCAATGCGTATAAGGTGGTCAAGGTTAGTGGGAAACTAGAAGATTGGGAAAATTCTAAACGACAGCAAAGAATGACTAAGAAAGCAATAAAGAAAGGAAAGATAGATTACGAAAGTAAACTTGCGCAAAACATAAAAACAGACAGTAAAAGCTTTTACCGATACATAAAACGGAAAAGAGTGACTAAAGTAAATGTTGGTCCCTTAAAGATGAGAAGGGGGATTTAATAATGAGAAATGTGGAAATGGCTGAGACCTTAAACAATTATTTTGCTTCGGTCTTCACAGTGGAAGACACAAAAACCATGCCAAAAATTGCTGGTCATGGGAATGTGGGAAGGAAGGACCTTGAGATAATCACTATCACTAGGGGGATAGTGCTGGACAGGTTAATGGGACTCAAGGTAGACAAGTCCCCTAGTCCTGATGAAATGCATTCCAGGGTATTAAAAGAGATGGCGGAAGTTATAGCAGATGCATTCATTATAATCTACCAAAATTCTCTGGACTCTGGGGAGGTACCATCGGATTGGAAAGCAGCTAATGTAATGCCTCTGTTTAAAAAAGGGGGCAGACAAAAGGCAGGTAACTATAGGCCAGTTAGTTTAACATCTGTAGTGGGGAAAATGCTTGAAGCTATCATTAAGGAAGAAATAGCGGGACATCTAGATCAGAACAGTGCAATTAAGCAGACGCAACATGGATTCATGAAGGGGAAATCATAATTAACTAATTTACCGGAATTTTTAGAGGATATAACGAGCATGGTGGATAGAGGTGTACCGATGGATGTGGTGTATTTAGATTTCCAAAAGGCATTCGATAAGGTGCCACAAAAAAAGGTTACTGCAGAAGATAAAGGTACGCGGAGTCAGAGGAAATGTATTAGCATCGATAGAGAATTGGCTGGCTAACAGAAAGCAGAGAGTTGGGTTAAATGGGTCTTTTTTGGGTTGGAAATCGGTGGTTAGTGGTGTGCCACAGGGATCGGTGCTGGAACCACAACTGTTTACAATATACATAGACGACCTGGAAGAGGGGACAGAGTGTAGTGTAACAAAATTTGCAGATGACACAAAGATTAGTGGGAAAGCGGGTTGTGTAGAGGACACAGAGAGGCTGCAAAGAGATTTAGATAGGTTAAGCAAATGGGCTAAGGTTTGGCAGATGGAATACAATGTCGGAAAATGTGAGGTCATTCACCTTGGAAAAAAAAAACAGTAAAAGGGAATATTATTTTAATGGAGAGAAATTACAACATGCTGCGGTGCAGAGGGACCTGGGGGTCCTTGTGCATGAATCCCAAAAAGTTAGTTTGCAGGTGCAGCAGGTAATCAGGAAGGCGAATGGAATGTTGGCCTTCATTGCGAGAGGGATGGAGTACAAAAGCAGGGTGGTCCTGCTGCAACTGTATAGGGTATTGGTGAGGCTGCACTTGGAGTACTGCATGCAGTTTTGGTCACCTTACTTAAGGAAGAATATACTAGCCTTGGAGGGGGTACAGAGACGATTCACTAGGCTGATTCCGGAGATGAGGGGGTTACCTTATGATGATAGATTGAGTAGACTGGGTCTTTACTCGTTGGAGTTCAGAAGGATGAGGGGTGATCTTATAGAAACATTTAAAATAATGAAAGGGATCGACAAGATAGAGGCAGAGAGGTTGTTTCCACTGGTCGGGGAGACTAGAACTAGGGGGCACAGCCTCAAAATACGGGGGGGGGGGGGGGGGGCAATTTAAAACCGAGTTGAGAAGGAATTTCTTCTCCCAGAGGGTTGTGAATCTGTGGAATTCTCTGCCCAAGGAAGCAGTTGAGGCTAGCTCATTGAATGTATTCAAATCACAGATAGATAGATTTTTAACCAATAAGGGAATTAAGGGTTATGGGGAGCGGGCGGGTAAGTGGAGCTGAGTCCACGGCCAGATCAGCCATGATCTTATTGAATGGCGGAGCAGGCTCGAGGGGCTAGATGGCCTACTCCTGTTTCTTCTTATGTTCTTCTTATGTTCTTCTTATGTTCTTCTTATGTTCTTCTTATGTTCTTCTTATGTTCTTCTTATGTTCTTCTTATGTTCTTTCCAGGGTGTAGGTAATACAGAGGAGGACGGCAACAAAATACAGGAAGACATTAATAAGCTTGCAGAATGGGCGTGGAATTGGCAACAGATAAGTTTGAGGTGCTGCATTTTGTTCGAAAGAATCAGGAGGCCACGTACTCCTTGGAAAATATGTCCAAATGGGGCGGAGGAGCCGCGGGATCGGGGTCACAGACACACAGTAGTAGCGACGCAGGTTAATGGGGCCATTAAAACAAACACAGCACTGGGGAGCATTTCTGGGGGGATAGAATTGAAAAACAGAGCAGTTGTGTTCTACTTGTATCAAACCCTGGTTAGACCACACTTGGAGGACTGGTCTTCATATTATAAAAAGAATATAGAGGCACTAGAGGACTTGCAAAAAAGATTTCCTAGAATGAAACCAGAACTGAGAGGTTATAACAACAACAAAAACTTGTATTTATATAGTGCCTTTAACATAGTAAAACATCCCAAGGTGCTTCAACAGGAGCATTCATAGAATCATAGAATGATTACAGCACAGAAGGAGGCCATTCAACCCGTCGAGCCCGTGCCGGCTCTCTGCAAGAGCACTTTAGCCAGTCCCACTCCCGTGCCCTTTCCCCATAGCCTTGCTAATTTTTTTCTTTCAGCTACTTATCCAACTCCCTTTTGAAAGCCCCGATTGAATCTGCCTCCAGCACTCTTCCAGGCAGTGCATTTCAGATCCAGATTATTTGGCTGGGGGTGATTTGGCCGAAGATTTGCAGGGCCACGGGGAAAGGGCGGGGGGAGTGGGACGAGCTGAGCTCTGGCAGAGAGACGGCACGGCACATTTGCAGAAACCGTTTCTGCACCCTCTCCAAGGCCTTCATATCCTTCCTAAAGTGCGGTGCCCAGAATTGGACACAATACTCCAGTTGAGACCGAACCAGTGTTTTATACAGGTTCATCATAACTCCCTTGCTTTTGTACTTTTATGCCTCTATTCATGAAGCCCAGGATCTCATAAGCTTTCTTCTAACCATTTTCTCAACCTGCCTGCCACCTTCAACGATTTGTGCACAGAAAACCCCAGGTCTCTCTCTGTTCCTGTACCCCCTTTAGGATTGTATCCTTTAGTTTATGTTGTCTCTCCTCATTTTTTCTACCAAAAGCATTATCTAACAAAATATGACAGCAATCCACATAAGGAGATATCAGAGCAGATGAAGGAGGAAAGAGAGGTAGAGAGGCGGAGAGGTTTAGGGAGGGAGTTCCAGAACTTGGGGCCTTGGCAGCTGATGCATGGCCACCAATGGTTGATCAGTTATAATCAGGGATGCTCAAGAGGCCAGAATTAGAAGAACGCAGATATCGCGGAGGTTTGTGGGGCTGGAGGAGATTACAGAGATAGGGAGGGGCGAGGCCATGGAGGGATTTGAAAAGAATAATAAGAATTTTTAAATCAAGGCGTTGCTTAACCGGGAGCCAATGTAGGTCTGCGAGTACAGAGGTGATGGGTGAACAGGACTTGGTGCAAGTTGGGACACAGGGCAGCAGAGTTTTGGATAACCCTTAAGTTTACGGAGGGTAGAATGTGGGAGGCCAGCCAGGAATGAGTTGGAATAGTCAATTATAGAGCTAATAAAGGCACGGATGGAGGTTTCAGCAGCGGATGAGTCGGGCGATAATACGGAGGTGGAAATAGTCGGTCTTAGTGATGGTGCAGATGTGGTCGGAAGATCATCTCGGGGTCAGATATCACACCCAGGTTGCGAACTGTGTGGTTCCGCCTCAGACAGTTGCCTGGGAGAGGGATGGAATCGATGGCTGGGGAATGGAGATTATGGCGGGGACCGAAGACATTGGATTTGGTCTTCGGGATGTTTAGTTGGAGGAAATTTCTGCTCATCCCATATTGGATGTCGGACGAGCAGTCTGGAAATCTAGAGACAGTGGGAGGGGTCGAGAGAGCTGGTGGTGAGGTAGAGCTGGGTGTCGTCAGCATACATGTGGAAACTGACGCTGTGTTTTAGGATGATGTCGCCGAGAGGCAGTATGTAGATGAGAAATAGGAGGGAGCCAAGGATAGATCCTTGGGGGACACCAGAGGTAACGATGCGGAAGTGGGAAGAGAAGCCAATGCAGGTGATTCTCTGGCTATGATTAGATAGATAAGAATGGAACCAGGCGAGTGCAGTCCCACCCAGCTGGATGACGATGGAGAGGCGTTAGAGGAGGTTAGAGTGGTCAACCGTGTCAAAGGCTGCAGACAGATTGAGAAGGACATGAAGAGATGGTTTACCTTTGTCACAGTCCCAGAGGATGTAATTTGTGACTTTGATAAGAGCTGTTTCGGTACTGTGGCAGGGGCGGGAAACTGATTTAATAATGGAGTTCCGGGAAAGATGGCCACAGATTTGGGAGAGGACAACACTCGAGAGGAAATGGGGTTTGGACATGGGGTAGTAAGCTAGCAAGGACGGAAGGGTCAAGGGTTGGTTTTTTGAGGAGCGCGGTGATGACGGCAGATTTGAGGGAGAGGGCAGAACCCGAGGAGAGAGAACCATTAACAATATCAGCTAACGGGGGAGCCAGGAAGGGAAGTTGGGTGGTCAATGGTTGAGTGGGAATAGGGTCGAGGGACCAGGAGGTGGTTCTCATGAACAGGATGCGCATGGAGAAGGCATGACAGGAGATGGGAGAGAAACTAGAGAAAGATGAGAGTTCAGGGCTAGGGCAGAGGGGAATCCTAGAGGAAGTTTGGCCCGGTGTGCTCGGAGAAGGGTCGAAAGCAGAGATCGGATGGACTCAATCTTGCTGACAAAGTTCATGAGCTCCTCTCACTTGTTGTTGGAGGTGAGGGAATGAGGAAATATGGGAGAGGGATGTGAAAAGATGGTTTGCAGGAGACAATAGAAGCTGGGGCCAATCTTTGCATTTCAGAATGATTCTGGAATAGTGAACAATTTTGGCAGATGAGAATAGGACCCGATAATGCTTTATGTGGTTCAGCTAAATCTGGCGGTGAACGGCTAAACAAGTTGTTCGTCATATCCATTCAAGTCTGTGTTCCTTGGACTTAATGGAGTGAAGTTGAGAGCTGCACCAGGGAAACGGCCCGGGTGAGAGAGTAATGTTTTTGTTGGGGACGAGGGCATCAAAGCTGAAGGTGAGGGTGCAGTTGAGCAGAAATGTCATGGTGCTTGGAGGGCAAATGGCTAAAAAGTTGGGATTTTGAAAGTGAATTGGGAGAGAGTTATTTTCCAGGGGCGGACCAGAAGGAAGTAGGATTGGCGGGGGAAGGGGGATGTGGGTGGAGAGATATACGAGGAAGTGGTCAGAGATGGCCTTACCTACAATTGGCATGAAGGGAGTAGCGAGGCCACACGAGATGGTAAGGTCCGGGGGGGGGGGGCGTTGGGGGGACTGGCGTGAATAGGGGTTGGGGAGTTCACATGGAGGGAGAGATTAAGGGAAGATAGGAGCGCAGTGAACTCAGAAGAGAGGGCACGATGACGTGACATGGAGGTTGAAATCACCGAGGAGGAGAAGTCACTCGGTGCAAAGGCTGAGGGGCAGCACACACAGTGAGGGTAGCTGATCAGTTGACAGTGTCCACAGGTTCAGCACTGGGAAGGGCGAGTTGGACGGAGAGGAGATTGGCAAGATTAGCCCGCAGCTGGTGCACTGGGCGGGAAGGTCAGCGAAAGAGGAGGATGGGACAGTCAGGGCTGTTGCTCGTGAGGAGGCAGTGACGAGTGCCTCGATGGGCCCTTTGGGGGATGCCAAGAGAGGCACAGAGGGAAAGCTGTAGGCTTATCCAAGAGTCGAGCCTGGGATGGCGGCAGGAGGATAGGAAGGTCGAGGAATGCTGAAGGGTTGGGGTAGGGATTTGGGAGGGCAGAGTACCCGAGAGGGGAGAAAATTAAAGGAGTTATGATGACAGGAGAGAGGGGCCGAGAAGGAGTAAAGAGAAAAGAAGTAATAAAGCGGAAGATAAAAGTCAAAATAGAAGTGATGGGCTCGGGTCGGCAGCCAAAACACACACACACAAATGGACACGGAAAACTCGTTACATAGGCCTGTTACGTAGCAATCACTAGGATACATATATCCTGGCTATACCCATCAGGAAAGATTGAGAAAAGAGGCCGAGCCTGTTCCGGAAAAGAGAAGACCGAGTGGTGACCTGATAGAGGTCTTTAAGATCATGAAAGGACTTGATGGGTCAGACATAGAGAAGATGTTTCCACTTGAGGGGAACTCGAGGCCATCAATATCAGATAGTCACTAATAAATCTAATGGAGAATTCAGGAGAAACTTCATTATCCAGAGAGCGGTGAGAATGTGGAACTCGCTGCCACAGGGAGTGGTTGAGGCGAATAGCAGGGATGCATTTAAGGGGAAGCTGGATAAACACACGAGATAAAGGAATAGAAGGTTATGCTGAGATGATGTAAGGTGGGAGGCAGCTCGTGTGGAGCATAAACACCGGCACAGACCCGATGGACCAAATGGCCTGTTTTTGTGCTGTAAACACTAAGTAACTTTGTAACATTTTTCAAGTCCAGTGAACCGACAATAATTCACCTTAAAAAATAAAAACCACTTCATTTTAAAATTTCAATGATTTGCTTCTTTTAGAAAAAACATTAACAAAGTAAAACTCTGCATTTTCAAAATTTGAATTTTTGTTTGCTTTTACTGACAACACAACCTTGCTGAGACACTAGTTCACAAGAATAAAATTCTAAACAAAACAACTCCTTTAAGTTTGTGTAAGCGAATATTACCCAAGGCCATCCCATCGTCTGCAGTTAGGTTACAATCGACCAGCTTTAGAGTCTTCAGCTTACAGTCCAGTTTGAGTTTCTGCAGAAAGAGAGCGAGATTCCCTCCCAAATCACTGTTCCAGGATAAATCAATCTCTTCAACGTTGGGCAGATGTTGGACGCAGTCACCTGCAAAGCAATTCCACTATTAGCTTTCCATTGAACTTCCTGATGAATATTTATACAAAAAAAATGTTTGAAATAACTTATATTCTATACCTTAATTATGCTTCAGGAACTGTCCCCTAGTGAGGGCCAGTACCTTCAGGAACTGTACCCCAGGGAGAGTCAGCACCTTCAGGAACTGTACCCCAGGGAGAGTCAGCACCTTCAGGAACTGTACCCAGGGTTGCCAATGTAACCCCACTTTTTAAAAAAGGAGGGAGAGAGAAAACAGGGAATTATAGACCGGTCAGCCTGACCTCAGTAGTGGGTAAAATGATGGAATCAATTATTAAGGATGTCATAGCAGCGCATTTGGAAAATGGTGACATGATAGGTCCAAGTCAGCATGGATTTGTGAAAGGGAAATCATGCTTGACAAATCTTCTGGAATTTTTTTGAGGATGTTTCCAGTAAAGTGGACAAAGGAGAACCAGTTGATGTGGTATATTTGGACTTTCAGAAGGCTTTCGACAAGGTCCCACACAAGAGATTAATGTGCAAAGTTAAAGCACATGGGATTGGGGGTAGTGTGCTGACGTGGATTGAGAACTGGTTGTCAGACAGGAAGCAAAGAGTAGGAGTAAATGGGTACTTTTCAGAATGGCAGGCAGTGACTAGTGGGGTACCGCAAGGTTCTGTGCTGGGGCCCCAGCTGTTTACATTGTACATTAATGATTTAGACGAGGGGATTAAATGTAGTATCTCCAAATTTGCGGATGACACTAAGTTGGGTGGCAGTGAGAGCTGCGAGGAGGATGCTATGAGGCTGCAGAGTGACTTGGATAGGTTAGGTGAGTGGGCAAATGCATGGCAGATGAAGTATAATGTGGATAAATGTGAGGTTATCCACTTTGGTGGTAAAAACAGAGAGACAGACTATTATCTGAATGGTGACAGATTAGGAAAAGGGAAGGTGCAACGAGACCTGGGTGTCATGGTACATCAATCATTGAAGGTTGGCATGCAGGTACAGCAGGCGGTTAAGAAAGCAAATGGCATTTGGCCTTCATAGCGAGGGGATTTGAGTACAGGGGCAGGGAGGTGTTGCTACAGTTGTACAGGGCCTTGGTGAGGCCACACCTGGAGTATTGTGTACAGTTTTGGTCTCCTAACTTGAGGAAGGACATTCTTGCTATTGAGGGAGTGCAGCGAAGATTCACCAGACTGATTCCCGGGATGGTGGGACTGACCTATCAAGAAAGACTGGATCAACTGGGCTTGTATTCACTGGAGTTCAGAAGAATGAGAGGGGACCTCATGGAAACGTTTAAAATTCTGACGGGTTTAGACAGGTTAGATGCAGGAAGAATGTTCCCAATGTTGGGGAAGTCCAGAACCAGGGGTCACAGTCTAAGGATAAGGGGTAAGCCATTTAGGACCGAGATGAGGAGAAACTTCTTCACCCAGAGAGTGGTGAACCTGTGGAATTCTCTACCACAGAAAGTAGTTGAGGCCAATTCACTAAATATATTCAAAAGAGAGTTAGATGAAGTCCTTACTACTCGGGGGATCAAGGGGTATGGCGAGAAAGCAGGAAGGGGGTACTGAAGTTTCATGTTCAGCCATGAACTCATTGAATGGCGGTGCAGGCTAGAAGGGCTGAATGGCCTACTCCTGCACCTAGTTTCTATGTTTCTATTACCCCAGGGAGAGTCAGCACCTTCAGGAACTGTACCCCAGGGAGAGTCAGTGTCTGTGGAACTGTACCCCAGGGAGAGTCAGCACCTTCAGGAACTGTACCCCAGGGAGAGTCAGCACCTTCAGGAACTGTACCCCAGGGAGAGTCAGTGTCTGTGGAACTGTACCCCAGGGAGAGTCAGCACCTTCAGGAACTGTACCCCAGGGAGAGTCAGCACCTTCAGGAACTGTACCCCAGGGAGAGTCAGTGTCTGTGGAACTGTACCCCAGGGAGAGTCAGCACCTTCAGGAACTGTACCCCAGGGAGAGTCAGCACCTTCAGGAACTGTACCCCAGGGAGAGTCAGCACCTTGAGGAACGGTACCCCAGGGAGGGGTAGCATCTTGAGGAACTGTACCCCAGTGGAGTCAATATTTTCAGGAGCAGGAGAAATTTGAGAGAAAAAGGTCAATTGATTAGATACAAGCATGAATTCTATTACCACAATGCAAATTAGCAGGACCAAGCAGGAGGTCAGTGAGCGAAATGCACCTACCCAGGGCGGAGAGGTCCAACGGGGAGAGCCTACAGCTGCCCAGCCCAAGCACCCTCAGCTGGGGCATGTGTTGTAGGTGATTAGTCAGCAGTTTCAGAGTTCCTCCAACTAACTCATTCCAGGACAAGTTCAGTTCCTCCAGGGTTGGCAAGTTTGGCAACAAGGCGGCTGGGAATAGGAATCAATTGATGCTTCCAATTATTGCAAGATAAATATGCAGTGTTTCCAATTTACCAGAACATATTGAACATTACAAGCAGCTCATTATTGCCACACTGATGGAGCACACGAATTTGCAGTTGTGTAAAAATATCCTGAATAACACAATTACCCCGTCAAGACATTTAGCTCCACATTCTAGCATCCTATCCCCCTCTTCTACTGCAAATACTGACGCCAAAGTAATTATTCAACATGTCTGCCATTTCCTTCCCATTTTTAAGGGGCCCACATTGCTCTTGACCACTGTCATTTTCCTAATATAATTGTAAAAAAATGCTGTGCTAATTTTGCTACCCCTTGCAAGTTTCTTTCCATACTCCTTTTTGTAGCTCTAACTCTCTGTTTTGTGACCCATTCACCAGGATCTGTACAATTTGAATGCTTTTTATTTTAGTTTTAACCCCTCCCCTTAAATCAACTTGCCCCTCAGGGGTGTAAACTGGTTCTGTATCACATTAAATTATTTTTTGAACATCTCCCCCAGATCTTGTGTCATTTTACTCATGAACAGATTTGTCTAGTTTACTGTGGACAATCTCTGTCTCATCTCTTTGACATCGGCCATACCCAAGTCTAGAACCTTAGCAGCTGTTTTGTGTTTCTCCCTTTCAAACGCTATGCTGAACTCAGTCATGTTATGATCACTATTGGATAAATATTCACACAGTTAAGCTGTTAACTAAATCAGACTCATTACTAAGTCTAACATGGCATGAGCTGCACTCATCCAGGCAAATGGAGAGTGTCCATCACACTCCTGACTTGTGCCTTGTAGATGGTGGAAAGGCTTTGGGGAGTCAGGAGGTGAGACACTTGCCGCAGAATACCCTGCCTCTGACCTGCTCTTGTAGCCACAGTATTTATGTGGCTGGTCCAGTTGAGTTTCCAGTTAATGGTGACACCCAGGGTGTTGATGGTGGGAGATTCGGCGATGGGAATACCATTGAATGCCATGGGGTGGAGGTTAGACTCGCTAACCAGGCTGTGATCAGTGTCCTGGCAAATCAAATAACTAGAGCTGTAGACAGGGCTTTCAACTACTGAAGAGGCGTGGGAGCATTCAGGAAAGATTACATTTAAAAGCAGGAAAGGAAATGGTAAGGCTCTGGAGCAGAGTAGGAGTTTGGGGTAAAAATAAGCAGAGTGGGTCAGGAAGGGACAGAGAGAGTAACAAAGGTAATAGGGCGTCAGTGACTAAGGTGACATCAGGGAAATATAGAAAAAGTCAAAGCTAAAGGCACTATATCTGAATGCGCGAAGCATTCGCAACAAAATTGGTGAATTAAAAGCGCAGATAGAAATGAATAGGTTTGATCAATAACCATTACGGAGACTTGTTACAAAGTGACCAAGGTTGGGAACTAATTATTCCAGGATACTTAACTTTTAGAAGAGATAGGCAAAATGGAGAAGGAGGAGGGGTAGCCCTGATAATAAAGGATGGGATAAAGACAGTAGAGAGAAAGTAGAGAAAGGATCTTAAGCTCGTAGAATCAGTTTGGGTGGAGCTAAGAAACAACAAGTGGCAAGAAACATTGGTGGGAGTTGTTTACAGGCCCCCCAAACAGTAATGGTAATGTAGGGCAGAGTATAAATCAGGAAATTAGAGGTGCAGGTAACAAGGGTAATACAGTAATCATGGGGGACGTTAATCTACATATAGATTGAACAAACCAATAGTGTGGAGGACGAATTCATGGAATGTATACAAGATAGTTTTCTAGATCAGGATGTTGAGGAACTGTCTCGGGAACAGGCTATTTTAGATCTAGTATTGTGCAATGAGAAAGGGTTCAATAATAACATAAAAACATAACATAAGAATTAGGAGCAGGAGTCAGCCATTTGGTCCCTTGATACAGCTCCCCCATTCAATGAGATCATGGCTGATCTTCTACTTCAACTCCACTTTCCTGCATTATCCCCATATTCCTTGATTCCCTTAATATCCAAAAATCTATCGATCTCTGTCTTGAATATACTCAAAGACTGAGCCTCCACAGCCCTCTGGGGTAGAGAATTCCAAAGATTCACCACCCTCTGAGTGAAGAACTTTCTCCTCATCTCAGTTCTAAATGACCGACCTCTTATTCTGAGACTATGACCATTATAGACTCTCCAGCCAGGGGAAACACCCTCCCTGCACATACCCTGTTAAGCCCTGTAAGAATTCTGTATGTTTCAATGAGATCACCTCTCATTCTTCTAAAGTCTATAGAGAATATAGGCCTAGATCTCAATCTCCCCTCATAGGACAATCCCCCTATCCCAGGAATCAGTCTGGCGAACCTTCGTTGCATTCCCTCAATGGCAAATATATCCTTCCTTAGGTAAGGAGACCAAAACTGTACACAATACACAAGGTGCGGTCTCACCAGGGCCCTGTATAATTGCAGTAAGACATCTTTACTCTTATCCTCAAATCCTCTTGTAATAAAGTCCAACATGCCGTTTGCTTTCTTAATTGCTTGCTGTACCTGCATGTTAACTTTCAGTAATTCGTGTACAAGGACACCCAGGTCCCTCTGAACACCAACATTTCCCAATCTCTCACCATTTAAAAATTACTCTGCTTTTCTATTTTTCCTACCAAAGTGGAGAACTTCACATTTCTCCACATTATATTCCATGTGCCATGTTCTTGCCCACTTGCTTAACCTGTCTCTATTCCCTTGAAGTCTCTTTGCATCCTCCTCACAACTTACATTCCCACCTAGCTTTGTATCATCAGCAAACTTGGATATATTACATTTGGTCCCCTCGTCCAAATCATTGATATAGCTTGTGAATAGCTGGGGCCCAAGCACCAATCCTTGCAGTACCCCACTAGTTACAGCCTGCCAACCCGAAAATGACCCGTTTATTCCTACTCTCGGTTTTCTGTCCGTTAACCAATCCTCAATCCATGCTCGTATATTACCCTAAATCCAATATCCTCCTGTGGCACCTTATCAAATGCCTTCTGAAAATCCAAATACACCACATCCACTGGTTCCCCCTTATCTATTCTGCTAGTTACCTCAAAAAACTCTTAACTGAATTGTCAAACATGATTTCCCTTTCATAAATCCATGTTGACTCTTCCCAATCCTATTATTATTTTCTAAGTGCCCTGTTAACATATCTTTAATAATAGATTCTAGTATTTTCCCTACCACTGATGTCAAGCTAACTGGTCTATAGTTACCCATTTTTTTCTCTCCCTCCTGTCTTAAATAATGCGGTCACATTTGCTATCTTCCAATCTGCGGAAACCATTCTAGAATCTATGGAATTTTGGAAGACGACAACCAATGCATCCACTATCTCTATAGCCACCTCTTTCAAAACCCTAGGATGTAGGCCATCAGGTCCAGGGGATTTATCAGCTTTCAGTCCCATTAATTTCTCCAGTACTATCTTTTTACTAATACTAATTTCTTTCAGTTCTTCATTCTCGCTAGATCCTTGGTACTCCACTATTTCCGGGAGGTTAGATCAAAAGAAGAGGCTTATAATGTTGCCAAGGAGTGGTGATGATGATGGAGTGAGCCTGAGGATTGGGAGGATTTTAGAATTCAGCAAAGGAGGACCAAGAAATTGAGGAGGAAAGAGGAAAAGAAAGAATGAGAGCAAATTAGCAAGAGACATAAAAACAGATTGTAAATGTTTCTATAGGTAAATAAATAGGGAGAGATTAGTGAAAGTAAATGTGGAGGCAGAGACAGGAGAAATTATAATGGGCAATATCATCATCACAGGCAGTCCCTCGAAACGAGGATGACTTGCTTCCACGCCAAAAAAAGATGAGTTCACAGGTGTTTCAATGAAGGACCTAATATTCCAGGTCCTGAACCACATCCTGAAGGGTGGAAGATGCCTGCGCGTGGATTTTTTTTAACGTGTGGTGACCGTTGCACACCAGCCACCACACAGGCTTGACAGAGCCAGGTCTTGGTGCAGTGCCAAGGGTTAACCAAGACGACTGGAGACCTGCTCTGCTGCACGGACCTAGTGAGCACACATATTGCAGTGTGGGCTGGGCCCGTGCTGCCCCTGGGCCCCAGGCCCCGAACTCATGCCTCTCCTGGGCCCCGATCACATCCCTCCACAGTCTCTCGCCGCTCCTGCTGTATCTGCCCACGCTCCAATCACCGACCTGGACCTCGATGACGTCACTCTTCGCTGCCGTCGCCCTCCTACACCAGCTCGCGCTGCTCCCCGGAGTGGTATGCCTCCACGCTGCTCCCAGAGGCCTCCACGCTGCTCCCAGAGGCCTCCACGCTGCTCCCAGAGGCCTCCACGCTGCCTCCAGACCGCCGCTCGCTGCTCCTGTTATGGCCCGACCTGCTGCTGGTGTTCTCACGCAGGTCGGGGCCTCCACGGGGCAATAAGGAAATTGCAGAGACATTAAATAAATACTTTGCATCTGTTCACAGTAGAAGACACAAAAAACATTCTGGAAATAATGGGGAACCAAGGGGCTGGAGAGAATGAGGAATTTAAAGAAATCAATACAAGTAAAGACATAGTCCGGGAGAAATGTTTGGGATTATGTGGCGACAAATCCCCTGGACCCGACGACCTGCATCCTCGGGTTTTAAAAGAGGGAGCTGCAGAGATAGTGGATGCACTGGTATTAATCTTCCAGAATTCCCGAGATTCTAGAACAGTCTCCCAGGATTGGAAAGTAGCAAACATAACTCCACTGTTTCAGAAATAAGGAAGAGAAAAAACAGGGAACTATAGGCCAGTTAGCCTGACATCTATTATTAGGGATGTGATAACAGGGCACTTGGAAAATCGTAATAGGATTAGGCAGAGTCAACATGGTTTTATGAAAGGGAAAGAGTGTTTGACAAATAGTTTTTTTGAAGATGTAACAAGGGGGAACCAGTGGATGTGGTGTGTTTGTATTTTCAAAAAGCATTTGATATAGTGTCACACACGAGATTATTACACAAAATTAGGACTCGTGGAATTGGGGATAATATATTAGCACGGATTGAGGATTGGTTAATGGACAGAAACAATGGGTTGACAGGCTATAACTAGGATCAGTGCTGGGGCCCCAGCTATTCACAATCTATATCAATGACTTAGATGAAGGGACTGAGTGCAATGTATCCAAGTTTGCTGATGTTACAAAGTTAGGTGGGAAAGTAAGCTGTGAGGAGGACGCAAAGAGGCTTCAATGGGATATAAACAGGTTGACTGAGTGGGCAAGAACATGGCAAATGGAATACAATGTGGGGAAGTTTGAAGTTAGCCACTTTAGTAGGAAAAACAAAAAAGCAGAATATTTTTTAAAAGGTGAGTTACTGGGAAATGTTTGCATTCAGAGTGACCGGGGTGTCCTTGTACATCAATCACAGAAAGTGAACATGCAGGTTCAGCAGCAATTAGGAAAGCAAATGGTATGTTAGCTTTTGTTACAATACGATTAGAGTATAAGAGTAAAGAAGTCTTACTACAATTATGCAGGGCCTTGGTGAGGCCGCACCTGGACTACTGTGTACAGCTCTGGTCTCCTTACCTAAGGAAAGATATACTTACCTTAGAGGGAGTGCGACAAAGGTTCACCAGACTGGTTCCTGGGATGGGGGGATTGTCCTATGAGGAGAGATTGAGTAGACTAGGCCTATATTCCCTAGCGTTTAGAAGAATGAGAGGTGATCCAATTGAAACATATAAAATTCTTACAGGGCTTGACAGGGTAGATGCAGGGAGGATGTTTCCCCTGGCTGGGGAGTCGAGAACCAGGGGTCACAGACTCAGAATAAGACGTCGGCCATTTAGTACTGAGATGAGGAGAAACTTCTTCACTCAGAGGGTGGTGAATCTTTGGAATTCTCCACCTCAGAGGGCTGTGGAGGCTCAGTCGTTGAGTATATTCAAGACAGAGGTCGATAGATTTTTGGGAACAAAGGGATATGGCGATAGTACGGGAAAATGGAGTTGATCAGTCAAGATCTTGTTGAATGGCGGAGAAGGCTTGAAGGGCAAATGACTGACCCTGCTCAAATTTTCATGGTCTTATATTCTAATATCCTAAATCAAAACTGTCCCCATGGAAGCAGTTAGTAATTTCAAGTATTTCCATTTTGCCCGTCAGTCATCTTTTGGAGTGAGGGTTACTCGCTCTGCTGGGAGTATGTGTGCATGTGGCAGTCTTTAAACTGAACAGGAATAGGATTAAATGGTGGGAGTGGAATGTGGGAAAGGGGAAATCATTTGGCTTCCTACACTCTGTAAATTTATAAATAAGCAATATCTGTAAACAACGAGTCGACTTGGTGTGATCGGCAGGGGACGTGTGGTGGGTCGAAGGTCGGCGGGGACGCTCAGTGGGGTCAAAGTTCGTCAGGAGACGCTCAGTGGGGTCGAAGTTCGTCAGGAGACGCTCAGTAGAATATTTTGTTTTATGTTCCTTGAAAATGTAATTTCATAGTTCCTCTTTGCCTTCCTAATTGTTTTTCTTTTGCAACTTTACTCAGCATTTGTTTCCTCCTCTGTGCTGCTGAAATACTTGGGGCTTCTCTCACAGTGCTCCGTACTCTCCTATAAAACTGACCTATAAAACTCTCAGAAAGTAGTCTGAGAGAGACTGTTACCCACCAACCTGCTCGCTCTGCGGCAGCGACCTCACTATTGAACTTCTTTCGGTGCTCCGCATTCAGCTCTGGCTCTGACTGATCATTCTCACGGACTTTCTGCCACTGCTTCTCCCGCTTTTAGCTGTTGTCTCTAGCACTGTTTCCCCTCTGGCTCAGTCCACTCTCACTGAATCTAAATTTGCAGATTCCCATTTATAGTCTCTGGTTCTACTGATTCTTACTCAGCTTTGCAGAGTACTTTTGCCCCGAGCAGCTAATGTGCCAACGCACTCCAGCCCCGTGGCTTGTAATGATGGATAAACTTACCCAACTGAACTGCATCATTAGCAGTGAGCAGACTATTGTTGAGATTCATGCACTTGGGGTCAGGTTTCTTCCCCAGCCTCTCCATGAACTCAACCACTTGACCCCAGCTGGCTGCACTCTGCTCGAGCTCGGTATTCTTCAATTCATCTTAACGCAAGAAAAGACAAATCATTGTAATGAAAGGGCCAAAGGATGGCAGACAGATTTCAATGTTGATAAATCCAGGCAGGGATTGCAACTTTGCCATTTATCAAACCTTTTTGTTTCTAAGTGGGTAAAGGTGACAATCGCTTTCTGGATCTCGGTCCTGTATGTAGAGAAGAAATGCCAAGGGTCCAACTGTAATGTATGTAGGCACCTTTGGTAATGACTCCACGAGGCAGGGTATGGTACTTAAACTGTGTAGACTGTAGTCCTTTATTTCCAGCTCCTCGAGTGAGGACACCAAGCTGTGAGCTTCCTTTTATACTGGGTTCTACTGATTCTTACTCAGCTTTGCAGAGTACTTTTGCCCCGAGCAGCTAATGTGCCAACGCACTCCAGCCCCATGGGTACAGGTAACCCTTAGGTCTCCAGCAGCAGCACCCTCTGGTGTACAGGTAAGGTGTGTACAGTGTAAGGGTACATTCAGTGTTACAGACATCATACAACAAAACAAGCATGCATATATAACAACACTCCCCCCTAAGCATTTTTAATATCCTTATTGTCATGTCCAGGGGAGGTGATCAGTGGTGGGCTATGGGAGGTTGGGGTGAGGGTTGTGTGGTTGCCAGGTGTGACCCCTGTGCTTGAGGCTGGCCTCATACGTTCCCCCCCCCCCCCTCACACACAGACCATGTGGGTGTCACTGTTGTGGGATCCCTCAGGGGGGTAGCCATAGCAGCAGTGGGTAGGGTGCATACTCTGTGATGTGGGTAGTTGTGTGGTGGTGGGCAGCGGCACAGGACTGGGTGGGCTCCTTGTCCTCCAATTGAGATGAGAGTCTGGTCATCCCAAGGTTTACCAGGGAAGCTGGAGGGTATTGGCCTCTCGCTCCTGGTGTTGGCCCTGGGGGCTAGTGGGTGTAGGGCTGGTCTGGGGCAGGTTGCCAGTGGTGGTGGCTGTGCTGCCCATTGACCACTGTCCCTGTAGTGGGTCTGCTCCCACTGGGTGTGTGTGGGCCCTTCCAGGGGCATCACATTTGTTCCAAAGGTCCAGGCTACATGGTCTGGTAGCCAGCTGGACCTGGGGGTCTCCCACAAGGGGATTCCTCTAGCATTTGCATGGACCCTGTGGAACCCAGTGTCTTTTAGCAGTGTCCTACCTGTATACATGACACCTTGGCTCTGACCACACATAGTCGAGCCTACATTATTGACTGCCTTTGCATTATAAATTGCATCATTTGTATCACTTTTTGGTGTCATGGTTTCACCAGACATGGTTACATTAGGCATTTCAAACTCTGTCATAATCATCAAGCATACCAAGCTTGTTCTGAACCTTACGGACACATGCATTCATCTCATTTGTCACATTAATTACACCAACGTCACAATTCATGGTTACATTATCATACTTGCACCCTTTTACTGCATCTTTAGCTTTAAAGTCCTTGTCATCATTGAGTTGAAACTGTCCCTTTAAATTTTTTTGGTTACCGGTCTCCTTTAAGGGGACCTTCCAATCCGATTGGCCGCTCGGTGCCACGTGTCGCTCCTCCAACGCTGCCCCTCGTGGTCTGGCCGCGGCCATTTTGTTCACAGGTTCTTCTCCTCGTGGTGCGGCCGCCGTCTTCTGGCTCTCCTCCAGGTAGGTTGTGGTGGTCTTTTCTTCCTCAGGTTCGGCCCTGGGCGTCGGGAATCCACTTCTTTCAATGATGTTCACCTCTTGGAGTCCTGCCCCGGCCCGGAAGGTGGAGTTTGGGCTTTCGGTCCTGGAGATTGCGCCGGGGTGTTGTGGAGTCGTCGCCGCGCAGTCGAGCTGGACGGTGGGATCTCTGGATGCAGCAATGGATCCATGTTCGATGTCGATTGCTGGAACCCGGAGGCTGCAGCCACTTCGACCTACTTCATCCAATTCCTGCCCAGCAGCGTGGGACCATCGCCGGCTACGATTCACAGGGGGGGTTTGTTCAACACGCCGCTCTGGGGGACCTGGACGTCCACGCTGCCAACGTCTGGAATTTTACCTTTGGTGTAGGTGAGCAGCTTCACTTGGACAGGATGCAGTTTTGGTCGATTGGCAGGATTTATCCAAATTTTTTCAAAGGTTGTTTGGCTCATCAGAGACTGGCTCGCCCTGTTTCGATCTCCATAGAAACTGGGACCCCGTCGATGTCTACTTCCATCGTCCACGGAGATCTTTCGGTGGAGCAGGTATAAACTCCATACTCTTCTTCCAGGGGCTGAGCAGCTTCACCTTCATCTGTGTCGGAGCCCCGGTGATCAGCCACCTCAGCAGAGACGCGGTGAGTAGAGCTTTTTCTGCACATTCTTTGAAGGTGCCCATTCTCTTTGCAGCCTTTGCATGTGCAGTCTTTGTAGCGGCATTGGTGGGCCCTGTGGTTTGCTCCACAGCGCCAGCACGGGGCTATCCGGTATGCCCCATGTGGTGGACTCAGGGTTGTGCAACTCGGAGCAGCATTTCTGCCTTTAGAAGTATCCATGCAGTGCACTGTGCTCGCCGGTTTAGAGTCCTGGGTCAGTATTCGCCTGGAGTCGCCGGCCGAAACCATGTAGGCCTGGCTCACTTGAATTGCTTTCTGCAGGGTGACTGTGATGTGTAGGAGGCCCTTGTGGCCGATTCCGATGACAAATATGTCCCTTGGTGCTTCATTAAGGTGGTCTCCAAAATCACACGGTGCAGCTAGTCTTCTTGAATGTGCAGCATACTTAGTAATTTCTTGGCCTTCGGGTCGCTGGTAAGTGTAGAACCGGTGCCTGGCTCCGAGGATGCTTTCCTTCGGTTTTAGTTGCTCCTGTATAAGTGTTACAAGTTCCTCATAGCTCTTGGTAGTTGTCATCTGCGGGGCTAGCAAGTCCCTGACGAGACAATGGATGGTGGGCCCACAACTGCTAAGCAGGATGGCCCTGCGTTTGTTCGGTTGTGTAGCCGGTGTGTCCTCATCCAGGTCGTTGGCTATGAAGAAATGTTCCAATCTTTCTACAAAAGCGCCCCAATCTTCCCCATCGATAAATTGCTGGAAGTTGCTGAGATTCGACATGCTGAGCGTGTAGTTCGTGACCTTGTATCCTCGTCGCCAGTTGTAATATTTGTAGGCACCTTTGGTAATTACTCCATGAGGCAGGGTATGGTACTTAAATTGTGTAGACTGTAGTCCTTTATTTGCAGCTCGAGTGAGGACAACAAGCTGTGATCTTCCTTTTATACTGGGTTACCTGCAGTGTGATCTTCCTTTTATACTAGGTCTCCAGCAGCAGCACCCTCTGGTTTACAGGTAAGAGTACATTCAGTGTTACAGACATCATACAACAGTGTTACAGACATGCATACATAACACCAATACAGACCCCTGCCGTGTTCCACTTATTTCAATTCCGTGCCTCTTGCGGTTACTCAATTGCATATTGTTTAATCTAATTCCTTATGTAGTTGTCAAAGGCTTTCAGCAAATGCAAATAAACGACATCCACCACCTATTGATTTGTAACATCTTCAAAATCAAGAAATTGTCTCAAACACCACCTCTTCTCACAAATCCATACTGACTATTGTTGATGAAATGATTACACAGGTATTCCTCCTTGGGATAGTTTCCAGGACTTTACCCAACATCAGTGCCAGGGTAAAACAAAACAAAATACTGCGATGCTGGAGTCTGATCTAAATACAAGGCTGATTTGTCCAGGGCTCCAGTTTGTTAATTATCGGCACTGCATCTCTTTGCTTTAAAACACAAGAATCTTTTTATTAAAATAGCCAGTGCCCCTCAGCCTTTGCCCACAGTGAACTTTTCAGGCCGAGGCAAATGGTTTTCTTCATTTCTTTTAACAAAGACTTACTCCTCAGATTACAGAACAACTAGTTATGGTTACCTGATATCTTTGAAATATTCTCTTTATTTTCTGAATCCAGTAGTGTTTTTCCCAGTTCCTTCTTTTCTGTGACACAGGCAGTTTTATTAGAATTCTCAGATAACTTGAAGAAGCGAGACACTGAAGATTGTGGCCATCTCTCTGCAAAAGATTTATTCCGCCAGATCTGGTTCACAATCAGATCAAAGGGAGATCTCGAGTGCTTTGTACTGCTTTCATCTTTATGTTGTTTGGAATCTAAGAACAATACAATGATCTTACGTTAGCCAAGTTGTTTATGAGAGATTCTCCAGGCTGTCAGACAGAGCTTGTTTTCTGGGCATTCACTCAACGCTGGGGGAAGCAAGGACTGGGGCAGGCTTGCCCATCAAGCCCCCCTCAGAGTAATATTACCAACAGTCAATGTCTATGTTCACTCAGAGAATGGTGACTCAGCAAGGTATGCCAGGGGGAAATCAGCATTAGTCCCCAGACCATAATACCCGAGCACGAGGGAGATGAGGAGAATGTTGGGGAAGCCTTAACAGATTTAAAGATTTACTAGCTGATCGCGAGATGCTCTGCGCTCAGATAATCTGGGTTATGAATCATAGTTATGATGTTCAGCTACTCACTTGTTCTGCCACTTTAAGACCATTGTTCCCTATGTCATGTGCTAAACATCAGATCATCCTGATGCAAATGAGAAGCTAGTTAATATTGTGGTTGAAAGTCTCAAAATTAGAAGCCATTTGGCTTGGGGATAGTTATAAGATTGTACAAAACACCAAGAAATCACATTGAACAAAAGTAATTGAGTCAGTGTGCAGTGGTGTCTCCTGGGGATTGGTGTTGGGACCGCTGCTCGTTTTGATATATATTAATGACCTGGACTTGGGTACACAGGGCATCATATCAAAGATAGCAGATGACACGAAACTCGGAAATGTGGTAAACAGTGAGGAGGATAATGACACACTTCAGGAGGACAGAGACAGACTGGTGAAATGGGCAGACACATGGCAAATTAAATTAATGCAGAGAAGTGCGAAGTGATACATTTTCGTAGGAAAAGTGAGGAGAGGCAATATAAACTAAAGGGTACAATTTTAGAGAGTGTGCAGGAAGAGAGAGACCTGGCGGGGGGGGGGGGCTGTGCACACAAATCTTTGAAGGTGGCGGACAAGTTGAGAAGGCGGTTAAAAATGAGAGGGGATCTCATAGAAACGTTTAAAATTCTGATGGGTTCAGACAGGTTAGATGCAGGGAGAATGTTCCCAATGTTGGGGAAGTCCAGAACCAGGGGTCACAGTCTAAGGATAAGGGGTAAGCCATTTAGGACCGAGATGAGGAGAAACTTCTTCACCCAGAGAGTGGTGAACCTGTGGAATTCTCTACCACAGAAAGTTGTTGAGGCCAATTCACTAAATATATTCAAAAAGGAGTTAGATGTAGTCCTTACTACTAGGGGGATCAAGGTGTATGGCGAGAAAGCAGGAATGGGGTAATGAAGTTGCATGTTCAGCCATGAACTCATTGAATGGCGGTGCAGGCTCGAAGGGCCGAATGGCCTACTCCTGCACCTCTTTTCTATGTTTCTAAAATGTATATGGGATCCTTGACTTTATAAATAGAGGCACAGAGTACAAAAGCAAGGAAGTTATACTAAACCTTTATAAACACTGGTTAGGCCCCAAGCTGGAGTATTGTGGTCAATTCTGGGCACCACATTAGGAAGGATGTCAAAGCCTTGGAGGGGGTTAAGAAGAGATTTACGAGAATGGTACCAGTGATGGTGAATTCTAGTTATGTGGAGAGACTGGAGAAACTGGGGTTGTTCTCGTTAGTGCAGGGAAGGTTAAGGGTAGATTTGATAGAGGTGTTCAAACTCATGACGGGTTTTGATAGAGTAGATAGAGAGAAACGGTTTCCAATGGCACATGAGTCGGTAACCAGAGGACATAGATTTAAGGTAATTGGCAAAAGAACCAGAGATGACACGATGATAAACGTTTGCACAGCGAGTTATGATGGTCTGGAATGCACTGCCTGAAAGGGTGGTGGAAGCAGAATTAACAATAACTTTTGAAAGGCAATTGGATAAATACTTGAAGATGAAAAAATTGCAGGATTATAAGGACATAAGAAACAGGAGCAGGAGTAGGCCACTTGGCCCCTCGAGCCTGCTCCACCATTTAATAAGATTGTGGACTCAGCTCCACTTCCCTGCCCGCTCCCCATAACCCTTTACTCCGTTATGGGGAAAGAACAGAGGTGTGGGACTAATGGAATAGCTCCAAGAGTCAGCACAAGTAAAGTGGGCTAAATGGTCCCCTTTTGTTCTGCATCATTCTATGATTTTATGATTCAAGACTTTTACATTTAGTTTATTGACTATTGAATCACTAGCCCTTATTATAATGTTGGTAATTTCCATCAATTTTTAGAGAGCAGCTCCATTGAATTATGATTTCATAGAATCATCGAATGGTACAGCACAGAAGGAAGCCATTCAGCCCATCATGTCTGTGGTGGCACGCCAAAAGAGCTATCCAATTAGTCCCATTCCATTTCAGAAATAATAATCGTACATTACCTGTGTTCTCCATTTTTAGGATAAATGCAGAGATTCTGGGCCACGCTATTTCTCCTTGTCCACAACCTTAAACCAGAAAAATATTAATTTATTTCAACAACACAAGAATTTTATAGAAAAGTGCCATTAGCTATCTTATAACAACAGTTTACATTTTCTACAATAATGAAAACCCAAAGGCTCAACACAAATGCAGCCGGTTTGGAGCCTGTGATGAAGAGTAAATGAAGCTTGGTTGGAGAGATGCGTTTTCAGAAAGATTTTATTCAATGGAGAGGCAGAAGGTTTGCGGGGAAATCCAAAGAGCAGGTGAGTGTTGCAGAGATAGGATGGGACAAGGTTGTAGCGGGATCTGTCGATAAGTGCCAATAATTTAAATTCAACCCATTGGGGACGGGAAAGGTGTTACCTAATCTTGATCCATTTAATAACAAATCTGTGAAAGCTTGAGACAACAATGTCTGACAATTAACTTCATTTATTACTGTTTGATAACTTTCACCATAAGACTACATACAGAGCAGTATATGCAGCCCTACCTCTACAAACTGACATGTAGAGAACTCGCCGCGATGCTTGTCCAGGCCATTCATGGTACGTCTCCTCGAAGGGAGCTAAACCTAACTGAATTTTGCTTTGCATTCCCTTTTATATCATCTGAAAACAATCGTTACTGCTCTGCCTCTGCCTGTGTGACTTATCGCTTCCAGTCTTAATCGCAAAAGAAACATTGTTTCTTACCTGTACTGGCACTCGAAACTCCTCCTTTACATTCCCCCTCCTGGGCAAATAAATGGCTGTCTGGCACAATTGCGTGTCTCGTTAAAGAATGTTTTAACCCAACAACTTCAGCTCACCATTACATAATTCGGTATCCTATCCTTACAAGAGGGAAGAGTTTCAAAGTGCAAGACTGTGATAGTTGAAGGCCCAGAGATGGAGTGAAGAGGAGTTGCACACAAGGCTAGAGTCAGAAGGATCAGAGGATGTGAGAAGAGAATGTAAAGCTGGAAGAAAATGCAGAGCTTGAGTGGACAATGCACTGGGGAGGGGGGGGGGGTTAAGGAAGCCAGTGTAGGTAGGCGATGATTGGTCAGTGGAGGTTAGTCTGGGATAGGATGCAAATAGAAAGACTTGCATTTATATAGCGCCTTTCACGACCGCTGGGTGTCTCAAAGCACTTTACAGCCAATGAAGTACTTGTGGAGTGCAGTCACTGTTGTAATGTGAATCATAAAATGATACGACACAGAAGGAGGCTGTTTAGCCCATCATGCCTGTGCTGGCTCTTAAGAACTATCTAATTAGTCTCTTTTGGATAGGCTCGTTCCCCATAGTCCTGCAATTTAACCCCCTTCAAGTATTTATTCAATTCCCTTTTGAAAGTTACCATTGAATCTGCTCCCACCGCCCTTTCAGGCAGCGCGTTTCCGATCACAACAATTCGCTGTGTAAATATTTTTCTCATGTCGCCTCTGGTTCTTTTGCCAATTATCTAAAATCTGTTTCCTCTGGTTACCGATCCGTCTGTCACTGAAATCAGTTTCTCCTTATTTACTCCATCAAAACTCTTCATGATGTTGAACACCTTTAGTGAATCCCCGTTAATCTTCTCTGCTCTAAGCTTCTCCAGTCTCTTCACATAACTGAAGTCTTTCATCCCTGCATTCATTCTTTCATTCTACGGCAATATTCAAGATTGGGTTGGGGAGGTGGATGAAGGGATATGGAACAGGATGGGTAAATGTGACTGGAACTATTTCCTTATGTGGAGGATGTTGGCTGAAATGGACTTGTTGGGCTAAAGAGCCTGTTTACACATTGTAACTTCTATGTATTTGCTACTTTATACCCTCCTCTCCTTTCAATCACTCAAACACCTCCTCTTCCTGCATGAACTCAGTATCCTAGCGGGATACTGGAGTGCGAAGGACATCACAGCCGAACAGCCAATCCTGTCTCATCAACATCGATACAGGCCCACTTTCTAAGAGTCTCCGGATAGTGAGCGAATATAGAACTCCTGGGATTTGCCTCCACCCGGTGCATGTTCCAGGGGCACTGAGGCCAATTGCAGAACTTGGTGGCTGGGCTGTCTGGCAGTAAAATGGGAATCTTCCTTGCAAGTGTCACCCGACTCCGGGCAGCCCACAAATTTACCCAGGGGGCCTCGGACACTGTGCACATTGACAGGATTAACCTAAGTATTCTCACTTTGTCAATAGTCAACCAACATTTTGATACCATGTGTGCATGGGATCATTCGTCAGTCCATGGAATGCCAAGACCGGGACACAATGGGTCAGAATTTACTATAAAAGTAACAAAGAGTCCAACGCTGCTCACAGTGCAAATCAGACAGTAACTTCTGGTGAGCTCAGATGTGCAGTTTAAACGCGGCAATCTGAAAGTTACTGTCCGAGATGCACCGCTCCTAGAATCCTAGAAGTTTACGGCACGGAAGGAGGCCATTTTGGCCCATCGTGTCCACGACCGCCGACCAAGAGGTATCCAGCCTGCACAAAAACAGCATCACACTGTCTGCCTCGCCATCAATTGTATGGAACACCCTGAAGTTCCTGTAATTGCACTGTAGACTAGAATTTGCACGGCATCACCGCCCGGTTTCTCGGCGGCATTGATCATTTTGGGCGAGAACCAGGTTGGCAGAAATGTCCACAGAGTTCCGCCGATGGTTTCAAAATACCGCTGGGGAGCGGCCCGTCGGCGCGCACCATCCAGATCACCGAGGAGCAGCCCGCTGGCATGCACCGTCCACAGGCCGCCGGTGTGCACCGTCCACATACTGTCGGCGTGCACCATCCAGATCACCGAGGAGCAACCCGCTGGCATGCACCGTCCACATACCGTCTGCGTGCACCGTCCAGATCACCGAGGAGCAGCCCGCCGTTGTGCACCGTCCACACACCGCTGGAGAGCGGCCTGCCGGTGTGCACTGTCCACAGACTGCCGGGGAGCGGCCCGCCAATGAGCACCGTCTACAGGCCGCCGGCGCGCACCGTCCAGACTACCGAGGAGCAGCCCGCTGGCGTGCACCGTCCACACACCGCCGGCGTGCACCGTCCACACACCGCCATCACCCGAGTTTTGGCTCAGTGGTGACCCGTAGGTAAGTTGGAAAAAAATGCCCATGAGAAGCAACGGAAGCTGGGCGGCGCGTCAGTTGCCATGCAAAAAAAGGTAAGTTAATGGGGAGATCCAAGAGCTAATAAATCGCAAGTGTAGGACATTTCTGAACCTAAAACAACCCAACTCGGGAGCAGCAAAACAGTTTTACAGACGGCTGAAGGCCGAGGTCCAACAAAAAACCCGGGACCTAAAGAACAGGTGGTAGATGGAGAAAGCACAGGAGATTCAGCAGCTGGCCGACAGCCATGATGTGCGAGGATTCTTCACCGCAGTCAAGGCCACCTACGGCCCAAACACCCAAGGGCTCACCCCACTGCTGGCCAAGAATGGGGAGACACTCATCAAGGACACCGAGGCAGTCAGGACCCGCAGGAAGGAGCAATTCGAAGATCTCCTTAACCAAGACTCTGTCTTTGACTCAAGTGTCCTTGACTCCATCCCACAGCATGCTACCCGCCACCATCTCAGCAAAACCCCAGCCCTGCACGAGGTAGAAAAGGCCATCCGCCAGCTCAAGAACAACAAGGCAACGGGAGCGGATGGAATCCCCACTGAGGCACTAAAGTATGGCGGAGGCACTACTGGCACGAATGCAAGGGGACAAGTCCGACTGTGGCAACTACAGAGGAATCTCCCTGTTATCAGCCACTGGGAAAGTCGTCGCTAGAATCCTCCTCAACTATCTTCTCCCTGTGGCTGAGGAGCTCCTCCTGGAGTCTCTCTGTGGATTTCGTCCTCTACGGGGTGCAACGGACATGATCTTTATGGTGTGACAGCTGCAAGAAAAATTCAGGGAACGGCGCCAGCCCTTATACATGGCCTTCTTTGACCTTACAAAGGCCTTTGATACTGTCAACCGTGAGGGTCTATGGAGCGTCCTCCTCCGTTTCAGCTGCCCCCAGAGGTTTGTCACCATCCTCTGCCTGCTCCACGACGACATGCAGGCCGTGATCCTAACCAACGGATCCATCACAGACCCAATCCACATCCGGACCGGGGTCAAGCAGGGCTGAGTCATTGCTCCAACCCTCTTCTCGATCTTCCTTGCTGCCATGCTCCATCTCACACAGCAAGCTCCCCGCTGGAGTGGAACTAAACTACAGAACCAGTGGGAACCTGTTCAACCTACGCCGTCTCCAGGCCAGATCCAAGACCGTCCCAACCTCTGTCGTCGAACTACAGTACACGGACGACCCTTGCGTCTGCGCACATTCAGAGATTGAACTCCAAGTCATAGTCAATATCTTCACAGAGACGTACGAAAGCATAAGCCTTACACTAAACATCCGTAAATATATTCAAAAAAGAGTTAGATGAGGTCCTTACTACTAGGGGGATCAAGGGGTATGGCGAGAAAGCAGGAATGGGGTACTGAAGTTGCATGTTCAGCCATGAACTCATTGAATGGCGGTGCAGGCTAGAAGGGCCGAATGGCCTACTCCTGCACCTATTTTCTATGTTTCTATGTAAGACAAAGGTCCTCCACCAACCTGACTCCACCACACAGCACTGCCCCCCAATCATCAAGATCCACGGCGCAGCCCTGGACAACGTGGACCACTTTCCATACCTCGGGAGCCTATTATCAGCAAGGGCAGACATAGACGACGAGGTTCAAAATCGCCTCCAGTGCGCCAGCGCAGCCTTCGATTGCCTGAGGAAAAGAGTGTTCAAAGACCAGACCCTCAAATCTGTCACCAAGCTCATGGTCTACAGGGCTGTAGTGATACCCATCCTCCTTTGTGGCTCAGAGACATGGACCATATACAGTAGACACCTCAAGTCGCTGGAGAAATACCACCAACGATGTCTCCGCAAGATCCTGCAAATCCCCTGGGAGGACAGACACACCAACGTTAGCGTCCTCGATCTGGCCAACATCGCCAGCATCGAAGCACTGACCACACTTGACCAGCTCCGTTGGGCGGCCACATTGTTCGCATGCCTGACACAAAACTCCCAAAGCAAGTGCTCTTCTCGGAACTCCTACACGAGCCCCAGGTGGGCAGAGGAGCTGCTTCAAGGACACCCTCAAAGCCTCCTTGATAAAATGCAAAATGCCCACCGACACCTGGGAATCCCTGGCCAAAGACCGCCCTAAGTGGAGGAAGAGCATCCGGGAGGGCGCTGAGCACCTCGAGTCTCGTCACCGAGAGCATGCAGAAATCAAGCGCAGGCAGCGGCAGGAGTGTGCGGCAAACCAGACTCCCCACCCACCCCTTCCCTCAACCACTGTCTGTCCCACCTGTGACAGAGACTGTAATTCCTGTATTGGACTGTACAGTCACCTAAGAACTCATTTTTGGAGTGGAAGCAAGTCTTCCTCGATTTCGAGGGACTGCCTATGATGATGATGTAGCTCTGTAAATAAAGATAAGTTAATGGGTTTGTAATAATTACTTTTAAATTCTCAGTGATTAAGGTGAAAAGGGTCCAGAGAATGTTTTCTGAATTTTTATTTTACGTTTTTTGAAAATATGTGTGTGTTTTTCTCCTCCTAGGCCCAGCCCGCAGCCTCGGTGTAAATTTTAGAATTCACCGCCCATTTCTTTTTAAGAACCGCCCAAATGGCCCAAGCTTCCATTTCCCCTGAGAATCGGGATGCAAGGTCCTTTTTTTCGCGGGGAGTCGTATTTTTTTCTTTTCTTTTAAATGGAATTTTTCGGCAGTGGTATGTTGGGCAGCAATCTGGCACTGGTGGATTGTAGGGAAAATCTAGCCCCAGGTCTAAACTCGCCACACTGGCACACTGAAAATTAACTACTACAAATGTGGCACCTCATTCCTTCAGCTTTTCATTGTTGGGGTTTAAAATATATAAATATATCCACATTTTCTTTCTGTCTCCAATCTTTCTTTCCCTTTCTGTAGCTGATTTGATATTGAAATCACTATTCTAACCCAGACTTCCTGGTTCAGACTCTGCTCATTAACAATTCTTCCATTTGATTGAGACCCATTCTCGGTCCACACAGGCCTGTACAGGCCGCTGCGATCTTTGGCTTTCGAACTTGCAACAACTTCCACTGCAAAAGGTTAGAGAAATTCACCGACCAAGTGCGGCAATAAATTCTGGCGCTCAAGGTCCAAACTTGTGTTTACAAACAGCGCGGTCAGCCCGGCTCCGCCCAAAGTTACACTGCGACTCGGGGAGTGCAATTGCTCATTGCCCCGAGTTCGTCACTGATATCCTCAGGAACAAGAAAAGCCCTTTATCTCAGGTTAAACAGCTGCTTTCTGCCGTAATCAGATCGTCTCTCTTTATTCTCCATTTCAGCAATGCTGCCGGCCCGACACTGGGAGAGGGGTTTCAGGGGCAGGTTCTTCACACCCTGGGAGAGGGGTTTCAGGGGCAGGTTCCTCACACACTGGGAGAGGGTTTCAGGGGCAGGTACCTCACACACTGGGAGAGGGGTTTCAGGGGCAGGTTCCTCACAACCTGGGAGAGGGGTTTCAGGGGCAGGTTCCTCACACACTGGGAGAGGGGTTTCAGGGGCAGGTTCCTCACACCCTGGGAGAGGGGTTTCAGGGGCAGGTACCTCACACACTGGGAGAGGGGTTTCAGGGGCAGGTACCTCACACCCTGGGAGAGGGGTTTCAGGGGCAGGTACCTCACACCCTGGGAGAGGGGTTTCAGGGGCAGGTACCCCACACCCTGGGAGAGGGGTTTCAGGGGCAGGTACCCCACACCCTTGGAGAGGGGTTTCAGGGGCATGTTCCTCACACCCTGGGAGAGAGGTTTCAGGGGCAGGTACCCCACACCCTGGGAGAGGGGTTTCAGGGGCATGTTCTTCACACTCTGGGAGAGGGGTTTCAGGGGCAGGTACCTCACACCCTGGGAGAGGGGTTTCAGGGGCAGGTACCCCACACCCTGGGAGAGGGGTTTCAGGGGCAGGTACCCCACACCCTGGGAGAGGGGTTTCAGGGGCAGGTACCCCACACCCTGGGAGAGGGGTTTCAGGGGCAGGTACCCCACACCCTGGGAGAGGGGTTTCAGGGGCAGGTTCCTCACACCCTGGGAGAGGGGTTTCAGGGGCAGGTTCCTCACACACTGGGAGAGGGGTTTCAGGGGCAGGTACCCCACACCCTGGGAGAGGGGTTTCAGGGGCAGGTACCCCACATAACCTCCTCCACAAACACAGCTTCCCATTTAATCCACAATTACAATTTCGCCAAAAGTGCTTTAGATTAAATTTAATGCAAGAAAACTGTTTCCTAGGCAACAAGAATAACTTTTGTTTGAATGTAAAGTTGATGTGGAGAGCGCTTCCCCGCATTGCTCAAACACAGAGTGGGGAGGGCGAGACAGCCCCTCGGCCAGCTTCCGCCTCCATAACCTAACCAACCCTCAGTTACATCGCCAAACTCACCGCGGTCCTCCTCCCCGGGAGCGGCTGTGTCCCGGACTGATGCTGGGATTGGGGCCGCTCGGGCTCACACTCTGTTCTGTTTCTGCTTCTGACTCGGAGGCGCCCCTGAAGCCTGTGCAACTGGCCAGGAAGTGAGGCTGAAAGTTGGGAGCTGAGCTGGGGCGGGGAACGAGCTCCTGGAACTAAGGATACCTGCACAGCACACTTACACTGACACTGAGCACAGAACACTGACAGGGAAATGATTGCAGACACCGGGAGGTGCCGGCGGGCCACGCAGAGCCAGCTTCATCCATAGAAACATAGAAAATAGGTGGAGTAGGCCATTCGGCCCTTCGAGCCTGCACCACCATTCAATATGATCATGTCTGATCATGTACTTCAGTACCCCATTTCTGCTTTCTCTCCGTACCCCCTCATCCCTTTAGCTGTAAGGGTCACATCTAACTCGCTTTTGAATATATCAAATAAACTGGCCTCAACAACTTTCTGTGGTAGAGAATTCCACATGCTCATAACTCTCTCAGTGAATACGTTTCTCCTCATCTCGGTCCTAAATGGTTTACCCCTTATCCTTAGACTGTGACCCCTGGTTCTGGACTTCCCCAACATCGGGAACATACTTCCTGCATCTAACCTGTACAATCCCGTCAGAATTTTATATGTTTCCATGAGATCCCCTCTCATTCTTCTAAATTCCATTGAATAGAAGCCTAGTCGATCCAGTCTTTCTTCATATGTCAGTCCAGTCATCCCGGGAATCAGTCTGGTGAACCTTCACTGCACTCCCTCAATAGCAAGAATGTCCTTCCTCAGATTTGGAGACCAAAACTGTACACAATATTCAAGGTGTGGCCTCACCAAGGCCCTGTACAACTGCAGTAAGATCTCCCTGCTCCTATCATAAGAACAGAAGAAGATAAGAATTAGGAACAGGAGTAGGCCATCTAGCCCCTCGAGTCTGCTCCGCCATTCAACAAGATCATGGCTGATCTGGCCGTGGACTCAGCTCCACTTACCCGCCCGCTCCCCGTAACCCTTAATTCCCTTATTGGTTAAAATTTCCCTTATTGGTTAAAAATTCCCTTATTGGTTAAATCCTCTCAGTATGAAGGCCAACATGCCATTTGCCTTCTTCACCGCCGCTGTACCTGTATGCCAACTTTCAATGACTGATGTACCATGACACCCAGGCCTCGTTGCACCTCCCCTTTTACTAATCTGTCACCATTCAGAAAATAATCCTCCTTCCTGTTTTTACCACCAAAGTGGATAACCTCACATTTATCTTCATTATACCGCATCTGCCATGTATTTGCCCACTCACCTAACCTCTTTAAGTCACCCTGCAGCCTCTTAGCATCCTCCTCACAGTTCACATTGCCACCCAGCTTAGTGTCATCTGCAAACTTGGAGATATTACATTCAATTCCTTTATCTAAATCATTAATGTATATTGTAAATAGCTGGGGTCCCAGCACTGAACCTTGCAGTACCCCACTAGTCACTGCCTACCATTCTGAAAAGGACCCATTTATTCCTACTCATTGCTTCCTGTCTGCCAATCAGTTCCCTATCCACATCAGTACATTACCCCCAATACCATGTGCTTTAATTTTGCACACTAATCTCTTGTGTGGGACCTTGTCAAAAGCCTTTTGAAAGTCTAAATACACCACATCCACTGGCTCCCCCTTGTCCACTCTACTAGTTACATCCTCAAAAAATTCTAGAAGATTTGTCAAGCATGATTTCCCTTTCATAAATCCATGCTGACTTGGACCGATCCAGTCACTGCTTCACATTCCTGCTCCTCAATCGGCCCCAGTCTCATCAACCTGACAAAATCTAACTTCACAGCTCAACAGCCAAATCACACAAAGAGAAAAAGGAACTGTGTGAAACTAAATATTATTTACAGCGTGGACTGCGTGTGTTCTAGAGATTAAGAAGAATTCAACTGAAAAAAGAGTATTGGTTATATTTGAGTCAAAAACATTGGAGCCATAATATTTTCTGGCATATTTTGTATGTGCAGCGCTTCCTTACAGTAAGGGCGAGGATAAGCCTAACCCTGATCCCTAACACCAACCCCACCCCCAAAGCATCATCATCATAGGCGGTCCCTTGAACAAGGATGACTTGCTTCCACACCAAAAGGGATGAGTTTCAATGAAGGACCCGATGTTCCAGTCCTGAACTCCAGGGATGGAAGATGCCTGTGCGTGGATTTTTTTAACATGTGGTGACCGTTGCACATCACGGGCTTGACAGAGCAAGGCCTTTAACCAGTGGCAACGGTTAACCAAGACGACTGGAGACCTGCTCTGCTGCACGGACCTAGTGTGCGCGCATATCGCAGTGTGGGCTGCCCCTGGGCCCTCGACTCTTCTGGGCCCCATACCCTCATTCACCACACCTCCACCACGATCTCCCCCCGAATCTCAGCTGTTATGTCTCAAATAAAGCAGTGTAACCGAGTATGTAGACGTGAGTAAGTGTAACCTTAGTCTCTTTATTTTAACTCCAGAATGCTGGTACAGCATGGGAGGCCTGCTTATATACAGTGCTCCCAAGGGATGCTGGGGTCCCTTGGGACTCCAACAGATATGCCCTCTGGTGGCGGTAGGATGCTGGTTACATAGGGTTGCATACATAACATCACTCTCTCCCAAAGTCAATAGTACACTTGTTTACAGGGTGAGAAAATCTGGGGCTTTCCGCTCCCTAATCAGTCGTCTCGGTACAAACACAGGTGCGGGTGAGTTGGTTGGGCCTTCGCTGGGCTGCTGGGCAGCCGGCCTTGCTGGGCTGCTGGGGATGATGAGTTCAGCTTCGTGGTCAACCGTGATGTCGGTTGCCACTTGTGTGTGTGTCGGAGGGTCAAAGTTGGTGGTGTCCTCTTCAGGTTGCTCGTGGCTGTCTGTGAATCGCAATTTGGTTTGGTCCAAATGCTTTCTGCAAGTTAGTCCATTTGCGAGTTTGACCTGAAACACCCTACTCCCTTCTTTGGCTGTGACAGTGCCAGCAAGCCATTTGGGACCATGTCCATAGTTGAGTACAAATACAGGGTCATTGACTTCAATATCGCGTGAAAAATTTGCGCGATCATGGTACATGCTTTGTTGATGCCGCCTGCCCTCAACATGATCCTGGAGATCAGAGTGGACTAGAGAGAACCTTGTTCAGAGCGTCCTTTTCATGAGCAGCTTGGCTGGGGGAATCCCGGTGAGTGAGTGGGGTCTGGTGCAGTAGCTGAGCAGAACTTGGGACAGGCGGGTCTGCAGGGAGCCTTCCAACACGCGTTTCAAGCTTTGTTTTATGGTTTGGATTGTCCGTTCTGCCTGGTTGTTGGATGTGGGCTTGAACGGGGCAGATGTGACATGCTTGATCCCACTGCGGGTCATGAATTCCTTGAATTCAGCACTGGTGAAACATGGCCCATTGTCGCTGACAAGGACATCAGGCAGGCCGTGCGTGGCAAACATGGTTAGTAGGTTTTTGATGGTGGCAGTGGATGTTCTTGCAGACATTATTACACATTCAATCCATTTTGAATAAGCATCCACAACAACCAAGAACATTTTGCCTAGGAACAGGCCAGCGAAGTTAACGTGGATCCTAGACTACGGTTTGGAGGGCCATGACCACAAACTTAGCAGTGCCTCCCTGGGTGTATTGCTCAGTTGTGAGCAAGTGTTGCATTGGTGCACGCAAGACTCCAAATCTGAGTCTATGCCGGGCCACCACACATGGGATCTGGCGATAGCTTTCATCATTACTATGCCTGGGTGGGTACTGTGCAGGTTGCGTATGAACATTTCCCTGCCTTTCTTGGGCAAAACCACATGATTACATCACAAAAGACAGTCCGCCTGTATGGACATTTCGTCTTTATGCCGCTGGAACAGCTTGATCTCTTCCTGCATCTCCACTGGGACGCTGGTCCAACTCCCATGGAGGACACAGTTTTTTACAAGGAACAATAAAGGATCCTGGCTGGTCCAGGTCCTGATCTGGTGGGCCGTAACGGGTGACTTTTCATTTTCAAATACATCCATCACCAAGAGCAAGTCTGCAGGCTGTGCCATTTCCACCCCGGTGGTGGGCAATGGTAGCCGACTGAGAGCATCAGCGCAGTTCTCTCTGCCTGGTCTGTGGCGAATTACATAGTTATATGCAGACAGCGTGAGCGCCCATCTTTGGATGCGAGCAGAGGCATTGGTATTGATGCCTTTGCTCTCTGAGAATAGCGATATGAGTGGCTTGTGGTCAGTTTCTAACTTGAACTTAAGCCCAAACAGATACTGGTACATTTTTTTTACCCCATAAACGCATGCCAGAGCTTCTTTTTCAATCATGCTGTAGGCCCTTTCGGCCTTGGACAAGCTCCTGGACACATAGGCGACCGGTTGCAATGTTCTCGATTCGTTAGTTTGTTGTAACACACACCCGACCCCGTACGAAGACACATCACAAGCTAGCACTAAACGTTTATATGGATCAACGAGACGTGGCTCTATGATGATCAGGGCTGGGAACTCAACATCCAGGGGTATTCAACATTCAGGAAGGATAGAATAAAAGGAAAAGGAGGTGGGGTAGCATTGCTGGTTAAAGAGGAGATTAATGCAATAGTTAGGAAGGACATTAGCTTGGATGATGTGGAATCGATATGGGTAGAGCTGCAGAACACCAAAGGGCAAAAAACGTTAGTGGGAGTTGTGTACAGACCTCCAAACAGTAGTAGTGATGTTGGGGAGGGCATCAAACAGAAAATTAGGGGTGCATGCAATAAAGGTGCAGCAGTTATCATGGGTGACTTTAATATGCATATATATTGGGCTAACCAAACTGGAAGCAATACAGTGGAGGAGGATTTCTTGGAGTGCATAAGGGATGGTTTTCGAGACCAATATGTCGAGGAACCAACTAGGGGGGAGGCCATCTTAGACTGGGTGTTGTGTAATGAGAGAGGATTAATTAGCAATCTCGTTGTGCGAGGCCCCTTGGGGAAGAGTGACCATAATATGGTGGAATTCTACATTAGGATGGAGAATGAAACAGTTAATTCAGAGACCATGGTCCAGAACTTAAAGAAGGGTAACTTTGAAGGTATGAGGCATGAATTGGCTAGAATAGATTGGCGAATGATACTTAAGGGGTTGACAGTGGATGGGCAATGGCAGACATTTAGAGACCGCATGGATGAACTACAACAATTGTACATCCCTGTCTGGCGTAAAAATAAAAAAGGGAAGGTGGCTCAACCGTGGTTATCAAGGGAAATCAGGGATAGTATTAAAGCCAAGGAAGTGGCATACAAATTGGCCAGAAATAGCAGCGAACCCGGGGACTGGGAGAAATTTAGAACTCAGCAGAGGAGGACAAAGGGTTTGATTAGGGCAGGGAAAATAGAGTACGAGAGGAAGCTTGAAGGGAACATTAAGACGGACTGCAAAAGCTTCTATAGATATGTAAAGAGAAAAAGGTTAGTAAAGACAAATGTAGTTCCTCTTGCAGTCTGAATCAGGGGAAGTCATAACGGGGAACAAAAAAATGGCAGACCAATTGAACAAGTACTTTGGTTCGGTATTCACTAAGGAGGACACAAACAACCTTCCGGTTATAAAAGGGGTCAGAGGGTCTAGTAAGAAGGAGGAACTGAGGGAAATCCTTATTAGTCGGGAAATTGTGTTGGGGAAATTGATGGGATTGAAGGCCGATAAATCCCCAGGGCCTGATGGACTGTATCCCAGAGTACTTAAGAGGTGGCCTTGGAAATAGCGGATGCATTGACAGTCATTTTTCAACATTCCATAGACTCTGGATCAGTTCCTATGGAGTGGAGGGTAGCCAATGTAACCCCACTTTTTAAAAAAGGACGGAGAGAGAAAACAGGGAATTATAGACCGGTCAGCCTGACATCGGTAGTGGGTAAAATGATGGAATCAATTATTAAGGATGTCATAGCAGCGCATTTGGAAAGAGGTGGCATGATAGGTCCAAGTCAGCATGGATTTGTGAAAGGGAAATCATGCTTGACAAATCGTCTGGAATTTTTTGAGGATGTTTCCAGTAGAGTGGACAAGGGAGAACCAGTTGATGTGGTGTATTTGGACTTTCAGAAGGCTTTCAGACAAGGTCCCACACAAGAGATTAATGAGCAAAGTTAAAGCACATGGGATTGGGGGTAGTGTGCTGACGTGGATTGAGAACTGGTTGGCAGACAGGAAGCAAAGAGTAAGAGTAAATGGGTACTTTTCAGAATGGCAGGCAGTGACTAGTGGGGTACCGTAAGGTTCTGTGTTGGGGCCCCAGCTGTTTACATCGTACATTAACGATTTAGACGAGGGGATTAAATGTAGTATCTCCAAATTTGCGGATGACACTAAGCTGGGTGGCAGTGTGAGCTGTGAGGAGGATGCTATGAGGCTGCAGAGTGACTTGGATAGGTTTGGTGAGTGGGCAAATGCATGACAGATGAAGTATAATGTGGATAAATGTGAGGTTATCCACTTTGGTGGTAAAACAGAGAGACAGACTATTATCTGAATGTGACAGATTAGGAAAAGGGGAGGTGCAACGAGACCTGGGTGTCATGGTACATCAGTCATTGAAGGTTGGCATGCAGGTACAGCAGGTGGTTAAGAAGGCAAATGGCATGTTGGCCTTCATAGCGAGGGGATTTGAGTACAGGGCAGGGAGTTGTTACTACAGTTGTACAGGGTCTTGGTGAGGCCACACCTGGAGTATTGTGTACAGTTTTGGTCTCCTAACTTGAGGAAGGACATTCTTGCTATTGAGGGAGTGCAGCGAAGGTTCACCAGACTGATTCCTGGGATGGCGGGACTGACATATCAAGGAAGACTGGGATCAACTGTGCTTGTATTCACTGGAGTTCAGAAGAATGAGAGGGGATCTCATAGAAACGTTTAAAATTTTGATGGGTTTCGACAGGTTAGATGCAGGAAGAATGTTCCCAATGTTGGGGAAGTCCAGAACCAGGGGTCACAGTCTAAGGATAAGGGGTAAGCCATTTAGGACCGAGATGAGTAGAAACTTCTTCAACCAGAGAGTGGTGAACCTGTGGAATTCTCTACCACAGAAAGTTTTTGAGGCCAATTCACTAAATATATTCAAAAAGGAGTTAGATGTTGTCCTTACTACTAGGGGGATCAAGGGGTATGGCAAGAAAGCAGGAATGGGGTACTGAAGTTGCATGTTCAGCCATGAACTTAATGAATGGCGGTGCAGGCTCGAAGGGCCGAATGGCCTACTCCTGCACCTATTTTCTATGTTTCTATGTTTCTATGCAAGACAAGCAGTTTGTTGGAAATAACAGATTTTTGGCCTTCTCAAAAGCCATCTCTTGTGATTCCCCCTTACCCGGTCATCTCCCTTGTGCAGCAACACATGTAGGGGTTCTAACAAGTTGCTTAACACGGGTAGGAAATTACCAAAATAATTGAGGAGTCCCAGGAACGACCGCAGTTCCATCACGTTCTCTGGTCTCGGCGCGTTCTTGCTGGCCTCCGTCTTGCGTCGGTGGGTCTGATGCTGTCTGCCGCGATTCTTCTCCCTAAGAACTCGACCTCTGGTGCCAGGAAAACACACTTCGAGTGTTTCAACCTGAGTCCCACGCGATCTAGCCGACTTAGAACCTCCTCCAGGTTCTTCAACTGTTCGATGGTGTGCCGACCTGTGATCAATATGTCATCCTGGAAAACCACGGTGCGCGGAACCGACTTTAGCAAACTCTCCATGTTCCTTTGAAAAATAGCCACAGCCGATCGAATCCCAAACGGGCATCTTTTGTAGATGAACAGACCTTTGTGTGTTTTGATGCAGGTGAGGCCTTTCGAAGATTCCGCCAGCTCCTATGTGATGTAGGCCGAAGTCAGGTCCAACTTGGTGAATGTCTTTCCTCCAGCCAGCGTCGCAAATAGGTCATCTGCCTTCGGTAGCGGGTACTGGTCCTGCAGTGAAAAATGGTTAATCGTTACTTTAGAATCCCCACAAATTCTGACCGTGCCATCGCCCTTAAGAACCGGAACAATTGGACTGGCCCACTCGTTGAACTCCACCAGCAGGATGATGCCCTCTCGTTGCAGCCTGTCTAGCTCGATCTCCACTTTCTCTTGCATCACATATGGCACCGCCATGCCTTCTGGTGGATGGGTCATGTACCGAGAACCAAGTGGATTTGCATCTTTGCCCTCGAGAAACTTCCAATGCCTGGCTCAAACAACGACGGAAACATGCTCAGAATCTGGGCACATGAGGCGTCGTCGACAGACGAGAGCGCTCGGATGTCGTCCCAGTTCCAGCGGATTTTTCCCAGCCAGCTTCTGCCGAACAGTGTGGGGCCATCTCCTGGTACAATCCATAGTGGGAATTCGTGCACTGCTCCATCATAGGAGACTTTTACTGCTGCACTGCCAATTACAGGGATCAGCTCTGTAGTGTAAGTTCTCAGCTTGGTATGAATAGGGCTCAGCTTAGGCCTGTGTGTCTTGTTGCACCAAAGCCTGTCAAAGGCCCTTTTGCTCATGATGGACTGACTCGCACCCGTGTCCAGTTCCATGGATACTGAAATTCCGTTCTGTTCGACTTTTAACATGATCGGTAGACATTTCGTGGTGAATGTGAGTACACCGTACATTTCTGCCTCCTTGGTTTGAATCTCTAGTTCAGTTTGATTCATCATGGATTGGTCTTCCTTTGCAACATGGTGATTTGCAGGGTTTGCAGCTCGTCTGCACATTCGCTGGAGGTGTCCCATTGTTCCACAGCCTTTGCACCCATAATGTTTGAAGCGGCATTGATGGGCTCGATGATCACCTCCGCAGCGCCAACAAGGTGTTAATTGCCTCGCATTAACGCATGATGGTGGACTCTGGGTCATCTGAGGTCATGCAGTGCAGGCGTGTACGTTCTGCCATATGCATCCCTGCCTGAAAACGACATTACTTTGTGTACAGTACTTGCCGAAACATCTTTGTGGTGCAAAATTTGTTTGGTGTTATCGCTGGTGGACATAAATGCCTGGGCCATCGTTATGGCTTTGCTCAGGTTCGGTGTTTCAACAGTCAATAGTTTGCAAAGGATAACCTCATGGCCAATGCCAAGCATAAAAAGGTCTCTTAGCATTTGCTCCAGGAATCCATCGAATTCGCAATGTTCTGCAAGGCGCCTTAGTTCAGCGACGTAGCTCGCCCCTTCCTGGCCTTCAGACTGTTGACATGTGTAAAATCGATACCTTGCCATCAGAATGCTCTCCTTCGGATTTAGGTGCTCCTGGACCAGCATATACAGTTCTTCATACGATTTGGTTGTTGGTTTCACCGGAGCAAGAAGATTTTTCATGAGGCCATAGGTTGTTGGCCACAGACGGTAAGGAGGATCGCCCTTCGTTTGGCAGCGTTCGCACTCCCTTCCAGTTCGTTGGCAATGACATATTGGTGGAGTTGCTCCACAAAGGCCTCCCGATCGTCCCCTTCTGAGAATTTCTCCAGGATACCAACAGTTCTCTGCATTCTCTGCATGGTTTGTTAAGTCGTCGCCAGTTGTTATGTCTCAAATAAAGCTATGTAACTGAGTACTGTAGCCGTGAGTAAGTGTGACCTTAGTCTCTTTATTCTAACTCCAGGTGCTGTTACAGCATGAGAGGTATGCTTATATACAGTGCTCCCAAAGGATGCTGGGATCCCTTGGGACTCCAACAGATACACCCTCTGGTGGTGGTAGGATGCTGGTTACATAGTGTTGCATACATAACATCAGCCACGATCACTTGCCGCTCCTCTGCTTTACCAGTGCCCCACCGATGCTCCTGCCCACGCTCCAAACAGCGACCTGGGTCCTGATGACATCACCCAGTCGCCTACCTTGAAGCCGTCGCATACTGGGAGCAGCTCGCGCTGGATGTTGTAGTGGTATGCTCCAGCTTTTATACTTCCCGACCTGCGGAGCTGTACTCTCACAGGAAGAGATTCACTCAGTCATCCAACCTGCTGAAACACCAACGTACTCGGACTGGGGAGTGACCGTTTCCCTGCTCCATGTGTGCATGGTGGCCCCCTGACCTGTGAGAGAACAACTCCACAGGTCAGGAAATATAAGACCTGGAGCGGTGGGTCCTGGAACATCGTGTACCCAATCCCAAAGCACAGCTTTCTAACTAGCCGTGAAATACCCCAAATTATTACCCGCTCCTGACTCAGTGTCACTGAATAAGAAAGGGGCAATCCCTGAGCTCCAGGACTGGGGCTGAGAAGGGGGGGCCTTGCGGACTGGATTTGGGGGGGAGGGGGAGGATGGCTCCAGGACTGGGGGTAAGGAGGGGAAGGGGGGCTCCAGGACTTGGGCGTGGGGGGGGGAGGGGCCTCGAGGACTGGGATTGAGATGGGAGGGCTTCAGGACTGGGGGGGGTGAGAGGGGAGAGGGTGATGGGGCTCCAGGACTGGGGTGAGGCGGGGAGCAGAGAGGATGGGGGGAGCTCAGTACTCGGCAGAGGCAGTGCACAAACAGCTCTATGAATCGTATCTGGGGGGCTAACAAGTTGGGGTGGACACAGTCTGGCTTTTCCCGGAAGTGGTTACAGAGTGTTCAATGCCCTATGTGGCAGGTGGAGTACAATGTGGGGAAATTAGAGCTTCATTTTGGCAGAATAGTAAAAGAGAACATTTTTTAAATGGTGAGAAAATCGGAAATGGTAGCATCGTGATGATGTTACAGGACTTGTAATCCACAGGCCTGGATTAATGATCTGGAAACCCGAGTTCAAATCCCACTACGGCAGCTAGGAGTTTTAAATTCAATTAATTAAATAAATCTGGAATAAAAAGCTACTGTCAGTAATGGTGACCATGGAACTATCGGATTATCGGAAAAAGTCATCTGGTCCACTAATGTCCTTTAGGGAAGGAAATCTGCCGTCCTTACCCGGTCTGGCCGATATGTGACTCCAGACCCACAGAAATGTGGTTGACTATTAACTGCCCTCTGAAATGTCCCAGCGAGACACTCAGTTGTAACAAACCGCAACAAGTAACAATAAAACCGGACGGACCACCCGGCATCGACCTTGGCACTGCCTTTGGACACGACAACGACACACCCAGCCCCATCGACCCTGCAAAATCCTCCTCACCGACATCTGGGGATTTGTGCAAAAATTGGGAGAGCTGTCCCACAGACTAGTCAAGCAACAGCCTGACATATCCATACTCACAGAATCATACCTTTCAGCCAATGTCCCACACTCCTCCATCACCATCCCTGGGTATGTCCTGTCCCACCGGCAGGACAGGCCCACCAGGGGTGGTGGCACAGTGGTGTACAGTTGGGAGGGAGTGGCCCTGGGAGTCTGCAACATCGACTCCGGACCCCATGAAGTCTCATGGCTTCAGGTCAAGCATGGGCAATGAAACCTCCTGCTGATTACCACCTACCGCCCTCCCTCAGCTGATGAATCAGTATTCCTCCATGTTGAACACCACTTGGAAGAAGCACTGAGGGTAGCAAGGGCACAGAATGTGCTCTGGGAAGGGGGGGGCTTCAATGTCCATCACCAAGAGTAGCTCGGTAGCACTACTTCTGACTGAGCTGGCCGAGTCCTGAAGGACAAAGCTGCCAGGTGGTGAGAGAACCAACACGAGGGAAAACCCCACTTGACCTCGTCCTCAGCAATCTACCTGTCGCAGATGCATCTGTCCATGACAGCATTGGTAGCAGTGACCACCGCACAGTGCTTGTGGAGACAAAGTCCCATCTTCACACTGAGGACACCCTCCATTGTGTTGCATGGCACTACCAACGTGCTAAATGGGATAGATTCAGAACAGAGCTAGCAGCTCAAAACTGGGCGTCCATGAGGCAGCAGCAGAATTGTATTCCACCACAATCTGTAACCTCGTGACCCAGCATCTCCCTCAGTCTACCATTACCATCAAGCCAGAGGACCAACCCTGGTTCAATGAAGAGTGTAGAAGAGCATGCCAGGAGCAGCACCAGGCGTACTTAATAACGAGGTGCCAACCTGGGGAAGCTGCAACACAGGACTACATGCATGCTAAAGAGCGGAAGCAGCATGCCATAGACAGAGCTAAGCGATCCTACAATCAATGGATCAGATCAAAGTTCTGCAGTCCTGCCACATCCAGTCGTGAATGGTGGAGGACCATTAAACAACTAACGGGAGGATGTGGCTGCATGAATATCCCCATCCTCAATGATGGTGGAGCCGAGCATGTGTGCAAAAGTCAAGGTGAAGCATTTGCAACCATCTTCAGCCAGAGCTTCTTTTTCAATCATGCTGTTTGCCCTTTCGGCCTTGGACAAATTCCTGGACGCATAAGCGACCAGTTGCAATGTTCCCGATTCGTTTGCTTGTTATAACACACACCTGACCCCGTACGAAGATGCATCGCAAGCTAGCGCTAAATATTTACATGGGTCATACAGAACAAGCAGTTTGTTGGAACATAAGATTTCTGTCTTTCTCAAAAGCAGCCTCTTGTGATTTCCCCCATACCCAGTCATCTCCCTTGCGTAGCAACACATGTAAGGGTTCCAGCAAGGTGCTTAACCCGGGTAGGAAATTACCAAAATAATTGAGGAGTCCCAGGAACGACCGCAGCTCCGTCACGTTCTCTGGTCTCAGCGCGTTCTTGATGGCCTCCGTCTTGGCGTCGGTGGGTCTGATGCCGTCTGCCGCGATTCTCCTCCCTAAGAACTCGACCTCTGGCGCCAGGAAAACACACTTCAAGCGTTTCAACCTGAGTCCCACACGATCTAGCCATCTTAGAACCTCTTCCAGGTTCTGCAAGCGTTCAATGGTGTCCTGACCTGTGACCAGTATGTCGTCCTGGAAAACCATGGTGCACGGAACCGACTTTAGCAGACTCTCCAAGTTCCTTTGAAAAATAGCCACAGCCGATCGAATCCCAAACGGGCATCTATCGTAGATGAACAGACCTTTGTGCGTTTTGATGCAGGTGAGGCCTTTCGAAGATTCCGCCAGCTCCTGCATCATGTAGACCGAGGTCAGGTCCAACTTGGTGAATGTCTTCCCTCCTGCCAGCATAGCAAATAGGTCATCTGCCTTGGGTAGTGGGTACTGGTCCTGCAGCGCAAAACGGTTAATCATCGCCCTTCAGAACCAGAACAATCGGACTGGCCCACTCGTTGAACTCCACCGGCGTGATGATGCCCTCTCATTGCAGCCTGTCCAGCTCAATCTCCACTTTCTCTCGCATCATGTATGTCACCGCATGTGTCTTGTGGTGGATGGGTCATGTACCGGGAACCAAGAGGATCTGCACCTTCGCCCCAGAGAAATTTCCGATGCCTGGCTCAAACAACGACGGGAACGTGCTCACGTGAGGCGTCATCGTGAGGCGTCATCGACGGATGAAAGCGCTCGGATGTCGCCCCAGTTCCAGCGGATTTTCCCCAGCCAGCTTCTGCCGAACAGTGTGGGGCTATCTCTTGGTACAATGCAGAGTGGTAGTTCGTGCACCGCTCCATCATAGGTGAGTTTTACTACTGCACTGCCAATTACAGGGATCAGCTCTTCAGTGTAAGTTCTCATCTTGGTATGAATAGGGCTCAGCTTGGGCCTTTGTGCCTTGTTGCACCAAAGCCTCTCGGATGCCTTTTTGCTCATGATGGACTGACTCGCACCCATGTCCAATTCCATGGATAGTGGAATTCTGTTCAGTTCAACTTTTAACATGATCGGTCCACTAATGTGCACCGTCGGATGCAGAGCTCCAATTCTGCGTCAATACCAGGCCACCAGGCGTGGGATCTGGCTATGACCTTCATGAGAACGATCCCCGGGTGCTCGCGGTGGAGCTCCCGGACAAACGCCTCTCTGCCTCGCAAAGGCATGACTACTCGGCTGCCCCACATCAGGCAGTCTGCCTGTAGTGATAGTTCATGCATGTGCCTATGGAAAGGTTTGATTTCCTCGGGGCAGGCATCGCGAGCCTCTGCCCAGTCACCAGTTAAAACACATCTTTTGACTAAGGATAACGTGGGGTCGCTGGTTGTCCAGGCTCTGATTTGGCGAGCCGTCATGGGCGAACCTGTGGACTCAAAGGCATTGATTGCCATGACCATCTCACAGTCCTGTTCGTCGGACCCTTCCGTGGTCGCCAGGGGTAGCCTGCTAAGCGCGTCGGCACAGTTGTCTGTGCCTGGTCTGTGCCTTATTGTGTAGTCGTAAGACGCCAACATGAGTGCCCACCGTTGAATGCGCGCTGAGGCGTTGGCGTTTATTGCCTTGCTCTCGGATAGGAGGGACGTGAGGGGCTTGTGGTCGGTTTCTAACATGAGCTTGGCCCCGAAAAGGTATTGGTGCATCTTTTTGACACCGTACACGCACCCGAGCGCCTCCTTCTCTACCATTCCATACCCGTGCTCCGCCCGCGAAAGTGACCTGGAGGCATAAGCAATGAGTTGTAATTTACCCGCATCATTGACATGCTGTAAAACGCACCCGACCCCGTACGCTGACGCATCACATGTAAGAACTAGCTTTTTACCTGGGTCAAAAAAAGTCAAAACACTGTTGGAACATAGAAGGTTGCGTGCCTTATGAAGGCGCGTTCCTGGGCGTCCCCCCAAAACCAATTGCACCCCTTTCTGAGTAGCACGTGGAGAGGCTCCAGCAGCGTGCTCAAGTTCTGCATAAAATTCCCAAAGTAATTGAGTAGCCTGAGAAAGGCGCGCAGTTCCGAGACATTCCGGGGCCTGGGTGCCAGATGAATTGCTTCGGCTTTGGATTCTGTTGGGCGGATTCCATCAGCGGCAATCCTTCTGCCCAAAAATTCAACCTCGGGCACGAAAAACAGACACTTGCCGACCTGATGCCAAATGGGCATCGATTGTACATGAAAAGGCCTCGATGTGTGTTGATAGTTGTGAGTAGCTTAGATTCTTCGGTCAGTTCTTGCGTCATATACGCAGGTGTGAGATCTAGTTTTGAGAAAAGTTTTCCTCCAGCCAATGTGGCAAATAGGTCCTCCGCTCTGGGCAGCGGGTATTGGTCCTGTAGGGAGACTCTGTTTATGGTAGACTTCTAATCCCCACAGATTCGTACGGATCCATCAGGCTTCATGACGGGGACGATGGGACTTGCCCAGTCGCTAAATTCCACGGGTGAGATAAGGCCTTCCCGCAGAAGCCGGTCCAGTTCATGTTCCATCTTTTTCCTCATCACATAAGGCACAGCTCTAGCATTGTGATGGACCGGAATAGCATCCTGTGTGATGTAGATTTTAACTTTAGCCCCTTTGAAAGTGCCCACACCTGGCTGAAAGAGATGTTCAAATCGACTTAGAACTGTTGAGCAGGAGGTCCGTTCCTCTGACGACATAGCGTGAACATTATCCCACTTCCAATTTAGTTTTGCCAGCCAGCTTCTCCCCAACAGTGCTGGGAGATCTCCGGGGACAATCCACAGGGGAAGTCGGTTCACCGTCCCTTTGTGTGTGACTGAGAGAATGGCGCTGCCAAGGACTGGGACGATTTCTTTGGTATAGGTCCTTAGTTTGGTGTCGATCCTTGTGAGTTTTGGTCTGTTGCTTTTGTGAGGCCACAGCTGTTCAAATTGTTGGACGCTCATGAGAGACTGACTCGCTCCCGTGTCCAGTTCCATGTTGACGGGTATCCCGTTGAGTAGGACTCTCATCATTATTGGAGGCATCTTGTTGTAAGAACAGTGGACATTGATCGTGTTGACCCGCTGTACCTCGGTGTCCCGGGCACTGTCCCCACCGTCTTCTGGTCCGCTTTCCGACCTTTCCGATTCGTATATCAACCGAGCTGCTGTTTTTCTGCACATGCGGGCCAGATGCCCTGTATAGTTGCAGTTTCTGCAAACAGCATGCTGAAATCGACACCCCCTTGATGAGTGCCTTCCCCCACAGCTCCAGCACAGACTGCTTCCATTGTTTCCGACGGATGAGCTGCGTCTGGCTGATCTCTCTTGAGCTTCTCTCAGTTTGTAGTTGATTGCTCGCATTGTGGGTTGATGAGGTGTGAACGGCTGTTCATGTGGCCCTTGATGGCTTCTGGCGCCACTGCCTGCTGTTGAAGGCCTGCTCTCCTGCCTTTGTTTGTGTGTGGGGGTAGCGGCTTGTTTCACGCTGTGAACCCCTTGTTCCAATGTTTCATTAGTTGTTGTACCCGCAGTATAGATCAACCTCGTTTCTTCTCCTGCCAAGAATGTCTGTGCGACCAGTGCTGCTGCCTCTAGGGTCAAGTTCTTGGTCTCTATGAGCTTTTGGAATATGCCTGCATGGCCTATTCCTTCAATAAAAAGGTCTCTCAGTACTTCTCTCCTTAGTTCATCGGAGAACTCGCATAAATTAGCCAGCCTCCGAAGTTCCGCCACAAAATCAGGTATGCTCTGGCCCACACAGCATCTGTAGTTGTAGAACCTATGTCTGACCATGTGTAGGCTGCTCACTGGCTTCAAGTGGTCTCTCACCAATGTACTCAACTCTTCAAATGACTTGCTTGCTGGTTTCTCGGGTGCCATCAGGTCCTTCATTAAGGCGTATGTTTTCGAGCTACAGCTGGTCAAGAGATGGGCTCTTCTCTTGTCTGCCTTATCGTCGCCCAACCAGTCTTTGGTTACAAAGCTTTGTTGGAGCCTTTCTATAAAGTCTTCCCAATTATCTCCAGCATTGTATTTCTCATCTGAGCCGTTGGTAGCCATTCTGTGGATTCTGTGATCCCGTAACTCGTCGCCACTGTAAAGTCCTGACCCTGCAGTACAGACCTACACGAGACACATGTTGAAGTCAAGGTCACACAGGACCTGCACCTTTACTTCACAGCTCTGGAATGCCTCACTTGCCTCAGACCTGCCTTTATATACCTGTGTGGGACAGGTGTGCAGTGTCTCCTGCAAGTGTACCCCTGGTGGTAAGGTATGCTTGTGGTTACAGGTCATATCTAGTTACAGTCATGTATAGCATGATAAGATACAGTTATATACAGTGGTGTGAGATACATGACACTGCACAATTTAGAAACATAGAAATCTACAGCGCAGAAGGAAGCCATTTCGGCCCATTGTGTCCGCGCCGGCCGACAAAGAGCCGCACAGCCCTCGGTCAGCAGCCCTGAAGGTTACATATAAACCTATGAACAATAGCGGACAGGTAAAGAGCATCCGGCCCAACTAGTCTGACCCGCACAACTGTGACACCCCCTACACCGAAACATTCTACACTCCACCCCAACCAGAGCCATATGATCTCTGGGAGAGCCAAAAATCAGATTAAAAACCCAGACCAATTGGGGGAAAGAAATCTGGGAAAATTCCTCTCCGGTCCATCCAGGCGATCGAAACTGGTCTAGGAGATCACCCTGGCCTTATTCAATTCCCTGCAGTACTTACCATTGTATCTGCGCCAGCCAACAAGAGGTTATCCAGTCTAATACCAATTACCAGCTCGAGGTCCGTAACCCTGCAGGTTACGGCACTTCAAGTGTCCATCCAAGCACTTTTTAAATGTGGTGAGGGTTTCTACATCCACCACCCTTCCAGGCAGTGAGTTCCAGACCCCCACAACCCTCCGCGTGATGAAGCCTCCCCTCAAATCCCCTCTGAACCTTCCATCAACCACCTTAAAACTATGCCCCTCATAATTGATCCCTCCAAGGGAAATAGGCCCTTGCTATCCACTATATCTAGGCACCTAAAAATTTTATGGGCTGCTGACTGAGGGCCGTGCGGCTCTTTGTTGGCCGGCACGGACATGGTGAGCCTAAATGGCCTCCTTCTGTGCTGTAAATTTCTATGATTCTATGATACCAATGCCTTCCCTGGATAGGCACTCTGGAAGGTTTGGGGAGCTGGGAATTGTCCATGAGAGTAACTGAAAGTGTGAGAACTGAAATAATCTTGAGTTAGAAAGGAGAAAAGGCCCAAAAATAGAACAGTCAGTAACCAGACATCAATTAGTCTCTTCTTATCTTGGAAGAAACAAATACTCGATACACTGTGTTTGAGAAACAAAGCCGATTTATTTGGCACTGATCCAGAATATTAATCTCCAGCCAGTTATAGGGGACATTAAAATCAAGAGAAACAATAGTCGATGGTCAGAATGAACATGGTTTAGTCCTGATGTGATTATCAACAACTTATATTTATATAGCGCCTTTAATGAAATGGGGTCACCTATTTAAAACGGGAATGAGGAGGAATTTCTTCTCTCAGAGGGTTGTGAATCTTTGGAATTCTCTGCCCCAGAGAGCTGTGGAGGCTGGGTCATTGAATATATTTAAGGGAGAGATAGACAGATTTTTGAATGATAAGGGAGTCAAGGGGTATGGGGAGCAGGCAGGGAAGTGGAGTTGAGGCCAAGATCAGTTCAGCCATGATCATATTGAATGGCGGAGAAGGCTCGAGGGGCCAAATGGCCTACTCCTGCTCCTATTTCTGATGTTCTTGTGTTCTCTCTGTATCGACTCTATTAAAACCTTTCATAATTTAAAAAAACTTATTAAATGGCGGAGCAGGCTCGAGTGGCCAAATGACCTAATCCTGCTCCTATTTCTTATGTTCTTATGTTAACAAGTATTATGCAATAAAAATTTAATACTGAGCCACTTAAGTAGAAATTAGCGCAAGTGACCAAAGACTTGATCAATGAGGTATGTTTTGAGGAATGTCTTGAAGGAGGAAAGAGGGACGGGGGGGGGCGGGTGGGAGAGGTTTAGGTAGTGAGTTCCAGAGCTTGGGGCCCAGGCAACAGAAGGCACAGCCACCAATGATTGAGTGATTACAGTCAGGGTTGCTCAGGAGCGCACAATTAAAGGAGCGCAGACATCTTGGGGGTTTGTGGGGCTGGAGGAGATTGCAGAGATAGGGAGGGGCAAGGCCATGAAGGGATTTGAAAATAAGGATGAGATTTTTGAAATCGAGTCGTTGCTTAACCAGAAGCCAATATAGGTCAGTGAGCACAGGGGTGATGGGTGAGCAGATGGGTGCGAGTTAGGACACGGGCAACCGAATTTTAGATCACCTCTAGTTTACGTAGGGTAGAATGTGGGAGGCCAGCCAGGAGTGCATTGAAATAGTCAAGTCTAGAGGTAACAAAGGCATGGATGAGGATTTCAGCAGCGGATGAGCTGAGGCAGGGGCGGAGAGGGACGATGTTACGAAAGTGGAAATAGACGGTCTTAGTTATGCTGTGGATATGTGGTTGAAAGCTCACTTCAGGGTCAAATATGACACCAAGGTTGCGAACAGTGTGGTTTAGTCTCAAACAGATGATGGGAGAAGAATGGAGTCAGTGGCTAGGGAACGGAGTTTGTGGCGGGTTCCAAAAACAATGGCTTCAGTCTTCCCGATATTCAATTGGTGAAAATTTCTGCTGATTGAGAACTGGATGTCGGACAAGCAATCTGACAATTTATAGAGTGTGGAGGGGTCGAGAGAAGTGGTGGTGAGTGTCATCAGCGTATATGTACTATTATCAGCAGCAATAACAGCAGAATCCACCTCCGGCTGTAACGTGTGAACTCGCCGGTGTTTTAGCAGGCTGGATGAATGACTGAATCTCTTCCCACACTTGGTGCAGGTGAACGGCCTCTCCCCAGTGTGCACTCGCCAGTGACTCAGCAGGCCAGATGACTGAGTGAATCCCTTCCCACACTCGGTGCAGGTTGTAAGGGGAGCTTGATGTGTGGGTTCGAATCCACACTCCCCTGGGGTTCTGTACGTGCGATTTATGAGGATGGGTGAGTAATGAGGCACCAGACACAGTGGGTAAGAGTACGAAATGGCTAATGTTGTTTATTTAGAATAGTAAACACCAAGATAGAGGGCATAGGAAGAGGTCATAAATAGCAGTAATGGCACAATCTCACTCAACAACACGAAAAATCTCGCAACAGGGAAGGGGAAGATAAGAGGTTAAAACATTCCACTCACACACAACCACACCTCCCACTTCCACCCTTCTTACCAATTCCTATCCTAAATTGAGTCTGTGAGGGGGTTTGGACTATACTCACAATCCTATCAACTCCGGGGTTCTGGGGGCACTTATTTCAGCTCGGGGTCCCTCTGAGGTGGGTTTTACGTTGTTGGTCGGTTCGGTTTTCCTCCTCGATGTTGCATCGGTTTCTTCTCTTTGCCTTTCGGTTGGCTCCTAAGCAAAAAGCTGCTGGAGTTAAGCACACCTTCCCCAGAGCGAGGGCCCTGTGAAAAGCTGACTCAACTCCCACAAGCTGACTCCAACCTCCAAAAGCTAACTCTCACTGCTCCAAAAGCTGACTCCCACTGCTGGTTCTGTAGCTCCTATCTTTGTATCCAATTTAGTTCTGGCCTTTTCGCGCTCAAACTCAGTTGGTGGTCCATTGTGTAAGTTTCGGCGGGGAGATGGCTTTGAATATTTAATCAGAAGATGTCACAGGTACAGGTAGGTGTGAGGACAGGGGTATTATTTCAGTGCACATTGGTGCCTCAAAGTCTGTTGGTCCATTGTAACAGTCCTGGGAGTCAATCGGTTTGGGTCTCCCCTTTGATGGGCCATTAGGTAGATGATGGTCCACATTCATTAGGGGTGAGTCATATTTTCAAACTGGGCCGGGTAGTCCCCATTGGTTGAGGATTTCCCCGCTTCAGGCGCGACTCGACCCCTGATTGGCCTGCCAGAATGCACTTTTCCCCCATTGGCCATTGCCTCTGTCTCGCTTGTGAGCCAGACTCCACAATGTCTGTATCCGCCCACACATTTCCCTGGTCTGAGGATTTTACTTGGCCAAAAATGTTATTTAAAACGTATAGGACAATCCCATGGTAGTTTTCTTGTCCTTAGGGTGTTCCAATAAAATGCGGCCGTGGATTTTCGAACCTTACAATGGCCTCTCCCGTGTGAACTCACTGGTGTGTCCGCAGGTTGCATGAAACAGTGAACCCCTTCCCACACACGGAGCAGGTGTATGGCTTCTCCCCAATATGAACTCACCGGTGTCTCAGCAGGTTGCATGATGCAGCAAATCACTTCTGACACACGGAGCAGGAGAACGGTTTCTCCCCAATGTGAGCGCATTGGTGTCAGCAGGTCATTATTTCTTTTAAAGGCCTTCTCACAATCAGAACAATTAAAAGGCCTCTTATCAGAGGTGAACTTGCTGGTGTCTCAGCAGGGTTGATGACTGAGCGAATCTCTTCCCATACATGGAGCAGGTGAACGGCCTCTCTGTGTGAGTGAGTTGGTGTCTCAGTAGCTGGGATGAATCAATGCATCCCTTCCCACACTCAGAGCAGGTGAACAGCCTCTCCCCGATGTGAACAGGCCACTGTCTCAAAAGGTGGGCCAAACAAGTGAATCCCTTCCCACACATCAGTGAACGGCCTCTCATCAGTGTGAACTCGCTGGTGCAATAAAAGGTGATATGACTGAGTGTATCCCTTCCCACACACGGAGCAGCTGAACGGCCTCTCCCCAATATCAACTCGCTGGTGCTTAGTGTGGCTGGATGAACAAATGAATCTCTTCCCACAGACGGAGCAGATTAACGGCCTCTCTCCAGTGTGAACTCGCTTGTGTGTCAAAAGGTCACTTGGACGACGGAATCGCTTCCCACACACGGAACATAGGTACAGCCTTTCCCCTGTGTAAATTCGCATGTGTGTCAAAAGATGAACTGAACGAGTGAATCCCCTCCCACACACGGAGCAGTTGAATGGTCTTTCCTTGGTGTGAACTCATAGTGCTCGGCGAGTTGTAATGACTGGGTGAACTTCTCCCCACAGTGAGAGCAACTGAACGGTCTCTCATCAGTGTGAACTCGCTGGTGTGATATCAGTTCCTCAGAGGTTGTAAAGCTGTTCCCATAGTCAGAGCATTTAAATGGTCTCTCATCAGCGTGATCTAATCGGTGTGCAGTGAGTTGGGATGAACAGGTGAATCCATTTCCACACACGGAGCAGGTGAATGGGCTCTGCCTATTGCGAGCTCGCTGGTGTGTCAGCATGCTGGACAATTGAGTGAAACTCTTTTTGAGTTTATCTGTAAAACAAAAAACATTAAACCGTGCCACCCGCCCTGGATGACACAGCAGACATTTACAAGGCCCTTTTTTTTTTCCTTTTTTGTGGTTTTTTTTTGTGTTTTTCTTTTTTTTTGGGCGCTAAAATCACATTTTTCCAAGTGCCCCCTATAAAAGGGGAGGGGGACACTAAAAGCACCGGCAATTAAAACAAATTAAACTTTAAAACGTAAAATCAAATTAAAATTTGGTTGCCGGGCGTGATGATGCACTCCAGTCCCTCCGGTGCCCACCTCTCGCGGAAGGCCAATCCCTTCCAATAGAAGGAGCAGGTGAAGAGCCTCTCCCCAGTTTCCAGTCGGGATGGTTAATTGAATCCCTTCCCACAGTCCTCACATTTCTCCATGGTGTGGGTGTCCTTGTCTCTCTCCAGGCTGAACAATCAGTCAAAGCCTGAACACTTGTACGGTTTCTCCCCGCTGTGAATGGTGCAATGTTTTTTCAGGCTGTGTAACTGGTTAAAGCTCTTTCCACAGTCAGTGCACTGGAACACTCTCACTCGGGTGTGTGTGTGTCTCGCTGTTTTTCCAGTCACATTGATGTTTGAAATCTTTTCCCACAGACAGAAAAGGAAATATTTTTCCTTCCATAGTCAAAGGGTGATGATATTCAGGTCCTGATGAATCGAGTGACTGTCAGATCTTGATGTGATGTTTGGTTTGAGTATTCAATTTACATATTTTCCCCTTCTTATACCCTGTAAAAATAATTTACAAATGTCATCTCTAATTCAGAACATACAATTCTAGTTTAGAAACATAGAAACATAGAAATTTACAGCGCAGAAGGAGGCCATTTTGGCCCATCATATCTGCGCTGGCCGACAAAGAGCCGCACGGCCCTCGGTCAGCAGCCCTGAAGGTTACATATAAACCTGTGAACAATGAACAATGGCGGAAAGGTAAAGAGCACCCAGCCCAACCAGTCCGCCTCACACAACTGCGACACCCCTTACAATGAAACATTCTGCACTCCATCCCAACCGGAGCCATGTGATCTCCTGGGAGAGGCAAAACCAGATAAAAACGCAGGCCAATTTAGGGAAAAAAAATTTGGGAAAATTCTTCTCCATCCCATCCAGGTGATCAAAACTAATCCAGGAGATCACCCTGGCCATATTTGATTCCCTGCAGTACTTACCATTATACCCGCGCTGGCCAACAAGACGTTATCCAGTCTAATCCCGATTACCAGCTCTAGGTCCGTAACCCTGCAGGTTATGGCACCTTAAGTGTTCATCCAACCATCTCTTAAAACTGATGAGGGTTATTGCATCCACCACTCTTCCAGGCAGTGAGTTCCAGATCTCCACAACCCTCTGCATAAAGAAGCCTCCACCCCCAAATCCCCTCTAAACCTTTCACCAACCACCTTAAAACTATACCCTTTCGTAACAGACCCCTCCACTAATGGAAATAGGCCCTTACTATCCACTATGTCCAGGCCCCTCAATATTTTGTACACTTCAATGAGGTCTCCTCGCAACCTCCTCTGTTTCAATGAGAACAAACCCAGCCTATCCAATCTGTCCTCATAACTAAGATTCTCCATTCCAGGTTGCATCCTAGTAAATCTCCTCTGCACCCTCTCTCATACAATCATGTCCTTCCTATAATACAGCGACCAGAACTGCATGCGGTACTCCAGCTGTGGCCTAACCAAAGTATTATACAATTTAAGCATAACCTCTCTGCTCTTATATTCTATGCCTCGGCCAATAAAGGCAAACATTCCGTATGCCTTCTGAACCACCTTATCCACCTGGCCTGCTACTTTCAGGCATCTGTGGACAAGCACTCCAAGGTCCCTTTGTTCATCTACAAGTGTATACTCTTTCCTTATTAGCCCTCCCAAAGTGCATTACCTCACAATTAAATTCCATTTGCCACTGCTCTGCCCACCTGACCAGTAGATTGATATCCTCCTGCAGCCCATGACTTTCAACCACACAGCCACTTTTAGTGTCGTCTGCAAACTTCTATAAGAACATAAGAATTAGGAGCAGGAGTAGGCCATTTGGCCCCTTGAGCCTGTTCCACCATTCTATAAGATCGTGGCTGATCTTCGACCTCTACTCCACTTTCGATGGAACATTCTTTCCTCTCTTGTCCCCCAAAGCTGTAAATCCCCATCCCACACATTCTCCCTCCTCTCTGTGTTGAAATCCAAACTCATCGCACCATCTCCATCATTTCATCATCCACTCCGTCTTCTCCCTCTCTTGACTCTGGTTGGGTTCAGTTCTGTACCCACTGTGCACAGTAAGAATAAAATCAATGAGCTGATGATTTTCCCTCCTGGTCACTGGGCTTTTTTTGATGGACCAATAGGGTCACCAGACAAGAATCAGCACAGCAAGGCTCCCTTTCAGGGGCCACTAATATGGGGAGAAGCAAACTGACAGAGACCCTGAGGCCCCGCCCACTCTTTGTTCCTGCCCCAAGTACTGCGCATGCACTGTGATCCCCGCCCTGCCCGGCCCCATAACGTGGGGGCAGGTATTTATAAAGCTTATTTGGGACCTTAGACCTACATCAGGTGTTTATAAAGCTCTTAAACCCATCCACGGGTACAACCATCCCCCTGTGCCCACATTTTCCTCCCGTCTCCTGACCCGCCTGTTCCGCCTCGCGTTGAACTGACTGGCCTGTAGTTGCCCAGTTTATCCGTATCCGTTTTTTTTTTAAACAGGGGTATAATACTTGCAATCCTCCAGTCCTCTGGCACCACACCCATATCTAAGGAGGATTGGATGATTGTGGCCAGAGTCTCCGCTATTTCAACCCTTAATTCCCTCAGTGACCGAGGGTGCGTCCCCTCCATCTGGCTGTCTCTTCTACTTTGAGACCTGCGAACCTTTTAAGTGCCTCTTCTTTATCTATTTTTATTCTAGACTATCTCCTCCTTTACTGCTACATTGACAGCATCTTCTTCTCGTGAAGACAGAGGCAATGTACTCATTTAGAACCTCAATCATGCCCTCTGCCTCCACAAGAATATCTCCCTCTTGGTCCCTAACCGTCCCCACCCGTCCTTTGACAACCTTTAATTAAGAGGGAAGATCAGACAGCAGTTCTTAAACAAACACTGCAGCCCGATAAATCGATCAGCGATATATGCAGAGTGTTAAACTCCAGCCCAGCTGCAGGGGTTATTACCAGCAACAGAAACAAACCCCCAACTGTCAGAATGAACATGGTTCAGACCTGGATCTGATTAACAGCAGCAAAAACAGCTCACTCCAACCCCTGCAGTCACTTGTGAATTTGCTGTGTTTGGTGAGAGTTTGCGGTCTGTAAATGCTGCCCCCTTTCTCTCTCAGCCTCTAACAGGAGTTGACAAAGCCATTACTGAGAGTCCAGGATAGAAATTCACAACATTCTCTGCTCCTGGCATCTGCCCAGGGGGGCCGCGCATACGCTCTGCTGCCCCCCGAGCCGACCAAGCTGGCGGCCATTAACCCGCGAGTGTCTGTAAATGAAGGAGAAATGTTGATGAGCAGGGAGTGTCTGTAAAGAATCCTAGAATATTACAGCAAATAGGAGGCCATTCGGCCCATTGAGTCTGCGCCAGCTCTTTCGGAGAGCAATCTAGTTAGTCCCACACACAGAGTGGGGTCTGTAAATCTCACCCAATCCAGAATGATCAATTGTTGTTTTGCTCAGATTCTACCTGTGCTGGTGAATGCTCAGTAATTCCAGTTCTCGCGGGGCGGGAGGGTTTGCTAGTGCTGTTGGGGAGAGTTTAAACTAGCTTAGCAGGGGCATAGGAACCTGAGAATAGATTCAGTAGGGAGGGGAATAAAGCTGGAATTAGAAAGCAAAAATGAAGAAAGTGAATTTGAAGGACAGAGGAAACAAGCAGGAAAAAAGGGTAAAAAAAACAAATTAAAAAGCTCTTTCTCTAAATGTACGTAGCATTCGTAACAAAACAGATGAGTTGACGGCACAAATAGATACAAATGGGTATGATCTGATAGCCATTACAGAGACATGGTGACTTTTCAGAATGGCAGGCAGTGACTAGTGGAGTGCCGCAAGGTTCTGTGCTGGGGCCCCAGCTGTTTACATTGTACATTAATGATTTAGACGAGGGGATTAAATGCAGTATCTCCAAATTTGCGGATGATACTAAGTTGGGTGGCAGTGTGAGCTGCGAGGAGGATGCTATTAGGCTGCAGAGTGACTTGGATAGGTTAGGTGAGTGGGCAAATGCATGGCAGATGAAGTATAATGTGGATAAATGTGAGGTTATCCACTTTGGTGGTAAAAACAGAGAGACAGACTATTATCTGAATGGTGACAGATTAGGAAAAGGGAAGGTGCAACGAGACCTGGGTGTCATGGTACATCAGTCATTGAAGGTTGGCATGCAGGTACAGCAGGCGGTTAAGAAAGCAAATGGCATGTTGGCCTTCATAGCGAGGGGATTTGAATACAGGGGCAGGGAGGTGTTGCTACAGTTGTACAGGGCCTTGGTGAGGCCACACCTGGAGTATTGTGTACAGTTTTGGTCTCCTAACTTGAGGAAGGACATTCTTGCTATTGAGGGAGTGCAGCGAAGGTTCACCAGACTGATTCCCGGGATGGCGGGACTGACCTATCAAGAAAGATTGGATCAATTGGGCTTGTATTCACTGGAGTTCAGAAGAATGAGAGGGGACCTCATAGAAACGTTTAAAATTCTGACGGGTTTAGACAGGTTAGATGCAGAAAGAATGTTCCCAATGTTGGGGAGGTCCAGAACCAGGGGTCACAGTCTGAGGATAAGGGGTAAGCCATTTAGGACCGAGATGAGGAGAAACTTCTTCACCCAGAGAGTGGTGAACCTGTGGAATTCTCTACCACAGAAAGTAGTTGAGGCCAATTCACTAAATATATTCAAAAGGGAGTTAGATGAAGTCCTTACTACTCGGGGGATCAAGGGTTATGGCGAGAAAGCAGGAAGGGGGTACTGAAGTTTCATGTTCAGCCATGAACTCATTGAATGGCGGTGCAGGCTAGAAGGGCTGAATGGCCTGCTCCTGCACCTATTTTCTATGTTTCTATGTCTAAGGTGACCAGGACTGGGAACTAAATATTCAGGGGTATTTGACAATTCGGAAGGACTGACAGAAAGGAAAAGGAGGTGGAGTAGCACTGTTACTAAACGATGGGATCAGTGCGTTAGTGAGAAACGATATTGGCTCAGAAGATCAAGATGTTGAATCAGTTTGGGTGGAGATAAGGAATAATAAGAGGAAAACATCGCTGCTGGGCTTAGTCTATAGGGCCCCTAACAGTAGCTACACTGTTGGACAGAGTATAAATCAAGAAATAATGGAAGCTTGTAATAAAGGAACGGCAATAATCATGGGTGATTTTAATCTTCATATTGGTGGACAAAGCAAATTGGCCAGGGTAGCTTTGAGGAGGAGTTGATAGAGTGTATCCGGGATAGTTTCCTTGAACAGTACTTTGCGGAACCAACCAGGGAGCAGGCTATCTTAGATCTGGTACTGTGTAATAAGCCAAGATTAATAAATTACATCGTAGTAAAAGATCCTCTCGGAATGAGTGACCATTACATGGTTGAATTTCAAATTTAGTTGGAGGGTGAGAAAGTTGGTTCTCAAACCAGGGTTCTAAGCTTAAATAAAGGAGACTATAAAGGTATGAGGGCAGAATTCGCTAAAGTGGACTGGGAAAATAGACTAAAGTATGGGATGGTTGATGTGCAGTGGCAGACATTTAAGGAGATATTTCATAACTTGCAACAAAAATATATCCCAATGAGAAGGAAAGACTGTAAGAGAAGGAATAACCATCCGTGGCTAACTAAGGAAATAAGGGATAGTATCAAACTGAAAACAAAAGTATAAAATGTGGCCGTGACTAGTGGGAGGCCAAAGGATTGGGACATTTTTAAAAGCCAGCAGGGAACGATTAAAAAAAATAGAGAGAGGGAAGATAGATTATGAAAGTAAACGAGCACAAAATATAAAAACAGATAGTAAGAGTTTCTACAGTCACATAAAAAGGAGTGCAGCAGCAAAGAGTGGCATTCATGAGTTTGGTAAGTGGGTGAGTTCGGGCAAGTGGGGGTGGCAGGTGCTGTTTTGTATTGTTTTTCCTACCAGTGCTGACAACTAGAGTAGCTGATAAGGAGTGCGAGAGTAGGAGACGAAGGCCCAGGGACCAGCCCAACCAGCTGCAGACAAAGATAGAGGGGTGCGAAATCGAGAGGTGACGTCACAGCCAAGCTGGTAAGTGGTTGGCTGTTCGACTGGTAAGTATAATTCTCTTTTAGACTGACTTTTAGATTGGTTTAATTGGCAGCGAACTACTAGGTAGCTGTTTGGTGTTTAAGTAAATTTTAGTAAGTAAATTAATTTAAGGGTTAAGTCATGGCAGGAGAGCTCGGACCCGTGTCATGCTCCTCCTGTGCTATGTGGGAAGTGTCCCTGACTACTATGTGTGTGGGAAGTGTGTCCAGCTGCAGCTCCTGACAGACCGCATGACAGCACTGGAGCTGCGGATGGACTCACTCTGGAGCATGCGCGATGCTGAGAATGTTGTGGATAGCACATTTAGTGAGTTGGTCACACCGCAGGTAAGGGTTAGGACAGATAGTGAATGGATGACCAAGAGACATGGCAAGAGCAGGAAGGTAGTGCAGGAGTCCCCTGCGGTCATCTCCCTCCAAAACAGATATACCGTTTTGGATACTGTTGGGGGAGATGACTTAACAGGGTAAGGCACCAGCAGCCAGGTTCATGGCACCATGGGTGGCTCTGCTGCACAGAAGGGCGGGAAAAAGAGTGGGAGAGCTATAGTGATAGGAGACTCTATTGTAAGGGGAATAGATAGGAGTTTCTGCGGCCGCAACCGAGACTCCAGGATGGTTTGCTGCCTCCCTTGTGCAAGGGTCAAAGATGTCTCGGAGCGGCTGCAGAGCATTCTGGAGAGGGAGGGTGAACAGCCAGTTGTCGTGGTACATGTAGGTACCAACGACATAGGTAAGAAGCGGGAAGAGGTCCGACAAGCTGAATTTAGGGAGCTAGGAGTTAAATTAAAAAGTGGATTGCTACCAGTGCCACGTGCTAATCAGAGCAGAGGGAGCAGGATAGTTAGAATAAATACGTGGCTGCAAGAGGGAGGGATTCACATTCCTGGGACATTGGAACCAGTTCTGGGTGAAGTGGGACCTGTACAAAAGGAACGGTCTGCACTTGGGCAGGACTGGAACTGATGTCCTAGGGGTAACATTTCCTAATGCAGTTCGGGAGTGTTTAAACTAATATGGCAGGGGGATGGGAACCTATGCAGCGAGACAGGGCGAAGTAATATGGAGTCAGAAACAGATGGTAGAAAGGTAAAAAGCAATAGTGGAAGGCCGAGTAAACAAAGGCAAGAAACAAAAAGGGCCACACTACATCATAATTCTAAAAGGACAAAGGGTGTTAAAAAAACAAGCCTGAAGGCTTTGTATCTTAATGCAAGGAGTATCCGTAATAAGGTGGATGAATTAATTGTGCAAATAGATGTTAACAGATATGATGTGATTGGGATTCAGAGACGTGGTTCCTGAATGATTAGGGTTGGGAACTCAACATTCAAGGGTATTCAACATTCAGGAAGGATAGAATAAAAGGAAAAGGAGGTGGGATTGCATTGCTGGTTAAAAAGGAGATTAATGCAATAGTTAGGAAGGACATTAGCTTGGATGATGTGGAATCGATATGGGTAGAGCTGCAGAACACCAAAGGGCAAAAAACGTTAGTGGGAGTTGTGTACAGACCTCCAAACAGTAGTAATGATGTTGGGGAGGGCATCAAACAGGAAATTAGGGGTGCATGCAATAAAGGTGCAGCAGTTATCATGGGTGACTTTAATATGCATATAGATTGGGCTAACCAAACTGGAAGCAATACGGTGGAGGAGGATTTCTTGGAGTGCATAAGGGATGGTTTTCAAGACCAATATGTCGAGGAACCAACTAGGGGGGAGGCCATCTTAGACTGGGTGTTGTGTAATGAGAGAGGATTAATTAGCAATCTCGCTGTGCGAGGCCCCTTGGGGAAGAGTGACCATAATATGGTGGAATTCTACATTAGGATGGAGAATGAATCAGTTAATTCCGAGACCATGGTCCAGAACTTAAAGAAGGGTAACTTTGAAGGCATGAGGTGTGAATTGGCTAGAATAGATTGGCGAATGATACTTAAGGGGTTGACAGTGAATGGGCAATGGCAGACATTTAGAGACCACATGGATGAACTATAACAATTGTACATTCCTGTCTGGCGTAAAAATAAAAAAGGGAAGGTGGCTCAACCGTGGCTATCAAGGGAAATCAGGGATAGTATTAAAGCCAAGGAAGTGGCATACAAATTGGCCAGAAATAGCAACGAACCCAGAGACTGGGAGAAATTTAGAACTCAGCAGAGGAGGATAAAGGGTTTGATTAGGGCAGGGAAAAATAGAGTACGAGAGGATGCTTGCAGGGAACATTAAAACGCTCTGCAAAAGCTTCTATAGATATGTAAAGAGAAAAAAGTTAGTAAAGACAAACGTAGGTCCCCTGCAATCAGAATCAGGGGAAGTCATAGCGGGGAACAAAGAAATGGCAGACCAATTGAACAAGTACTTTGGTTCGGTATTCACTAAGGAGGACACAAACAACCTTCCGGATATAAAAGGGGTCAGAGGAACTGAGGGAAATCCTTATTAGTCAGGAAATTGTGTTGGGGAAATTGATGGGTTTGAAAGCCGATAAATCCTCAAGGCCTGATGGTCTGCATCCCAGAGTACTTAAGGAAGTGGCCTTGGAAATAGTGGATGCATTGACAGTCATTTTCCAGCATTCCATCGACTCTGAATCAGTTCCTGTGGAGTGGAGGGTAGCCAATGTAACCCCACTTTTTAAAAGAGAGAGAAAACAGGGAACTATCGACCGGTCAGCCTGACATTGGTAGTGGGTAAAATGATGGAATCAATTATTAAGGATGCCATAGCAGCGTATTTGGAAAAGGTGACATGACAGGTCCAAGTCAGCATGGATTTGTGAAAGGGAAATCATGCTTGACAAATCTTCTGGAATTTTTTGAGGATGTTTCCAGTAGAGTGGACAAGGGAGAACCAGTTGATGTGGTATATTTGGACTTTCAGAAGGCTTTCGACAAGGTTCCACACAAGAGATTAATGTGCAAAGTTAAAGCACATGGGATTGGGGGTAGTGTGCTGACGTGGATTGAGAACTGGTTGGCAGACAGGAAGCAAAGAGTAGGAGTAAATGGGTACTTTTCAGAATGGCAGGCAGTGACTAGTGGGGTACGGCAAGGTTCTGTGCTGGGGCCCCAGCTGTTTACATTGTACATTAATGATTTAGACGAGGGGATTAAATGTATTATCTCCAAATTTGCGGATGACACTAAGTTGGGTGGCAGTGTGAGCTGCGAGGAGGATGCTATGAGCTGCAGAGTGACTTGGATAGGTTAGGTGAGTGGGCAAATGCATGGCAGAGGAAGTATAATGTGGTTAAATGTGAGGTTATCCACTTTGGTGGTAAAAACAAAGAGACAGACTATTATCTGAATGGTGACAGATTAGGAAAAGGGGAGGTGCAACGAGACCTGGGTGTCATGGTACATCAGTCATTGAAGGTTGGCATGCAGGTACAGCAGGAGGTTAAGAAAGCAAATGGCATGTTGGCCTTCATAGCGAGGTGATTTGAGTACAGGGGCAGGGAGGTGTTACTACAGTTGTACAGGGCCTTGGTGAGGCCACACCTGGAATATTGTGTACAGTTTTGGTCTCCTAACTTGAGGAAGGATATTCTTGCTATTGAGGGAGTGCAGCGAAGGTTCACCAGACTGATTCCCGGGATGGCGGAACTGACATATCAAGAAAGACTGGATCAACTGGGTTTGTATTCACTGGAGCTCAGAAGAATGAGAGGGGATCTCATAGAAACGTTTAAAATTCTGACGGGTTTAGACAGGTTAGATACAGGAAGAATGTTCCTAATGTTGGGGAAGTCCAGAACCAGGGGTCACAGTCTCAGGATAAGGGGTAAGCCATTTAGGACCGAGATGAGAAGAAACCTCTTCACCCAGAGAGTGGTGAACCTGTGGAATTCTCTACCACAGAAAGTTGTTGAGGCCATTTCACTAAATAATATTACAAAAAGGAGTTAGTTATAGTCCTTACTACTAGGGGGATCAAGGGGTATGGCAAGAAAGCAGGAATTGGGTACTGAAGTTGCATGTTCACTCATGAACTCATTGAATGGTGGTGCAGGCTCGAAGGGCCGAATGGCCTACTCCTGCACCTATTTTCTATATTTCTACGTTTCTAAAAGAGTGGCTAAAGTAAATGTTGGTCCCCTGGAGGGTGAGATTGGGGAATTAATAATGAAGAACAAGGAAATGGCATAGAAGCAGCATAAAGGCAGAGAAGTACTGCTACAACTGTACAGAGTATTGGTGAGGCCACACCTGAAGCACTGCGTGCAGTTTTGGTCTCCGTATTTAAGGAGGGATATACTTGCATTGGAAGCTGTTCAGAGAAGGTTCACAAGGTTAATTCTGGAGATGAGGGGTTGACTTATGAAGATAGGTTGAGTAGATTGGGACTATACTCATTGGAGTTCAGAAGAATGAGAGGTGACCTTATCGAAACATATAAGATAATGAGCGGGCTCGACAAAGTGGATGCAGAGAGGATATTTCCACTCATAGGGGAAACAAACTATGGGACATAGTCTCAGAATAAGGGGCCACCCATTTAAAACTGAGATGAGGAGGAATTTCTTCTCTCAGGTGGTTGTAAATCTATGGAATTCTCTGCCCCAGAGAGCTGTGGAGGCTGGGTCATTGAATATATTTAAGGTAGAGATAGACAGATATTTGAACGATAAGGGAGTGAAGGGTTATGGGGAGCGGGCAGGGAAGTGGAGCTGAGTCCATGATCAGATCAGCCATGATGTTATTGAATAGTGGAGCAGGCTCGAGGGGCCAAATGGCCTACTCCTATTTCTTATGTTCTTATCACTGTTTGGCACTAGTTGGATTATCAGATTATCTGAAACTTTCTATTGACTTATTAAAATCTTTCAAAATATTTGTCATTCTGTTTATTAGAAGCACCAACAGTGGACCCTCAGCTAATTAGTGAACCCAAGCTGTGCAGACAGCATGTATCGACCCTCCCTTGGCCCAAGGTATGCAGACACTGTGTACCGACGCTCCCTTGGCCCAAGGTATGCAGACACTGTGTACCGACCCTCCCTCGACCCAAGGTGTGTAGACACTGTGTACCGACGCTCCCTTGGCCCAAGGTATGCAGACACTGTGTACCGACCCTCCCTCAGCCCAAGGTGTGTAGACCCTCCTTTGGCCCAAGGTGCTGGTTGGCACTCAGTGCATTTGCTGTGGTTCCGGCTCCGGGTGCCGCTGTCGGGGGAGGCGCAAATGCCGCCGTTTGAATCGTCCCCCCATCCCGGATGCAGCGCGGAATTGTTTCCGGCGAGACGGTGGAAAAGAAGCGGGAAAGCTGGGGGCGGGACCGGGGTCTGGGGGCGGGCCCCGAGGTCTGGGGGTGAAGCTCGGGGCCTGCACTCACTCACTGCCCTCGCCCGCGCTCTCTCTCTCCCCGCCACCCAGCCATCATCATCATCATATCATCCATGAGGGTCCCGATATTGCAGGTCCCAAACTTCATATTGACGGCAGCGAAGAGTGACGTCATCAAGGTCCGGGTCGGTGATTGGGGGCGTGGGCAGATACAGCAGGAGCGGCGAGATCGGGGCGAAGGAGCGGCGAGAGATTGTGCGGTGGAGGGATGTGATCGGGATCCAGGAGAGGCGCAAGTTCGGGGCCCAGGGGCAGCATGGTCCGGACCACACTGCGCTATGTGCGCGCACTCGGTCCGTGGTGCAGAGCAGGTCTCCAGTTGTCTTGGATAACCCTTGCCACTGGACCAAGACCTAGCTCTGTCAAGCCCGTGTGGTGGCTGGTGCGTTGAAAATAGCCACGCGCAGGCATCTTCCACCCCTTCAATATGCAGTTCAGGACCTGGAATATTAGGTCCTTCATTGAAACACCTGTGAACCTTTTTTGGCGTGGAAGCAAGTCGCCCTCATTTCGAGGGACTGAAGATGACGATGATGATGATTGAAGGGTGGAAGATGCCTGTGTGTGAGTTCTTTTAACGTGAGGTGGCTGTTGCACGGCGGCTACCACACGGCCTTCGCTGAGCAAGGTCTTGGTTTGGGGGCAAGAGGGTCCAAGATGACTGGAGACCAGGCACTGCTGTATGGGGCCTAGGGGCCTACGGCGAGATGTGGGCCTTAAGCTCGGCACTGAGCACCGCCCTTCGGTGAGATGGCGGGAGATCCGAGGCCTGGGCTGGGGGCAGGCATGGGGAAGGAAGCGAGGTGAGAGAGGCCACGGTCATTGTGCTCCCAGCGCCGCCCAAATGATGATCCGCCAGCGGGCCTCCCGGAGTGCCACTCACCGTGACTGCCGCCGCTGCCGCGCATGCCCAGCTCACACTGCCCGGGTGATTGGCGGCAGCTGCCGTCCAATAGGAAGGGCGGGACGGGAGGATAGAGCGGGCACCTGGTCCTCCAGCCAATCGGAGTTGTGCGAGGGGCGGGCTGAGCCCGGCTGCTCCCTCACTGAGCATGCGCGGGCGGGTCGGTGCAGGCCGCGGGTGAGCTGGGCAGAGGGAGCGGGTTAATGTACCCGGGGGGAGGCGTGGGCTTCACACCCTCTGTGGGCCCGGGCCCGAGACCGAGAGACAACAGTCCGCCGGGCCCGAATCAACACACTCGACACCCGGGGTGGGTCCCGGGCCCTGAACAACCTGCGGCTTCGGCGTTGCCCCGAACGAGGATAGGCCGCGCTATCCCGGGGTGTGGGCTGAGGGGCTCTCTGTGTCCCGGGGTATGGGGGGCTCTCTGTGTCCCGGGGTGTGGGGGAGCTCTCTGTGTCCCGGGGTGTGGGGGAGCTCTCTGTGTCCCGGGGTGTGGGGGAGCTCTCTGTGTCCCGGGGTGTGGGGGAGCTCTCTGTGTCCCGGGGTGTGGGGGAGCTCTCTGTGTCCCGGGGTGTGGGGGGCTCTCTGTCCCGGGGTGTGGGGGGAGCTCTCTGTGTCCCGGGGTGTGGGGGGAGCTCTCTGTCCCGGGGTGTGGGGGGAGCTCTCTGTGTCCCGGGGTGTGGGGGGCTCTCTGTCCCAGGGTGTGGGGGGAGCTCTCTGTCCCGGGGTGTGAGGGGCTCTCTGTGTCCCGGGGTATGGGGGGCTCTCTGTGTCCCGGGGTGTGGGGGGCTCTCTTGTGTCCCGGGGTGTGGGGGAGCTCTCTGTGTCCCGGGGTGTGGGGGGCTCTCTGTCCCGGGGTGTGGGGGGCTCTCTGTGTCCCGGGGTGTGGGGGAGCTCTCTGTGTCCCGGGGTGTGGGGGGAGCTCTCTGTCCCGGGGTGTGGGGGGAGCTCTCTGTGTCCCGGGGTGTGGGGGGAGCTCTCTGTCCCGGGGTGTGGGGGGAGCTCTCTGTGTCCCGGGGTGTGGGGGGCTCTCTGTCCCAGGGTGTGGGGGGAGCTCTCTGTCCCGGGGTGTGGGGGGCTCTCTTGTGTCCCGGGGTGTGGGGGGCTCTCTTGTGTCCCGGGGTGTGGGGGGCTCTCTTGTGTCCTGGGGTGTGGGGGGCTCTCTGTCCCGGGGTGTGGGGGAGCTCTTTGTGTCCCGGGGTGTGGGGGAGCTCTCTGTGTCCCGGGGTGTGGGGGGCTCTCTGTCCCGGGGTGTGGGGGGCTCTCTGTCCCGGGGTGTGGGGGGAGCTCTCTGTGTCCCGGGGTGTGGGGGGAGCTCTCTGTCCCGGGGTGTGGGGGGAGCTCTCTGTGTCCCGGGGTGTGGGGGGCTCTCTGTCCCGGGGTGTGGGGGGCTCTCTGTCCCGGGGTGTGGGGAGCTCCCTGTGTCCCGGGTGGTGGGGAGCACTCTGTGTCCCGGGATGTGGGAATGCTCTCTGTGTCCCGGGGTGTGGGGGATGCTCTCTGTGTCCCGGGGTGTGGGGATGCTCTTTGTGTCCCGGTGTGTGGGGAGCTCTCTGTGTCCAGGGGTGTGGGAATGCTCTCTGTGTCCCGGTGTGTGGGGATGCTCCCTGTGTCCCAGGGTGTGGGGAGCTCCCTGTGTTCTGGGGTGTGGGGAGCTCCCTGTGTCCCGGGATGTGGGGAGCTCTGTGTCCCGGGGTGTGGGGGGAGCACTCTGTGTCCCGGGGTGTGGGGAGCACTCTGTGTCCCGGGGTGTGGGGATGCACTCTGTGTCCCGGGGTGTGGGGGGAGCACTCTGTGTCCCGGGGTGTGAGGAGCACTCTATGTCCAGGGGTGAGTGCTCCCCTGCCTCCTATGTGGGTGTTGCTGCAGTGGGGAAGGGGGAGAAGCTGCTGGATGTCACCCCCAGAACTTCTGGGCCCAGTGGGGCCAATAATTGCCCATGTGGGGCTGTCGCGGAGTTGGTTCTGGGGAGATTAGATTGTTAAATACACCCTGTCCACACAATGTACAATAGAATTGTTTTAGCAACAAGCATTTCTGTAGTGGCTTTTAATCCATTTTACACACACTGATTGTTTTAATTCTTTGTTTGGATGTGAGCACTGCTGGCAAGGCCAGCATTTATTGCCCATCCCCAGTATCCCACTGAGAAGATGGTGCTGAGCTGCCTTGAACCGCTGCAGTCCGTGTGGTGAAGGTGCTCCCACAGTGCTGTTAGGGAGGGAGTTCCAGCAGTTTCAGCTATGATGTTGAAATAGCTATATATGTCCAAATCAGTCTGGTGTGTGACTTTGAGGGGAACATGGAGGCGACAGTGTTCTCATGCACCTGTTGCCCTTGTCATTCTCTGCAGGAGAGGTCATGGGTTTGGAGGTTCTGTCAAAGTTATGATTTAGTTACAAATATATAAAGTTCCTCTCCTTTGTGCCCTTCCACCTCTCCTACCATAGAGGCCAGAGTCTGGTGTAGGCCCAGACCGGGTAGCATGTTCCCTTCGCTGAAGTACATTAGTGAACCAGTTGGGTTTTTACGGCAATCCAGCCGCTTTCATGGTCGCTTTGTTCAAGTGCCGGCCCCACAAATTAGCAAATTCATTAGGTTCACTTTCCTAATCTGCCTCTTTTTGTGGGTTCTCTCACTTTTTTTTTCCTGTTTTAAATTAATTTTATAGGCTATTAGAAGTGGAGGATTTGCAGACGGGAAACTCAAATCGAACACTGCATCAAGATCTGACAGTCACTCGATTCGTCGGGACCTCTATATCATCGACCTTTCAATATAAGAACATAAGAAATATGGAAGCAAAAAGCATCATTCTCAGTGGGGAGAAAGTGTACACTTGTTCTGTGTGTGGACGAGGCTTCAGCCGATCATCTGGCCTATCGAGACACAATCGCACTCACACCGGGGAGAGGCCATTCACCTGCTCTGAGTGTGGGAAGGGTTTCACTACTTCATCCCACCTACTGAGACACCAGTATGCTCACACCGGGGAGAGATTGTTCACCTGCTCCAAGTGTGGGAAGGGATTCACTCTGTCATCCACCCTGCTGAATCATCAGCGAGTTCACACTGATGAAAGACCTTTTAAATGCCCGGACTGTGGGAAGTGCTATAAAAGCTCTGGGGAACTGACATGCCATCAACGTGTTCATAGTGGAGAGAGACCATTCAGGTGCTCCCACTGCGGGATCGGGTTCACGCGATCATCTGAGCTCACTGTGCACCAGCGCATTCACACCGGCGAGAGGCCGTTCATTTGCTCTGTGTGTGGGAAGGGATTCACTCAGTCATCCACCCTGCTAAAACATCAGCGGGTTCACACTATGGAGAGGCCGTTCACTTGCTCCGTGTGTGGGAATGGATTCACTCAGTCATCCGACCTTCTAACACACCAGCGAGTTCACACTGGGGAGAGGCCGTTCACCTGCTCTGAGTGTGGGATGGGATTCTCTCGTTCATCCCACGTACTGGCACACCAGCATGTTCACACTGATAAGAGACCGTTTAAATGTTCTGACTGTGAGAAGCGATTTAAAAGCACAACGCATCTACTGAGACACCAGCGAGTTCACACTGGGGAGAGGCCATTCACCTGCTCAATGTGTGGGAAGGGATTCACTCAGTCATCCACATTGCTGAACCACCAGCGAGTTCACACTGACGAGAGACCTTTTAAATGCCCAGACTGTGGGAAGAGCTATAAAAGTTCCGGGGAACTGATGTGCCATCAACGTGTTCACACTGATGAGAGACCGTTCAGGTGCTCTCACTGCGGGACTGGGTTCAGGCGATCATCTGACCTCACCGTACACCAGCGCACTCACACTGGGGAGAAGCCGTTCACCTGCTCCGTGTGTGAGAAGGGCTTCACTCAGTCATCCGACCTTCTGATCCACCAGCGAGTTCACACTGGGGAGAGGCCGTTCACTTGCTCCGAGTGTGGGAAGGGATTCACTCAGTCATCCGACCTTCTGATCCACCATCGAGTTCACACTGGGGAGAGGCCGTTCACCTGCTCCGTGTGTGGGAAGGGTTTCACTCGTTCATCCCACCTGCTGACACACCAGCGAGTTCACACGTGACTGTACCTGGCTGGAGCTCGGAGGGGACAATCTGGGGGAGGATCGTACGGCGGGAACAGAGCTTCAGCCTGGATACAGTCCTTCAGGGCCACACTGAGGGGGACAAACGGCACTTGGTCTTTCTCGTCTCTCTTCACTGACAGCAAAGTCGCCATGCGTGTTAATCTTGAGGTGTGTAAAAACATTTTTAAGCGCCTTCCAGACTCCAAGGCCAGGAGTGATTTTTGCAGCCCAGAGGAGTCCATGGGCCATGTGGGTATTCAGTGTGAGAGGTTGCAGCCCCTGTATAATTAGCCGAAGGGGATGCTCCTTAACCTTTGGTTACTCTTTAGCCCCACGCTCCTAATTGTTGGTCACTCGGTGTAGAGTCTTCTCCTGGACCTGTGCTTGGGCCTGGCTAAAACAGCAATTTGTGGGTCAAGGATGAGCAGGGTCCAAGGGGGTTTGGGGCGGTGGGTGGGGGGCTTTGTTTCTGGTTACCTGCCTCTCTGCCACAGTGTTGTCCGTGCCCGGGTGGCCTTGGTGAGGGAGCAGGCGGTGTCCACCGGAACGCTTGATACCTTCCGTGACTGGTGGGCACCTGAGGTTAAAGGGGTGATAATCGATCCTCACATTCACATTATGATTTAATTATTATTTGTGTGTGTCACTGTATCGTACATAGTTATTATTCATAGAATTGATGTGTAGAAACTTACAACACAGAAGGAGCCATTGGGCCCTGTGGGGCCTTTGCTGGCTCTGTGAAAGAGCTGTGGTGCTTAGACCCACATCCCCGCTGTTTGTCCGTAACCCTGTAAGTGGCTCAAAGACCTGTCCAACTCTGCTTTAAAATTACTGACGGAATCAGCTTCCACCACCTTATCAGGTCGAGCGTTCCAGAGCCCGACAACTCTCCGAGTGAAAACATTTGTCCTCATCTCCCCTCTCGATCTTTTCCCAATATTTTTGAATTTATGGCCTCTAGTTATTGACCTACTCGCCAGAGGGAATGTTTTTCCCTATTTACTCGATCGAGACCTCTCCTCATCTTCAAAACCTCTATTGCGTCACCTCTTAACCTTCTCTGTTTCAAGGAGAACAGTCCTAACTTTTCCTGTCTCTCCTCATAACTGAAGTCCCTCATCCCAGGTAACATCCTGGTAAACCTCCACTGTACCCTTTCTAAGGCCTTTACATCTTTCTTGAACTATGGTGCCCAGAATTGTCTGCAATACCCCAGCTGAGGCCAAACATAGAAACATAGAAAGTAGGTGCAGGAGTAGGCCATTCTGCCCTTCGAGCCTACACCACCATTCAATATAATCATGGCTGATCATGCAAATTCAGTACCCCATTCCTGCTTTCTCTCCATACCCCTTGATCCCTTTAGCTGTAAGGGCCATATCTAACTCCCTTTTGAATATATCTAACGAACTGGCCTCAACAACTTTCTGTGGTAGAGAATCCCACAGGCTCACAGTTCTGAGTGAGGAAGTTTCTCCTCATCTCGGTCCTAAATGGCTTATCCCTCATCCTTAGATTGTGTCCCCTGGTTCTGGACTTCCCCAACATCAGGAACATTCTTCTTGCATCTAACCTGTCCAATCCCGTCAGAATTTTATAACCAGTGAGTTATAAAGTTCTAGCATATCTTTGCTTTTATATTCTATTCCTCTATTTATAAACAATTAACCCATTGTTTGTTTTATATTTTTGGTGCTCTAGGGCACTTGCCCCCACTGGCATCACTGGGGCAACTTAGTACCACCCTCACAGGTAGTGAAAAAAGGCCCAATCTCAATTGGATGACCAAGAAATGAATTTTGTCCTCACCAATTCGTGGTTTCAATGCTGAGATATTTACCCCAAATTCCCTGTGGGGCGGAATGTGCCCTGTCACTGACTGCAGGAA